>NC_058134.1:77468976-77652384 GCF_016433145.1 Gracilinanus agilis | reverse complement strand
AGGGAGAGGGAGAGGGAGAGGGAGAGGGAGAGGGAGAGGGAGAGGGAGAGGGAGAGGGAGAGGGAGAGGGAGAGGGAGAGGGAGAGGGAGAGGGAGAGGGAGAGGGAGAGGGAGAGGGAGAGGGAGAGGGAGAGGGAGAGGGAGAGGGAGAGGGAGAGGGAGAGGGAGAGGGAGAGGGAGAGGGAGAGGGAGAGGGAGAGGGAGAGGGAGAGGGAGAGGGAGAGGGAGAGGGAGAGGGAGAGGGAGAGGGAGAGGGAGAGGGAGAGGGAGAGGGAGAGGGAGAGGGAGAGGGAGAGGGAGAGGGAGAGGGAGAGGGAGAGGGAGAGGGAGAGGGAGAGGGAGAGGGAGAGGGAGAGGGAGAGGGAGAGGGAGAGGGAGAGGGAGAGGGAGAGAGAAGAATTCAAAGCCATTACTGTATATGTGAATAGGATGGATGGGCTCACTCATAAAACAGAAGTGAATAGCAAAATGGATTTGAAACTAGAAGTCAACAATATGTTGTTTAGAAGAAGCCCACTTGAGACTGAAAGACACAAAGTGTTAAAATAAGGAGCTAAGTCAAAATCTAATATGCTTCAGCAGAAGTAAAAAAGGCACAGGTATTAATCATGATCTCAGATAAAGCAAAAGCAAAAATAGACTTCATTAAAAGAAATAATTGGGGAAACTACATTTTGCTAAAAAGTACCATAGATAAAATTAATTTGTCAAGTTTCTCTGATAAAGCCCTCATTTCTCAAATATATTGGAAACTGAGTAAAATGCATAAAAAGTAAGAATCATTTCCCCATTGATAAATGCTCAATAGATATGAATAAGCTACTTACAGAAGTAGAAATAAAAGTTCTAGCCATATGAGAATTAAATGCTCTAAATCACTGTTGATTAGAGAAATGCAAATTAAAACAACTTGAGATACCACCTCACATCTATCAGAAATGAAAAATGCTTGAGGGGATGAGAGTAAAATGGGTACACTAATGAGCTGCTGGTGTAGCTGTGAACTGGTCTGACCACTATCGAGAACAACTTGAAACTATATACAAAGGACTATAAATTTGGGAACACGTTTTGACCCAAAAATAGAACTACAAGGTCTGTCCTCCAAAGAGAACCAAAAAAAATAACCTATCTATACAAAAAATTTATAGCCGCACTTTTTGTGAGGGCAAAGAATTGGAAAGTAAAGATATGCTCGTCAATTGGGAAATAGCTAAACAAGTTGTTACATACAATTGTGATAAAATACTATTGTGCTATTAAAAATGACAAAGGGAACAGTTTTGGAAAACATGATTTGGAAAATCTGTATGAACTGATGGAAAATGAAGTGAGCAGATAAGTGTACAAAATAACAGCAATATTATAATGATCAACTATGAAAGATAACTATCCTGACCCAATTCAATAATCTAAGAGTATTCTGAAGAACTCATGATGAATAATGCTATCTACCTCCAGGGAGAGACCTGATGAATTCTAAGTGTAAACTAAAGATAATTTTATTAGTTTATTTTTCATGCTTGCTTTTTCTTAGAATATGGGAAATACAAAAATATATTTGCATGATCTCACATGTATAAGTGACATATTGTTTACTTTCTCAGTGGAGTGAGGGAGGGACAGGAAGAAGGAAGAGAATTTGGCCCAATTATTATAAAAGTTAAAAATAAATAAATAATACATTTAAATTAAGGGCAAAAAAGGAAAATAGAGTTGTGGGTGGTTTTGGTCAAAGAATTCATCACCAAGTATAGCTAGATTGATGATGGATGTATTTATACTTTGGCTGTTTTCAGAAAATAAATTCTGTCTGTTGCTAGGATTATGCTTGAAGCCTTTCCACCATGGTAAAACTTGAGAGTTTATGTTTCATCACATATTCAGTCATCTCTATGCCAAATCTAGGCAACAGAATAGGGCTTTAGAGAAAAGCTCCCCTTATAGCAAACGTATGGAAGACAATATATAAGAACTGCAGAAAATTGTCAGGTTTGGATGGGTATCCAGAATGCCATCCATAATGGCAGGGATCATAAATCAATGAGATCCCTAATCTATCTGATGATCAAAGTAGGAACAGGACACAAACCTATTCCTGTATTGCTATAAGGAATATAATAGCAGATACTACTTTGCTCTTGTCCATGCATTCTCCTATTGCCTAGAAAAATGTTTGGCTTCTGGCAGACCCTTAACAAATTTCCATTAAATTCTTGCTGGATCAAAGAGAACAATGTACATAGGGTGAAATGAAAACACCTTGATTACTCATATATTTGTAGATTTTCAGTGTTCTATTCTTGTTTTCTGAGAAGTATCTGAAAAGCCATTTGATCAGATATATGGACAACCAAACACACCAAGGATGATTCATTGATATATTCCATGTTGCATGGCTCACTTTCATCCTTACACACAGGCAGAGAACATTTTAATTCAGTCTTAGCTTTTATTTCCTATTTGGCAGACTAGAATTTACCAGTGGGGTCCAATAGCAGTACATTGTAGGTACTATTAATGTCCTATCCTCTACAACTCAGCTGAGCTTAAAAAAAAATAAAAGACCCTAAGAGCCCTATTCTCCCAAAGATGTGTAGAGATTTACACAACAAATCCCTATTAGTGTTAATGAAAGTTCTGTGCATGAATTTCCCCCACCACTGCACCTAGAATGATGGGAAAATGGAATCTCTCCCAACCCCCTCCCATTATATACAATCATAATTTTGTCTTTTTTGTTGCTTCTCTAAGCAAAAATAATATATGTCCTATTTTGCCTGTTCTACTCATTAGAGGCAATTAGAGCAAAGTTGAGTGAGTTTTTAGAAAATCTCACCTAATCTCTTCTTAATCAAGTTGGGCAATTTGTGATTCAATAAGGACTTTAGATTTCTAGTCAGGTAGAGTATAGCATACAGATGCAGATAGAAGAAAAGTAAATTGCAGAATTGAGTTTTAGAAATCAATGAAAAATAATAAAAAATTTAAAAGGAGAAGCAGTCTATCAGTAGCCCCACTGTAACAAAGGGAAGGCTTGTTTTATATTGATTAGCTGCTGTTAAATAATGCATCCCTGCCTCCCAACAGTGCAGGCTCTTGCAGGGTTGTTTATTGCAAGAGGTAGTAGTACAGAATTGCTCTTAGAGAGCTGAGAAATCAATATAGTATCTGTAAACATGCTTGCAAATGCTGTCCCAGAGCTCACCACCAACTTGGCCAAGAATCCATTAAGCTATATAGTTCTATGAAATCAGATGAGTCATTGCATATAATCCCTTCAACCTACTGAGAGGACCTCACTAAAGAAAGTGGTATTCCGGGCTTTCCTATTCCTCATTTAACTCTTTGTACCCCGTGCATTCACAAATTAAACTGTGCCAGCTAAGCAAAGGTTAGCCAAAATGTAATTGGCAGAGGACAATTCCTATTATTTGATCACCTCTTTGCAGTCTACAAATCAATATTTGAATCCTGGATCTGGTACTTATTGACCACGTGACCTTGGGCAAGTCACAAACTCTGTAACCCTCAATTTTCTCATCTGTAAAATGATATATTGGACTAGTTGGCTTCTAATGTCCTTTCCAGATCTAAATCCTATCATTATATAACTTGACATATGACACTAGGCTATTTTTGCAGATTCCAATTTGAATTCCTGCTTTTCAAAAGCATCATTCCATAATGGATTTAAAAAAAATAATTCATTCATCACACTAGGACTATAAAGGAGGAAAATACAGGCACCATAACATTTTTTTCTTCAATATACACTTGATCTTAGTAATGATTTGGCATCCCCCAAATTCCTAGATAATAGTATCCAAAGAATTCTTGAAGGAAGTATGGCATCTGAAAATGCAACAACAAAGAGTTTCATTTACAGAGGGAAAATACACATTTTTAGCATTTTTTGTTTCATTTAGTTAACAGCCTGGTCATCAAGAGACCAAAGCTTTAGGGTGATTCCAAAATCAATGAATAAATTCCACTGTTACCTATGCCTTTTATTCCTATCCAACCATTTTAGAAACAAGTACCATTCATTAAAAGAAGGATCTCATGAAAGCATCTGGATGAATCAACACGAATCCATCCTGGTTAGTCTCAAAAATGTATTAAAGGGGGTTAAAACAGGGATGCGAAAATGACACTGAATTTAGAGGCAAAAGTATCTACACCTCCAATCCCAACTCTTCCACTTAATACTCAGATGACCTTGGTTGCTGAGCTTCATTTCTATCATTCGTAAAAAAGGGAGTACTGAACTACATAACTTTCCAGTATTGCATCTATGACCCTAAGAGTATAATTATTTATGACAGTAAACCATAACTGCTGCTCTTAATGGTGTCTGTATTTCTGTCAATGGCAACATCATCCTCCCCCCACACACTGGTTCATAACTTCAGGATAACCTTGAACCCCTCTATCTCTTTTATACCATACATCTAATTCATTATCATATCCTAGGTGTTTCTCTTTAAAATATTTCTGACATTTCTTTCCTCCTTTACATTTTATTGAAAAACCCTAGATACACCATTTATCATCCCTTTCTTGGATTTTTAAAAGTCTCTTAACTAGTCTCACCACCTCCTACATTTTCTTCCAAACATCCATCATACATTCTACTGAGAGATAGATATCTATTAAGGACAATTCTGATCATATCTCTCCCCTGCTGAAGCATTTAATGACTTTTTATTACCAACAACTTCCAGCTCATATGATTTAGTCTGATTTACAAGGTTCTTTCATGATCTAGTTCAACGTATATTTCTAGACTTATCTCACTTTATGTACCCTCACAAATCCTATGGTCCAATCAAATGGAATTCATCATCCTTTGAGTGTAGTTTGTACTTCCCCATGTCCCTAAAACACACACACACACACACACACACACACACATTTTCTTCAAAGATAAGCTCACATTCAATCTTCTTCATCAAGTGTTCCCTAATTCTCTCCTGTTAGAAATGGAAGATACCTTAGCTAACATCTACACCACGGTCCTCATTTTATGGGTGAGAAAAGTGAGACAGAACAGTATTAAATTGCTGATGGTCATAAAAAGAGGAGAAAGGGTATTTGAAGTGAGCTCCTCTGACTCAAGATGCAAGGTCCTTTTCATTATGTATATTATGTGGGTGTATATGAAATTATTCATGTTCATGTATTAGCACTCCTATGAACACCCTCCCAATATTATCAAGGGTGTGTATAGATATAATCACAAACACATATATGCATATATGTATGTAAATATCAGCATTCCCAGAAATTATAAGCTTGAAACTAGCTTGTAGGCAATTGATGTATTCTACTTGCCCCTAGTTAATATTACCTTAATTTTTGTTGTTGCTTAATGAATGCCTGTCCTGGGCTATCAATTGTATCTGTGACATGCTTTTCTAATGACATTATATTTCCTACATCTAAAGCAGCCCTAAAATATCAATGTTTTTAATTTTTTGAAGCCCATTCTTACATTCGAACTGGTTTTTGGATTAAGGGGAACCTTTAAAAAAAGCTTTATTCCCTCTTTCTCTACAAAAAGAAACATCTATAATTACCTATTTGGGAACTTTTTGTTTTATTTAACAAAAAGAAATCGGTCCCTCAAAAATCGTTTTAAATTAAACATTAAAATTGATAAATCCCAAGTTCACATCACTATTTAGGAATATATAATCCAACTATAGAAAAGCCCCTAATTCTATGAGATCCAATCATGTTAGACTTATCTGTATTTTGTAAGCAGAATTTATTTTAGCTAAGTTCTTGATTTTTTTTTCCTTTCTCTTTAGTATAGGTGCTATCTATTCAGACAAGAGTTGTCAGCATTGCTGGTGTTTCTAAAGAGGAAAACACTTGTCAACACTTTCTGTCCTTCATTCTCACCCTTTCATGCATTACAAATGCACCCATCAGAACACAAACACAGACACACCTATCCTCCCTGTCATTCACATGTAACACTCAATTTCCAACTTTATCCTTTACTTTACTAACTGTTAAACTGCAATCCATTCACACACCTGATGAAAGAGCATTGCTTAAAACACGGAACAACTATCAACTCTGTTTCCTTTACACTGCAAAGACCTGTGGGTAAGTGAAGTGCTCTTCTTTCAGGGGTTTGAATAGTATACACTTGGCTAGAAGAGCGTGATCTAATATTGATGATATTCGGATGCTACATGATCATTTCTGCAGATTGAGATATAGAAATATGACTCTGAAACTGATTATTATTTTTCAATCACAAGAATAAATGTTTCTTAAATACTTATGAAGCTTCTCAACACAGGATACATACTCAGTTCCCTGAGTAACAAATTGTTTATATATACATATATATGTATATGTATATATAAATTCATTCATCCATTTATTTATTTATTTGCTTACTTGCTTACTTACTTATTTATTTATTATAAGCCAAATCCAAAGCCTTCCCCATCACACCCAAACATATGTATACATTGAAAATACATAGCTCCCATTCCTGGTTGCTGGCTGCCACAGGGACCTCTTTCCATCCACTGTATAATTAGATCAACTAAGGTAATGGGATACGGGGCATTCCCTCCCTCATTATATCTCCCTAGCTAAACATTTGCTGTTTCTCATAAATCAACTATGATGCTTGTTGACAAAAGTCCATATGGTATAGTTCAAAAAAATTAGGAAACTAACTTTTTTCTAAAAGGCTACAAACCTACTAGAGATGGTAGGTCTGAGAATTATACTCACTTCCAAATTTGTGATTATGGAAGGGGATTGAACTGAATAACATTTGGAAAGTGATATAACACTTTTATTTTCTAAAGGTGGTCCTTCACACACATACACACACATCTTAAAATCAAAATTATACCACTAATGCTTCTTAGTTAAGAATTATGGACTTTGACCTACAATTAATAAAATCCATAGATCAACCAAAGGGTAATGGCAAGACATATAGGAGATTTGAGTAGGCCACTCAACTTTCTCAGCACTGAATTGTGAACAAAAATTGGTATAAAAAATACTATCCAGGAAACACATGATTGGAAAGAGAATTGGGCTGGTCAAATAGCAAGAACAAAATATGACCAATTGGCAGCTCAGATACTCTACCAGCAGGCATAGAAGGTAAAATTGACTAGAAGATGAACTTCTAGGCTGCTCCACTCAAGGAACGTTTATTGGAGGACATGGACATGAATAATATAGAAAGAGGTTTTTGGATAGATTTTGAAGTACACCCATAATGAGAATACCTGCATTGATGAGGTAATACATTCATTGAATTATTGAAATATTAAAGCACAAATAGGTACATTAAAAAAGTAAAATATTGCCTGGTTTTCATTAGTTCAAGAAAATTGGAATGCAATGAAAAGGCAAGATAAGAATCAAAGAAGATGAGAACCAGAGAAGGGATTTTAGAGATGATCATTTACTCAACCTCCTCATTTTATACATATGGAAACTAAACATTAAAGAGGTGATGACTTGCTCAAGGTCACACCATAACAAGGATGATGGTAATAATAATAGAATTAAATAGTATTTTAAGATTTACAAAGCATTTTACATGTATCATCTCATTTGACTCGCAGAACAAGACCTATGAAGTTAATGCTATTATTAACTCTGCTTTACTGATGAGAAAATTGAGCTGAGAAAGATTTAATCACTTACCCAGTTAGTGTCTAAGGTGGGAAATGAATTCAGGTTATTTTGATTCTAAGTTTGGTGCTCTGTCCACTCTACCATCTAACTGTTTCTACTTAAACATATACTAAGGGTTAGGGTGGGATCTGAATCTAGGGCTTCTAGGACCAGTATTTTTTCCTCTATGCATACCCTTATTCCATAAGAAAAAAATTATGCCACATTTTATCCCTTCTTGAATTTTCTTCTGTACATTGCCTAGCCTTTCCTTTCCCCTTCACATAATTTTTCTTTTGATTTTCATATATGTGGGTATAGCCTGCAAGTCCCACACTACCACTGTCACTCAGAATTAGGGTTCTGAAAGCATACCACTTCCAAAATCCCCCTTCCCTCAAAAATACCATTCTTTCCATGCACTTAGCTCAATATTTAAAGACATAACTATGTAGATTTACACAAATATATTCATGACACCTAGTAACAAAATATAACCTTTCTGAGGCTTCGAATGAAAGAATATGTACAACAGAGTAAACAATCAATAACCATTGGGAATAAATGTTTTATTTAGTAATGAATCTTTTCCTTGAAAATGTTAATGTCTTTTCTTTTTCATATCACCTCTACCTAAGTCTTTCTCTTATCTCTATTTGGTGAATCATTTCTTTAATAAATAATAAAAAAGAAAAACTAGTTCAGCAAAAACAACCACATTAACCATGTCTGACAGGATATGCCATATTCTATGCCATGCCTGCTGCCAATTTATAAAAAGTTATCATTTTAGTAATCAAATTTCAAAATAGCCCAGTTGTAGGATATTTTTGAGCAGAGCTTACCTAACACTCCTTATATAACAGTCATTTGGAAACTACCTACTTTGCCTTGACATAAAGTCAATTGTAGCACTGCATGAATCCTGGTAAGGATATTTAGAAAACTGATTATTCCCATCACCTTCATTTTTTATGGAGTTTATTTACTACCTACTGTAACCTGGAGCAATCTCCTAGGTTCTAGAGAAGGTATCAAAGTTTAATAAAGAGAAGTTCCATTCACTGGGAATTTTTGAGTTGGGTTATTTACAATTCACTGAAACTCAGGATTGTCTTGTAGGTCCTAAATAAAGTGTCAACGTTTAAAAGAAATAAGATGCAGTCATTAAGATGACAAGATAGACATTTAACAGACATCAAGTTAAAAATACAGACATGTCCAAATATATACACATGTTAATGTAGGCAGTTCTCAAGATTAGAATTTGTGATACTGGATATAGTAGAAGGTCTGAGTCATGTCCAAATTTGTCTAGTTACTGGTAGCCTTTGACATTTTTTATTATCAATCATCATCAAATTAAAAATGCATGTACCAAGAGAATATTTCCAAACGAGTGGCATGATTTCAATCTATATCTTAACAGCTTGTTTTATGTTGTCCTTAGTTTTCTATCTTGAGCTCTATCCATACATACCACATGCATAAAAACATGTGCATAGATGTGGATGTGTGTACATATATGTTTATAGTTCTCCCTTTAAAGCAATATTTCAATATTCTGAAAATATGCATTTTCTTTTCCCCCCTACAGGCTAGCTAGAGGGGGAAAAAGTATTCTTAATTTTTAAAAGGAATGTAGAGTTGACAAAAAATTATAGAAGCAGAAGTCTAAGATAGCTCAGAGGGCATCTTCCTAGGTCATATAATTAAGTGAAAGGGGAATCTCCTCTACAATAACCCCGACAACCTATAAGGCAGCTTCATTGAGAGAAAGTTAATTCCTCCTCAGCCCCCATCCAGAAATATCCAAATGAAGTCCTTTTTATGTATAGATTTCAAAGCAGGAAGTTGGATCTAAATGTTCTGTAATCATATTGGTTCTGGCAATTGATTCTCCTTTGGAGATGGCTAAATGGGAGAGATAAAATCAGTATATGACTAAGGTAAGAAATTGAGAGGTATTACATGTATAACACATATGTAAATATATATTTAGTTTATATAAAATTTATATATCTATTTCATATATAAACATATTGATATATTTTATACCTAATATTATATATATATTATAAAATATATGCTTTAAAAGCATATATATCCAGCAAAATTGGCTATTACATTTTGGATGAGACTATACTTATTAATAGAACACAATTCAAATAAACAAATATAAGGATCAATTGTGTGAAAAGAGACAGAGTTAAATAAGGCATTAACCTTGTCCTCAGGTATGTTTTAATGAGAGAAAAGCCACACATACACATAAAAATAACATTTCACTGGGCAGGATAAATACAGAAGAAAGATGACTATAATAGTGGTTTTTGAGTAGTAGTTCCAAAATTTTTCACAAAGCTATAGTCCTTCAGTTTAAAAAAAAACTGTAGGAAAACTCTCAAAGTAAAATCATATAAAGTTATTATTCCTAATACTGATAAACAAACATGAAGTTCATTAAAACCAAGGGGAAAATGTTTCTGAATTCCTTTCAGCATTGTTTGAGAAATATTAATTTAGAAAACATCCAAACCAATCTAATTCAAACAAATTCAGCTATCCAGTAGAATGACTAACATTTCTGGATCATGATAAGATCACATAATTTCAAAGTTGAAAGGATCTCAGGAGCTACTCAGTTCATGCTACACCCAATCAAACAATTCCTTCTAGCACACACCTAACAGTGGTCATCTGCCTCCAAAGTATAACACATTAGTTCCTAAAATAGCATCTTTTCACATGCAGATACTTCTAATTGTTTGCAAATATTTCCTTACTCCATGCCTGAATTTGCCTCATTACAACTTTTACTCATGTGTTCCTGTTTTACTCTCTGGGGTGAAAGAGAACAAATTTAATCCCTGTTCCAATATTTGAAATCAGCAGTCATCTACCTTTTCTAATTCTTCTATTCTTTAGACTGAATATTTTCAGTTCCTTCAACTAATCCTTGTAGGGCATGAACTTAAGCCCCTTCATCACCCAATTGACTCTCCTTTGGATGCTCTCCAACTTATCAATGCCTTATAAGGCAACAACTAGAACTGAATGCAGTATAAGTTATGGGATCATCAGGGAAATGGCTGAGGGAGACTAGTATCTCATTATTGAAAGGTATATTTCTTTAATGTAGCATAATATTTAATAAAGCAGAGTGAGATTCAGTGGATAGAGTACTGGGTTTGGAGTCAGGAAGATCTAAATTCAAATCCAGCCTCAGACACTAGCTTTGTGACCTGGGTAAGCCATTTAACCCTGTTTGCCTCATTTTCCTCATCTATGAGTTCGAGAAGGAAATTACAAATAATTCCTGCATGTATAAATAAAACCCCCAAAAGGGATCACAAAGAGTCAGAAACAACTGAAATAACTAAACAAAAAATGATAAACCTTCCTACATAAATACCATATTGTTGAGTCTCAAAAAATACATTTTCTCACAGACTTGTTTCGCCATGTACCCTTCATCTTGTTTCAATTAATTTTTTGTACCCCAGCATAAGATGTTATACTTTTTCTTATTTAACATAGTATTCATTTTAACCCAATATGAAACCCTCTCTTTGATTTTTAAAGCCCTTCAAAATATGGCCCCTTTCAACATTTCTAGTCTTCTTATATTTGACTCCCCTCCATGTTTTGAACAATTCACCAAAACAGGCTTCTTTGCTATTCCTCACATTAGAAAGCCATCTTTTGACTCTGTGCCTTGGCACTCATTGCTCCCTTATACCTAGAATGCTGCTTCTTCTTTCTCTACCAACTTCCTTTACGAGTCAGCTCAAGCTGCACATTCTGCAAGGTTTTCTCATCAACAGTCTCTCTACCTTAGAACCTTCTTTTTGCTATCCCTTCCCATTTACACTGTATCTATCTGATGTATTTACATATACCCTTTAGATAGTGTCCTCCCCCATTTAGAATGTGAACTCCTTGAAGGCAACAACCATTTCTCTGCTTTTCTTTGCCCAAATGTACTTGGCACAATGTAAGCACATAATAAACTACTAAAGAAATGACTGATGACAATAATGTCTTGTAAGATTTCTTTTCACTTGGAATCTGTCATTGAAAATATTAATCAACATGCATTTATTGAGCACTAACTATATTCCAGGTACTCTTTCGTGCACTGGATATGCAAAGAAAGGCCCTCAAGAAGTACATGATCTAATGCTAACTGTCCCTACTAGTTTAGATAAATATGTCATGTACACTTAAATACACATCCCTAAGGGAGAAAAAAAATCAATAGGAGCTGTGAAGCATAACTCCATAGGGTATTCCCCATTGCAGCCCTCCTTCCAAGCTGACATCGAGCCATTAAATGACTACTCTTCAAGTCCAATCATTCAACTGGTCCCAAACCTACCTAATTATATTCATGGTTTTGACCACATCTCTCCATATTTTCTACAAGAATAGTATAGTATAGGAGAATTTGACATTGCATAGATGAACTCCAGATGACTGGTTTGACCAAAATTATGGCATTACTTTTTGGAGTGATTCTGCCACCAGTTATGTAGACATGATTATAAACATAATTTTACCAGGCTTGACTACTTGTCAGCAATGTCCATGGTGAGTTGTATTTAGGTCACAAATATATACACATATGTGTAAGGATGTGAAAGTTAGAAAATGAGGCAATTATCAAGATGATTCAGTATCTTCCAAAAGAGAGAGGGTGACATGAATGGAGGAAGGAAAGAAGAAACATTGGGGAAAAGAGAAGAAGAAAAAGAAGAGAGAGAAAAAGAGAGAGAGGAAAGAAAGGAAGGGAGGGAAGAAGAGCACAGAAGAAAGTAAAGGAAGAATGAAGGAAGGCAAATACAAAAAACTTTCTAAACAAATCCTATACTTTATATTTTCAGCAGTGAAAACATCTTTTCAAGGTCAAGGAGATCCAGGATTCAAAAGACAAAAAAATACAAGCTTATAACATCCTCCTAGAGATGACTGTATTTTTACTTCAGGGTTAAGGCTAATTTTACTATCTGTTTCCTTGCAATGGAAATGGATTGACATTATTTAAACTAACGTGAATCTTTCAAAAGCCTCTGAGCAAAAATTTTCTTTTAAATAATTCAATGTTTGTTCTCCCCCACCCCCACCAATAGTTAGCTGAGGATAATATTGACTCTCAAAACAAAACTGTAAAAATATCTGCGTATTTCTTGTCCAATTTTAAAATAAACCCTTGAACCTTTTTGGTAGCATTTGTCTGAAATCAAATAGTAATCTATTGTTTTGTTGTTGTTCAGTCATTCTATCATGCCCAACTCTTCATGACCCCATTATGAGGTTTTCTTGGCAAAGATACTGGAGTAGTTTGTGATTTTTTTCCCAGTTGTTTAGTCATTTTTTCAGTCATGTCCAACCCTCCATGACCCCATTTGGAGTTTTCTTGCCAAAGACACTAGAGTAGTGTGTCACATTTCTTTGTCCCATTCCTTTTACAGACAAGAAACTGAGTCAAATAGGATTAAGTGACATGTCCAGAGTCACACAGTCAATAAGTGTCTGAGATTAGATTTGAACTCAAGAACATGAATCTTCCTGCCACTCTACCCATTGTGCTATCTAGCTGTTCCACTGGATTAAAGACTTTCTCTAATTCTCTGAACAAGAATGAAATTTCAGTTTCTTAATGAGATATTCTTGGATAATACCTCCTTTTTTCTTGCAAAATGCATTGATCTTTAAGATAGAACAGTTTTAACATTTCAATAGTGAAAAGCCAAGAATGTATAGATTGGTAGGTTCTTGACAAACTAAAAGTATTTTAAGATCTACTTGGTTAACAAAGTATCTCAAATTTCCCACCCAACCTCAGCACTTGGCTCACTCTTCCCCAACCACTGCTGCTAAATTACACGTTGCATACTCTGCTTATGATGGACATGGTTATAAGGCACAATCAGTCACAGCAGACAAAAACAGAGCTTCGAAACCAACATCTTACATGCAAGACATTCTTCTCTTTTTATGACAAACAGAAACTTGGGCTATATGTGACTATTTCTGGGCCCTTCCATGTGTTGATATTATTCTAAGAGGGAATCTGAGGATAGCTACAGCAAGTAACACAGTATAATTAGATTTTATATAGCATGCTTAGTATAGTAGATGGCAATCCATCTCGATTGTAAATTAAAGGGAATCAGAAAACAAAGTGTAGTTTTTCAAATTGAACTGACAAAATCCTGCCCCAATGTCTTCTTATGCATATAACTTCAATGCAGTGCACACTGCCCAACATGTGAGTCCTTGATGGTGGGGCTGGGATGAAAATCAGACCTGAAAGATTCCTGTCTGCCAGAGAATAAAATCAAAACAGAGTCTGACTTAAACCCCAAATGATAACTGTGTTCATCCATCTCGAGACCTTTTTATATGTCTCATCTATAAAAATGCAATATGTTACCATAGAACGAACTCTGGACTCGTAGGTTCTATGCCTCAGTTATTTTTGTGATATTTTGTCAAGTCACTTGATATGTTGTGGTGTTTGTTTCATCAACTTTAAAATAAAGCAGTGGGACTAGATGACTTCTAAAATTTCTTCCAGCTCTTGTAGACTATTATTCTATTAGAATAGTCAAGTCACCTTTATAGTATCTCTGTGTGATTTCTAGAATATGAGGATTATCTAAACTCTCTTTAGGAATCATTATTGATATAACTAAAATATTTGTTTTCCTACTTTTTCACTTATTTATTGTTAATAAAATAATCTCTGTATAATGATGATTCTAAAGAACATTTCAATGAATGAATACACATTTCTTAAGGACTTACTTTGTTCCAGGGATTGGGCTAAGTGGTGAAGAATTTATATAGTGCTTCAAGGTTTGCAAAACAATTTACACACACAATTTCGCTTAATATACACAACAACTCTGGGGAAGTAGAGGGTATTATAATCTCCATTTTGTAGATGAGGCAAATAAAGGTTAAGTGACATACCCAAGGGTTACATGGCTGTTAATATCTGAAGCAAGATATGATCTCAGATCTTCCTAACTCCAGAGCTGGTACTCTATCCATTTTGCCACCTAAATGCCATAGTCATATAACCACATATTGGTACTAATGCATTGTAAAAGGGGAGTAAAAATAACTTCTTATTAAGTCAGCTCTGATAACATAGTTATCATTTCTGGAAGTCAAGAAGATCTGAGTTCAACTCTTTCTTAAGATATGTATTACCTGTATGACTCTAGGCAAGTCTCTTACCCTTCTTTTCCTCATTTTCTAATGTATGAAATGAGCCAGAGAAGGATATGGCAAACTATTTTATTATCTTTGATAAGAAAACCACAAGTGAAGTTACAAAGAGTCAGTCATGAATGAAATGACTGAAAAAGAAGTTATAGAGGATAATTCAGAAGTATTCTCAGAGGGAAGGCATTAGCTATTAGCTTAAAAGAGTCTTGTAAAGACTTCTTGCAGAAAGTGGGATTTAATCTGAAATTTGAAGGAAACAAGAAAGCACTGAGGTGGGGAAGGTAAGTATTCCAGGAATGAGAAACAGATAGTGAAAAGGTAAGGAGTTTGGAGGTCTTGTGTAAAGAATAACAAAGAAGTCTGTGTAGTTCTATTTTTCAAATATGTGATAAGATGACTGAAAATGTAGGAAGGGGCCATGAATAATGGGTTGGCAGGGTTAGATTCATACTTCATTCAGTTAAATTACTTTGGCATCTGAGTGGAATATGGGTAGGAGCAGGCAGAGATTAGAATAAAGAAAATCAAACAGAAGGGTATCACAATAATCTAGGAATGAGGTGAAAGGGGGCTGGCTGTACCTGAGTGGTGGCAAAGTCTGAAGAGAGAAGGGAACATATACAAGAGATATTACAAAAGTAGGCTCAACATGGATTAGTCAAGTGAAAAAGGGAGAGGGAGAGAGAGAGAGAATATAGAGTGTAAAAATGATATCTAGATTAAGCCTGAGAACCTGGGAGAACTGTGGTACCTGCTGCCTTACCAAACTCTAGTGGTAATGTGGGATCTTGAGGAGCATCATGGAAGACCGCAATCTTTGTCAAGTCACATCAAACTGCAAAAAAATTTTAAACCCTTACCTTAAAGTCAATATTGTATATTAGTTCTGTCTTAAAGTCAATATTGTATATTAGTTCCAATGTAGAAGAGAGGTAAGGGCTGGGAATGGGATTAAATGGCTCACATAGCTAAAGCCAGACTTGAACCCAAGATTTGTCATCTCTATGGTTGGCTCTCAATCCACTGAACCACCTAAGTCCCCCCCTAAATTTCAGGATCTTTGAGTTGAAACCCTCCCAGATGGCTTAAACTAAAAGCCAATATCATTAATTTTGGAGAATCTCATTGTTAATCAGTTTGATAGGTTTAAAATTTGGAGGATAGAGAAACAATTAAATACCACTTACAAAATTATAGAATAATTGTAATTTGCAAGTATAGAGTCAAGGTTCACTCCAATGGAATCAAATAACTTTAAAGTATAGAAGTAGGAAGTGGGCCATAATAGGGAACATAATTTGAAAGGGACTTTAGCACTTACTATAGTCTTATTCTATAGAGGAAGATACTGAGGCAATATAACAAATTATTATTATCCCTAAAATGTTTATAATGAAGAATTGTTTTGCTGTTAGTTTCTGTGCCTTTGCTTAATTATCTCAAAGCAATGATGTATTAAATATTTATGTATATATATTACATATATAAGTAGAAAGAGAGAGAAGATGATGCTTGATTTAAAAAAAACTCTTATCTTCTCTCTTAGAATCAATTCTCTGTATTGATTCTAAAGCAGAACTGTAAGGGTTAGGCAATGGGTGTTAAATGACTTGCCTGAAGTCACTCAATTAGAAAATGTGTGAGGAAAGATGGAGGAATAATTAGAGAGCAGTGCTGTTTCACCATGAAAATCCTCCCCTGACAAAGGGTAAAATATCACAACAAAACGAATACAGGAGTGAAAGAATAAAAAAAAAAAGACAGTGAAACAAACCTCAAAAGAGGAGAAACCCAAAAGGCAGAGACTATCTGGGGAACAGAGGGGAGTGGAGGTAGGAGGCTGCATAACAGGGAGGGAAGAGCAACCCACCCTGGACTCCCAAACATCTGCTCTCACAGGTACCAAGCTTAAATCTGAGATTAGTCAGACCCTGAAATCCTGCTAGGGCAAGTAGTGGTCCAAGCCAAATCACATACCTTGAAATTTCAAACCTGTGGAGAAGTCTGAAGTCCCAGCCCAGGGCAATCTGGGCTGAAGGGGGCTGATCCATTTGGGCCCAGAGAGAAGCCAGGAATCCTAGTCTCAGTTTGGAATGAGGACATAATCCACAGTTTGGGGTGAGGACATAATTCTCAGCGGGAACCTCCCCAGGATCTCTTTGCCCAAATATAAGAGCAGAGCCTCAGAATAAGGCAATCAAGGATATGCCTGATTGAATCAAGAACACCTTGAGATAAAAAAAAATATTGAGACTAAGCCTCAGGCTAGAATTTGATCAGCACCTGCCCTGATGCAGAGTGAGATCAAAAGATCATAACCAAGACTAAGGAAAGACTTTAAGATAGCAACATCTCAAGAGTCAATTGAATCAGTATGGGGAGGGGACTTTCAGAGCTCTCAGGCCTCAGACCTTCTGGTAAACTAGTAATAACCCAGAAAATAAACCAAAAATAGTATAAAGGAAGGACTGAAGTTTAAGAGGGTATTCCAACTTCCCAGAAAACAGCCTACCTATAATTAAATAGGAAATATGGGCAAACAACGAAAAAATCACCTAACTCTAAAGACTCATTATGGAGACAGAGAACAAGGTATAGCCACAGAAGGGGACCGTGAAAGCAAAGGAAACACATGCAAAGTCCAAAAGAAAAATATGGAATGGACACAGTCTGGAAGAGCTCAAAAAGACTTTGAAAACCAATTAAGAGAGGTAGAGGAAAAGTGGGGAAGAGAAATGAAAATGATGCAAGAAGAAAGGAAAGTGATGTAAGAAGAAAGGAAAGTGATGCAAGAAGAAATGGGCCAATTAAAAAAAAGGAGAATCAAAAACTGACAGAGGAAAACCAGGTCTTAAAAATCAGAAGTGACCATCTAGAAAGTAATGGTTTCATGAGAAATCAAGAAACAATAAAGCAGAATCAAAGGAATGAAAAAACAGAGGAAAACATAACATGAAATATCTTATTGAAAGAACAACTGACCAAGAAAATAGATCTAGGAGAGACAATCTGAGTATTATTGGACTATCTGAAACCCATGATGACAAAAAAACCTTGGATATCATATTAAAAGAAATTCTTAAAGATAACTCCCCAGAGATCCATGAATAAGAAAATAAAATTAAAATTGAAAGAATTCACAGACCACCTCCAGAAAGAAATTCTCAACTGACAACTTTCAGGAATGTAATAGCTAAATTCAAGAACCATCAAGTAAAGGAAAAAAATCACTTAAAACAGCCAGAAAGAAACCATTCAGAAATCATGAAGCTACAGTCAGGATCACACAGGACCTAGTAGCTTCTACATTAAAGGATTGTAAGTCATGGAATATGATATTCAGGAAGGCAAAGGATTTGGGTTTACAACCCAGACTCACCTATCCAGCAAAACTGAGTATATTCTTTCAATGGAAAAAAGATCATTCAATAAGATAGAATATTTCCAAGTATTCCTGAGGAATAAGCCAGATGTAAACAAAAGTATGTGAGATCAGAATTGGACCCAGGATCTCCCATCTCTAGTCCTGTCTCTTTACCCACTGAGCCACCAAGCTGCCTCCGTTGCTTTATTTTTATAATTTCATAATGATTTCCTTGAGAGAAGGGACTTTTTGCTTTTTCCATTTGTTTTACAATCACTCAGTACAGTGCTTTGCAAATAGTAAGCACTAATTGATGCTTTATTCATTCACAATTAAATCATTTTTCAGTGTAATTCCCATCTTATTCAGTTCATTTAAATAAGCATTTATTGAGCATCTGTATTATTTAAATCACTAGGCTACATGCTAAAAAGTACAAAGGCAAAACTTTATAAAGTTTCTCTTCAACTTAAGAATTATTTTTCACATTCAAAAACATGCTTATTTACTCTGATCTTATAAACCTTTCTGCAAGAATAAGTTCTCTTGGGTAGATTAATGTGTTAAAAATGCTATTTACCCCACAAAATCTGTTAGATCAATATTAGCAATAGTAGAAAACAGCAAGGGGGCAGCTAGTGGCTCAGTGGATTGAGAGCTAGACCTGGGTTCAAACCTGACCTCAGACCTTGGGCAAGACATTTAATCCCTATTGCCTACTCCTTACCACTCTTATGCCTTGGAACCAATATACAATATTGATTTTAAGATGCTTCCATCTTAAGAGTTTAAAAAAAAGAGTGAGAGAAATAAACAGCAAGAATTTTGAAGCAATTTTGTACATAGATGTTACTAATTATACCCACTAGCTCACATAGTGAGACAACAAGGGGTTGGAGGTAGGAATGGATATTTGATATAAACAGAGGGAACCAATAATGACTCAAAAGCCCAACTGGATAGCAATGGTGATCAAGATGTTCCTTAAAAAGGTTGAACATTTCCCCCTTTCAGATACTTTGTAGCCTTTCTGCCCATGGAGCTTTTAATCAATAAGATATCTTAAAAATCTTTTTTTTCCTCAATAAAACCAGTCCAATGGGTGAGATACCAGAAGTAGAAAATTGCATATTTAATTTCTTTTTAGTTTGTTTTTTTGTTTTTGACAAACATCATACCCTAGATATCTGGACCAGAGAGAAGGTGTCACTGGGGCATTATTTCTCCTAATCCAACTTCTGAAAAGGACGAGACAGACAGAGGGCATACAAGGCATATCTACAGGATCCTCTGTTACCTACAGTATATTTCTCTTGAAATGAGGCAAAACACGAAAGATTGTGTGCTGTGCTTGAGTCTCCCTCACAGAACTCCAATTAGCATCAGTGCCCAGTGGCAGCCCTGTTGAAGAGCCAATCTATAAGATCTCACCCATTACGCTCAGCTGGAAGTTGTATTGCTCTCAAACCGCCAGGACCTGCTTTGATGGTTCAGGAGACCTTGGCCTTTTAAACGTATAAACAACCTTTCTTTTCTAATCTGGGCCATTAGAGGAAAATGCTGTGAAGTCTGTGTTCTGAAATAACCAGGTTTGCCCAGAGTCCTGACAGTTTTCAATATCACTGCCAGCAGCAGAAGAATAGTATTAAACTAAAAATAACATGGGTGCTGGAATGTGCCTTGGGCACCTACTGAGGCCTAAAGGGTTTCAGATTAATTTGAAATTGAGCAAAAAAAAAAAACCCGCTTGTCTCTCTCCCTCTGTCTCTCTCCCCTTCCCCTGTCCTTTTGTAGAATTTGGAATCGTGAAAACTCATCTATCTAAGAAAATGGAGGGGAAGAAAGATGATGCACTCTATCTGGGACTAGACCATTTGTCAGATACTCTTATGGCTTTTATTGACTATATTTATAAGTCTTATTCAAACCATATTGTGTCATTCCTTAGGAGGAGCACTTTCCTGGCTACAGAAGTCGCCCTTCTGATCACAAACCGAATTTGGAATGTATATTTTTATCCTGAGAGGATTTTGGTCAAGGTCAAGTAAAGGATTCACCAGCTGTATTCCCTACAATACAAATTATAATATTAATAATATCATATAACCCAATGGCTACAAACCTGACCCAAAATGACTTGGGATTCAGTTTCTAACTCTGACATAGAGTAAGTAGTTCTTGACTCTATCTAAGTCATTTAAATTGTCAGTTGCCTAGGCAACTCTCTAAGTGATGAGATAGGTGTCCATGTGCATAGGTGAAGAAAAGAGTCCCTATATCAATGAGATAACTAGTCCATTAAAAATAAAGTTATGATAAGAATTCTACCCCTAAAGTCCAACCTAACTGGAAGGAGTGTAAGAGATGGCGGAATAAAAGAAAGATAAGAATGTGAATAAAGCATTTTAAAATACACAAAATAGGAAAAAAGAAAGTTTAGAAGGAAAAATAAAAAGTAGGGTAGTGTTGGTATCACTATGATAAATATCTTTAAAACAAACTGCATATGATAGAAATTCAGTTTCATAGGAAATTGTGTTATTAACTTCTCTGTATGTGGATATGTTCATAATTGTTCACATTGTTAAGTTAGTTATTTAAAAATTAAAAGAAGATTATAGTCAATATAATTTTGTGGGGAATGGAGATGGAGATGAGCAATCCAACCTATCACTTATACTGTTATAAACACAAATAATGGCAAAAAATGCCTAGTGGAATTTAGCAGGAATTTCCCTCGGTGCTGAGCCTCTCACAGTAACCCTGCAAGCATGATAGAAATCATGAAATCTGGGCAAACTGGGCTTTGGTGATACCACTGATTGCATTACTACCACTGTCAATTAATGGCATCTGTTCCTGTCTAATTACCCAGGGAGACTCTTCAGGATAGGGTTTGTTTTTGTCTTTCTTTATTTCTCTAGTGCTTGTTAAATGTCTGTTGACTAACTAACAGAACAACATAGGGTTGTTGGCTGGTCCTATTTGAAAATGTCCTGAGGATTAGCAGGAAGATGGAAAGAAAATAGTTGAGCATATGGCTCTTCATGCTTTAGTACAAACATAAACAAACAAATAAATAAATAAAGCAAAAACAAGCAATAAATAAATAAACTGAAACAAATCAGAAATGCCAATACACCATGTGCTAGAAATTCTTCATTGCAGATAGCACTGATGTCAAAGCAACGAACATGCAAGTACACGAGAAAGAATGAATATATTAATATTTACTACAGAATGATAATGAATAATAACAAAATTGGGAATAGACTATATCCACATTGAATAAAGAATTTACACTATTTTTTGGTCAATTTAATTCTCATTCTCATGTCCTAGAACAATGATTTGCTGGCTAACGCTGGGGAATAATAATGACAGACCAAAATCGCATGAAATTAAAGATGAAATTGAGTTATTAAAGTCTGAAGGGGTAAAAGATGAAGAATGTGAGGCCACCAAAAATGCAAACTTTAGAAATTATATCTAGGAATTGAATGGATTGATATAAATATGTCACATATTTCAACTGAATGTGAAAGTTGAAACACACATCAGAAATTCTAAAATCCATTCTGGAGTTCTATGGCATGAAACCAATTAGCAAGCTAACTACTAAAAAAAGTAATTTTTAAAAACTGGCATTTGTTGTAGTCCTCATGAAGAAATACATTCTCCCCAAATAACCAATAGAAAACATAAAAAACATTTAAGGAACTGAACATAGTAGCATATATGAAGGCTGTTGCCAAAATAAGGTCTTATGAGAAAAAATATAGTGTCAAAGACCATTGGGAACAAAATCAACCTGAAAAAAAAACACTTTAAAATCTGTGGAACTTCACTAGAAGAATAAATATATTTATTATCTAATTGATAAATATGATAAAAAGCTTAAACTTTATATTTCCTACTTAAAACAAAAAAGAAAATATAGAAAGAAGTCTAGAAAGCAACAAAAAAGCTAATGTATATTAGAAGTTCTAGATTTTCCTTAATCAAAAATGGAAAGAAAAGGAAAAGGTTAAGGCAAAAATCAGTATTCAAAACAGTGTCAAAAACAAAAATAATTGTATATTCATCTTAAAACTTAGTGAAAAGACAATTAAAGAAAGATAAATATTAATTTACATATAATTACCTTTCTATTATATTAGAATGAGTCAACTATGGAAATTTTAAGTCTCATTAATTGTTTATTTTCTTAAATCTCTGCAAAAGGTATTTTATAGTTATGTCTATATAATTCCTGTAAGTGTCTTGGTAAGCAGAAATCCAATTATTTTATGTTCTACAGTTAATTTGGATGGAATTTTTTACTTCTTTTTGTTCATTGTATATGATTAAAAATACAATTATTTTCTCCATATACTCAATAGTTCATAAAACATTAAACATAAAGGAACAATAACGAGATAGTAACTTGTTCAAGGACTGATTGTAGCTGAATAGCAATGAACGAGGCAATAATACTAAAATGATGGGGAAGATGATGATAGCTAAAATTTATATAGTTCTTTAAGGATTAAAAAATCATTTGATTTCCACAAAATTGTGAGGTGGATATTATGAAAATCTATCTACACTTAATATAGGATTAATAATAACTGAAAGTTGTATTCTAGTATCTGAAGGAGAGTTGGAGAAATTCTACATAGAACTTGGTTTGACCCTCCAAGTTCAAACATTATCTATTATAAAACTCACTGACTTCTAATGCAAAGGTAGCCGTTGGGGAAAATTATGAAAAACGTGTTGGAAAATATGATTCAGAAGTGATGAGAGAGGTCAAATACTGGTAGGTTACATAGAAGCCTCACACCTACATATTGTGAACACTTATTTTTAGAGAAAAGAATCAGAAGGTGCCAGATGTGGTTAGTACTGCATGAGATCATAAAAATAAAACATTCTGTTTTAAGAGACAGGAAATTACTCATGACTGATATGAAAGTAATTTCTGAATTAGTCATCTATGTGTAGTAAGATCATGGAGTTGTTAAAGAAAATATCAAAACAAATACAAAGGTAAAAGAAAAAATCCATTAAAAAGAAAAATTCATATATTCAAATGGATCTGTAATACCTCCAGTGAAACTAATTACCAGCAAACCAGAGCAGTTAATCATGTGCAACTTTTACGTACCTTCAAAAGAATGACCAGAACTAGATGTAGAGAACAACTGCATAGATTTGGAAATAAAACCCGAAAATGCTGCTAAGGTCACCAAATGAGATATTGTAGAGATACAAGAGAAGAGGGCCCAGAATAGTGTCTTAAGGTATAACCAAAATTAGGGATCATGATATTGTTGATAATATAGAAAAGGCAAAGGGAAAAAAAGGAAGAAAGGCAAAAGGGTCAGAAACAGAGAGGGTAAAAGGAAAAAAGAAGATATTGTTCTGGAGACATAGAGAAAAGAGACTATGAAGGATTTTATGGTCAACTGTATCCAATGATCTTCAAAGTAGATTATTTGGAACCTTGAAAAGAAGCATTTTAGTTTAGTGATCATGTCAGAAGCTAAACTGACAAGGGTCTTTAAAGAGAGAGGAATGTATGTAGAGATACCAAATAAAGAACGCACGTTCCAGGAGTTTGAGAAAGAGAAAAAAAGATACTATGACAAATACCAATGAGAGTAGATCTAATGATGGGTTTTGTTATTTTTTGGGGGGCTGGCTATCACTGGAGGAAAATGGATTGTTTGGTGGAAATAGGTAAGCAGTAGATAAGGAAGCAATAGATAGGAATAGAGTTAAGAACAGATAAAGTAGTTATAGAGGAGGAAATATTCTGGAGAAGACAGGAAGGGTTTGATTAAGAATAATCATAATTAGAAAAATATAATGCAGATGTGAGAAAGGCTAGTTCTTAGCTAGAGACCTGAGTCAAGAAACTAATTTGGAGGATGATATCTCAAGGTTTTAGATGATGAAAAAAGGAGAATATGCTAATTGTGTATCATTGATTTATCTGTGTAAAGTAAGAAACAAGGTCTTCAACTAAAAAGTAGGGGATTTAGAGTATTATTTTAAGCTTGAAAAGGAAAGGATGAAAATAGTCATTGTGATATATTAGAGAATCAATAATAGATTAAATATAATTTCATTCAGACATGAGAGCTCAACTAAAATTAGATAAATGTGTAGTGGAGTCAGTTGTGTTTGACTCTTATTTATCCCCTCAGGGATTTTCTCAGCAAAGATACAGGATAGTTTGCCATTGCCTTCCCCAGCTTATTTTACAAATGAGGAAACTGAGGCAAACAGGGTTAAGGGACTTGCCCATGGTCACAAAGCTAGGAAATGTCTGAAGTGATATTTGATTTCAAATCCTCCTAACCTGAAACCCAGTGCTTTATTAATTGCACCATCTAACTGCCTGACTCATTTATAGCCAATCAAATGCAAATACATAACAGAAGAGCAAGCAAATCATGAGCAAAATTTAGGGTATTGTTTAGTTAGGTGAAAGTTATAGTAAGATACAAGTGAAAAGGAATAACATTATAGACGTGAGAGGTAACCAAGACAAAGGTACAAGCAATGGATCTCTAATTCTTTGATTAGATAAAAGCTGACTATAGTATGAAGTGGAAACTGTTGAGTTGGAATTATTAGATATGATATCCTACTGCCTTTCTTTTCACCAAGAAAGCCAGAAGTTTTCATTGAGGTAGGCTAAATGAGTTAAAGGCAGTGACACTGACCTAAGAACCTTAAAAAAATTTCTGGGGAACACAATCATAAAGTTATGTCAACTGGACATAGAATCAATTTCACTGGTTTTCTTTAAAACATAGCTCTACCCTTATGTGTAATCTCTCCTGACACTTCCCCCTTTTCAGCCCTTCATATGCTTCCTGCTTAAATGACATGTGTCATTTAATTGAATATAATATAAAATATAATATGATATCTGATATAATATAATGTACATGTTGCATTTTGTGTTGAAAGCTCCTTAAAGTCAAGGAAATTTTCATTTTTGTCTTTGTACTCTGTAGTTCAAAACAGTGCCTGGTAGAATATAGGAAGCTTAATAAGTGCTTATTATATTATATTAAATGCCATATATTATTATTATTCCATAAATATTATGGTTTCAGACAAATCTGGTAAGACTTCTTTGAACTCATGCAGAGTGAAGTGAGCAGAACCTACAAAATACTTTAGGCAATAAAGACAACCAACTTGGAAAGCCTTAAGAAATCTGTTCAGCTCAATGACCATGCATGATTTCAGAGGACTGATGATGAATTATATGTTCCATCTCCTGACAGCATTACAATGGATTCAGGATTCAGAATGAGATATATTCTTGAAAATGGTGAATGACCATTGCTTTTTCTTGCCTGTGCATAAACTTTACTGGAGATTTCAATTTCCCTCTCTACTTTTTTTTTTCTTAATAGAGGAGGAGGCTTAAGAAGGAGAGAGAAATGCTGGTTAATTGAATTTTGTTTAAGTGATTGATTGATTGGTTGCTTTGTGTCTGATTCATATACAGATAATTTCTTTCAAATTCTTCATCTGGGTTGCTCATCCAGTAAGGAAACTACCTATGATCTATCTCCTTTATCAGATAAATTTTTTAAGTTTCTCTTTCCTAATTATATATTTCACAATCAAATCATCTCCACTTTGACCTGTATGAAGTAGCTAATCTCTTATTGTTTCACACAAGTGCCTTTACATTGCCTTTTTTTAAAATGTCCATAACATTGTTAATGCTTTCCTTCACCTGGACATCATCTTCCCCACTATTTTAATCATTTGAGGATTCAGGTCTGACTTAATCTACCTGATGTCATCCATTATTTTATTATATGTCTGTTATGGTACTAATATACATGAAGTATGTTGTGTTACTGAACATTTTGTCTTTGCTATATATTTCACTTATGTGATTTCCCAAAAAGCAGATAATAAACTCCTTAATTCCAAGAATTATATGTGTTTATATTATTCCTGAGCATTGGTAGACACTTAAATTCAAACTTTCTAAATAAACCATTACATCCCCTTCAAAAAATTACTTTGTTGATACACTTTCTTTTTAAATGCTGAACAATGATGTATTGGCACCCAGTATTCTCACTAAGGAAGAACCTCCCTTCCAGAATATCTCAAATATAAAGTTAATTGCTACAATCCAGAGGTATCAAACTCATGCTTAATGGGAGACATCACTATGATCAATTCTCTTGAGTGTGGTGAACCAGATTAAAATGTAATTGGGGATTTAAAACAAAAAAAGAAAACTACAAACCAATATCGTTAATGCATATAGATGCAAAAAATTTTAAAAAGAATACTAGTAAAAAGACTCCAGCAAGTGATCAACATAAATCATTAACATGACATCAGCAAGACAGTGTATGATAAACCCAAAGAGCCCAACTTTTGGGACATGAATCCACTATTTGACAAAAACTGCTGGGAAAATTGGAAAACAATATGGGAGAGATTAGGTTTAGATCAACATCTCACACCCTACACCAAGATGAATTCAGAATGGGTGAATGACTTGAATATAAAGAGGGAAACTATAAATAAGTTAAGTGAACACAGAATAGTATACTTGTCAGATCTCTGGGAAAGGAAAGACTTTAAAACCAAGCAAGAGTTAGAGAAAATTACAAAAGGTAAATTAAATGGTTTTGATTATATTAAACTAAAAAGCGTTTGTACAAACAAAAACAATGTAGTCAAAATCAGAAGGGAAACAATAAATTGGGAAAAAATCTTTATAACGAAAAACTCTGACAGGGGTCTAATTACTCAAATATACAAGGAGTTAAACCAATTGTTTAAAAAAAACAAGCCATTCCCCAAATGATAAATGGGCAAGAGACATGAATAGGCAATTTTCAGGTAGAGAAATCAAAAGTATCAATAAGCACATGAGAAAGTGTTCTAAATCTCTAATAATTAGAGAAATGCAAATCAAAACAACTCTGAGGTACCACCTCACCCCTAGCAGATTGTCTAAAATGAAAGAAGGGGAGAGTAATGAATGTTGGAGGGGATGTGGCAAAATTGGGACATAATGCATTGCTGGTGGAGTTGTGAACTGATCCAACCATTCTGGCGGGCAATTTGGAATCATGCTCAAAGGGCTATAAAAGACTGCCTGCCCTTTGATCCAGCCATACCATTGTTGGGTTTGTACCCCAAAGAGATCATAGATAAACAGACTTGTACGAAAATATTTATAGCTGTGCTTTTTGTGGTGGCAACAAACTGGAAAACGAGGGTATGTCCTTCAATTGGGGAATGGCTGAACAAACTGTGGTATATGCTGGTGATGGAATACTATTATGCTAAAAGGAATAATAAACTGGAGGAGTTCCAGGCAAACTGGAAAGACCTCCAGGAACTGATGCAGAGCAAAAGGAGCAGAGCCAGAAGAACATTGTACACAGAGACTGATATACTATGGTAAAATAGAATGTAATGGACGTCCATACCAGCAGCAATACAATGACCCAGGACAATTTTGAGGGATTTATGGTAAAGATGCTACCCACATTCAGAGGAAGGACTGCAGGAGAGGATACATAAGAAAAACAACTGCTTGAACTCATGGGTCGGGGTGGACATGATTGAGGATGTGGACTCGAAACTACCACACCAATGCAACTACCAACAATTTGGAAATAGGTCTTGATCAAGGACACATGACAAAATGAGTGGAAATGTGCATTGGCCATGGGTGGGGAGATTGCGGGGGGTGGGTGAAGGGGAAAGTAGGAGCATGAATCATGTAACCATGTTAACAATGAATATTAATAAATGTTTAAATTTAATAAAAAAAAGAAAAAAAACATTTCTATATATTTTCAACAAAACTAAACAGCAGGAGTTATTCATCATGATCAGCTGGGATTTATACCAGGAATGCAAAGATGCTTTAATATTAGGAAAACCACCCACATAATTGACAATATCAATAATCAAACCAACAGAAATCATAGAATTATCTCAATAGATGCTGAAAAAGCCTTTGACAAAATACAACATCCATTCCTACTGAAAACACTAGAGAGTATAGGAATAGAAAGGCCTTTCCTAAAAATAATAAATAGTATATATCTAAAAACATCAGTAAGCATCATCTGCAATGGGGATAAATTAGAAGCCTTCCCAATACGATCAGGAGTGAAACAAGGATGTCCATTATCACCTCTATTATTTAACATTGAACTAGAAACACTAGCAGTAGCAATTAGAGAAGAAAAAGAAACTGAAGGTATTGACATGAGCAATGAGGAGAACAAGCTATCCCTCTTTGCAGATGATATGATGGTCTACATAAAGAATCCCAGAGAAGCAACTAAAAGGCTAGTAGAAATAATTAATAACTTTACTAAAGTTGCAGAATACAAAATAAATCAACATAAATCATTAACATTTCTATATATTTTCAACAAAATGAAACAGCAGGAGTTAGAAAGAGAAATTCCATTTAAATCACTCTACAATATAAAATATTTAGGAATCTTTCTGCCAAGATAAACACAGGAATTATATGAATACAACTACAAAACACTTTTTACACAATTAAAATTAGATCTAAACAATTAGAAAAACATTAATTGTTCCTGGGTAGCTAATATAAAAAAAGGACAATCATACCCAAATTAATCTACTTATTCAGTATCATACCTATGAAACTACCAAAAACATTTTATGAGAATTAGAAAAAAACTATAACAAAGTTCATCTGGAAAAACAAAAAATCAAGAATATGAAGGGAAATAATGGGGTGAAAATGTGAATGATGGAGACCTACCAGCATCAGATCTTAAACTTTACTATAAATCAGTGGTCATCAAAACAATATGGTACTGGTTAAGAGACAGAAGGGTGGATCAATGGAATAGCCTATGAATAAATGGCCTCAGTAAGCTTGTGTTTGATAAACCCAAAGATCCCAGCTTTTGGTACAATAACTCACTATTTAACAAAAACTGCAGAGAAAATTGAAAAATGGTATGGGGAAAATTAGGTTTAGATCAACATCTTATATCCTATACCAAGATAAATTCAAAATGGGTAAATCACTTACCTATAAAGCGTGAAATCATAAATAAATTAGGTGAACATAGATTAGAATACCTGTGATATCTGTGGGAAAGGAAGGAATTTAAGACCAAGCAAGAAATAGAGAACATTGCAAAATGTAAAATTAATGACTTTGACTATATTAAATTAAAAAGGTTTTGTACAAACAAAACCAATGCAACCAAAATTAGAAGGAAAGTGACAAACTGTGAAATTTTTATAATTTATATATAAATTTACATATATTCATAATTTATATATAAACATTTTATAACAGAACTCTCTGACAGAGGTTTAATTTTCCAAATATATAAGGAGCTACATCAAATCTACAAAAAATCAAGCCACTCTCCAATTAATAAATGATCAAGGGATACAAATAGGCAGTTTTCAAAGGATGAAATCAAAATTATCCATAAGCACATGAAAAAGTGTTCTAAATCCTTCCTAATTAGAGAAATGCAAATTAGAACAACTCTGAGGTACCACCTCCCATCTAGCAAATCGGCCAATATGACAGCAAAGTTAAGCAATAAATGTTAGAGGGGATGTGGCAAAATTGGGACACTAATATACTGCTGGGGGAGTTGTGAATTGGTTCAACCATTCTGGAGGACAATTTGGAACTATGTGCAAAGGACTTTAAAAGAATGCCTGCCCTTTGATTCAACCATACCACTGCTGGGTTTGTACCACAAAGAGATAATAAGGAAAAAGACTTGTACAAAAATATTTACAGCCATGCTCTTTGTGGTAGCAAAAAATTGGAAAATGAAGGGATGTCCTTTGATTGGGGAATGACTGAACAAATTATTGTATCTGTTGGTGATGGAATACTATTGTGCTGAAAGGAATGATGAACTGGAGGAATTCTATGTGAACTGGAGAGACTTCCAGGAATTGATGCAGAGCGAAAGGAACAGAACCAGGAGAACAATGTACATAGAGACAGATACACTACGGCAAAATTCATTGTAATAAACTGTTCTACCAGTAGCAATGCAATGACCCAGGACAATCCAGAGGAACTTATGAGAAAGAATGCTATCCACATCCAGAGAAAGACCTGTGGAACCAGAAATGTATTCAAAAAATATATGATCAGACATGTAGTGCGATAGGGATGTGATTAGCATTTTGATGTTAAAAGATCACTCCACTGCAAATATGAATAACATAGAAATAGGTTTTGCACAATGATAGATGTATAATCCAGTGGGACTGCTTGTTGGCTTTGGGAGGGAGGGAGGAAAAATTAGGAGGGATCATGAACCATGTAACCATGGAAAAAACATTCTAAATAAAATAAAATAAATGTAATTGGGAAATGTTTAACAAAATGAATAAAAATGCAATAGGCATCATGTTAATTTATGTTTTTCTAAGTCAGTATGTGTCCCTTTGAAACCATTGTACTCCTCTAATTCTCTAAATCTGGAGTCAAGGACCAGGATTCAAATTCAAGGTTCTCCACTTTTTCCTGGGGTGTTGAGAGGGGAATGGGCAAGTAATTTTTTCTCTCCTTGCTTTTTTCTCATCTTTGAAATTAGGGATTTGGGCTAGATAATCACTAGGGTTGCTCTATCTCTAGTTTGTCTTTGGGAACCTCTATTGAAAATATCCCTAATATCAATGTTTTCTTGTCATTCATTTTCTTCTAAAATTGGGACACAGAAAGGCTTGCAGGTTAATTGGGAGTTCAGATTAGTTGCGTTTCTGCTAATTAAGGTTTCACTGAAGAATATAGAAGCTATTAAGACACTAAAAAGTTCCAATTTTATCTAGCTGATGTGTCCCATCTGTACAAAACACTTTCTGAGCATATTGAGATCTTTCTATGGTCTATGAGGAATTTGAACATAAATCTCCTGTTTAATTCTGGTTTGAATTGAAAGTTCTGAAGCATGTCAGAATAGCCCTGTCCAAATGGGGCAGGCTGACCAGAGAGAACAAGATCAGAGAACATATGTTTCCAAACTGATCTGCTCTCCCCATGCAGATGGGTCCACAAAAAGAAAAATCTCTGGCCAAAGAAGTCTAAAACTAAATACCAATCCATCACAGCACAACTATCTGATTTAGACAAGCACATAGATTTTAGGTGAACACACATCGTGTTGCTCAGGCTTCCTATTGCTGGTCCACACAATTCTTGAAATGGTCTGCTTTATCAGGATTCTTTCTAGGGGAGCTTCAACAAAGCCATGGTCTCAAAGTCAGTTGCCAATAAACCAGTTCACTGTTCACTGTGTATTCAAACCTTTTTTTCTCAAAATATCCTAGCGCTCACAGCTGAGCCCCAGTTACATATACCATAATCCATTTGCCTCAGACCTCTGAGGGCCAGCTATGTTGTGTGTGCCTCCTCTTACAAGCAAGCCATTAAACTTCAATAGTTTTCCCATTCTTTTTTAATTATATATCATGGGTTTTGCTCCTGTGCAATTTTTCAATGTCATTTGAGTTCTATCAGGCCATCCCCATTTCAGAATTTTCTCTTTCCTCTCATTTTTGGGCAGGAAAGTATTTTTATAAACAACGAACAAGCATTCAAAATTACATTTAGAATTTGGAATACAGTGAAAGGTGGCCATAGACCTGTTTTATTGTATAACAATCACATAAACTCCAGCTGTCAGATCCTCTGATCAGTCCTTCAATAGGCAAAAGGGCCCAGCTAAATCCTGCCCACATGCTGATGCACACCCGTATAATAACTGTGTTTTTTTCTTTATGAATTTCATTTACAATTACTCCCTGACTTTCAAGGAATACTTTGAAAGAAGGACGTGACTAGAATCCTCAAGTTATTTTTTATTTTCTTTTACAGAAGAAAGCATCAGCTCTATTTCGATTCATAATGAAGCCAAGTCATAAGAGTTGACCATCCCAAGTAAACTTGCAAAAGTTTCCATGTCATCTAGATTCTTCCAATTAGGATGTAGTAGACATCTTGTGCATAGTTTGCCTTCTCAACTAATAAGTAAAAAGGAATGAGAAATTTGGTAATAATGTTAAAACTTTAATAGAAAAATTACTAAATTATTCATACCCATTCACCCAGCAACACCACTTTTCCTCCAATCAGATGCCCAGGTAATTTTTCTATATTTCAGATCTAACCCTGTTACTCCCCTCATCTCCCCACCCTCTCCCCCTACTCAGTAAGCTCTAGTGACTATCAACAACCTTTAGGATGCAACATAAACTACTGTTATTTAATTTCTTGACAATCTGGCCCTCTTTTACTTTTTCAGTATTTTTCTTTGCTATCTTTCTTAGCTCTCAATGATCTAGCTATTCAGGCTTACTCCCAGTCTCATAAGATATTCCATCTCATCCTTCATACTGGTTATCATCGATGCCTGAAATAATACCCATCTCTGTCTTGGCATTTGGAAGTGATCTTTTAAGACTCATTTCAAAGTCTACCTTCTTCAGGAAGACTTCCCAACCAGCTAATGCCTTCTTTTCTGAGATTATCTTCCATCTGCTTTCTACATCCCTTTAAGTCATCAATTATTTATATGATGTCTCACCTGTTAGGATATAAGCTTTTGGAGGATGGGCCATTTTGGGGGGCCTTTCATTGAGTCCTCAGTGCATAAAATAGTGTTTGAGGTCCATTAGTTATCATTTTAAAATGTTTTTTACTGACCAATCCATATATAGTTCTATGTAGACAAACATAGCAGTTAGATGCTATGGATAAAGCACTGGGATTGGAATCAAGAAGATTCAGCTTCCAAAGTTCAAATCTAGCCTCAGACACTCACCAGCTATATGACCCTGAGCAAGTCACTTACCCCAGGTTTCTTCAGTTCAATCTCTGTAAAAGGAATTGGAGAAGGAAATGACAAAGCACTAAACTGTCTTTGCCAAGAAAATCACAAATGAGGTCACAACTGAAATGAAAGAACAGTAAGATAGACCAAAACAGAGTGAACCCAGATATGTAAAATCACTAGAAACAAAAAATACCCTTTTCTGTGTCAGATCGGCTAACAGAAAGAGCACTGGGCATGAAGTCAAAAAGACTTCAAGATGAACCCTGATTCAGATGCTTAACTAGTTGGTAACACTGGGTAAGTAACTGAGACTCAGTTTCTCCAATTATAAAATGCAGAAAATGAGTGTCTACTTCAGAGCATCACTGTGAGGATCAAATGTGACAACAGGTGAAAAGTACTTTACTCCTTAAAACATTAAGTAAATGTTAATTATCACTATAGTTATTATTAGCTATTACTCCCACCTAAATGTCAAACTGAGCTTGAAGAATATTATATCCATAGCAGTTAAAATAATGTAAAAGCAGTTCAGGGAAGCAGTGTGTAGTTTCCCTAATAAAAATCTGTATATTTTGTTTATTTTTAGATTTTTTAATTTCTTGACAATCTGGCCCTCTTTTACTTTTTCAGTATTTTTCTTTGCTATCTTTCTTAGCTCTCAATGTTCATGGGAACTTGTAGGGTAATAACAATTTGGGTGATTTTATTAAATTTTGGCCAAATGTAATCAGGATGTGTTATATTAATTTTGCTGATAATAGCTTTTGGCAAGCAACAGAGCCATTTCCTGGCACCAGATTATAAAAAAAAACTTTTCTATTTATACGGCTTTATGAAATTTTATAGGTATACCCATAGAACTGTTGGTGACAGAATCCCAAGACATATGCTCACAGAATCACAGCATGTTACAACTGGAAGAGACCTTAGAGATGATCTATTTTATCTCCTTCATTTTCTACTAAAGAAAACTGAGGTCCACATTTTCCTTTAGTGGCTTCTGAGGTCATAGTTTGAACTAGGATAAGGATGAGGACCATGTCTTTTCACAAAGGGCTCTATCCGATGCACCAGTTCAAATCCAATAATGACAAGACATTAGCTTCTCTTGATACTGTTAACAAATAGGGAATATATCAATGCATTACTGAGAAGAACAACATCTGAGTTGGATAAATCATTAGTTAAGTTACATGCAGTCATCACTGCAGAAAAATAACGAGAGACTAAAAACTTAGATTACAGTACGAATGGTGTTTCCCTAGTTCTAGACATCAGTGATTCTCCATTGCCTCCACAATGCAGTGCAACCTCTCCAGTTTTTCACTGAAAGTCTCTCAGACTACCTTTTCATGTTTACTGCCCATCACTCTCCTGACAACTCACATTTCAGCCAAATTGGCCTATCTGCTATTTCTCAAACCTGGCACTTCATCTTCCTCCTCCAGACCATTGCCCTAACTGCCACGCCCTATACAATGTTGGAAAGTAGTTCTTTATTGTTATCACTTAGCCCAAGTTCTCTCCAAGATTAAATTTATGTACCATGTACTATGTAGCAAACTCTTTGAAGACCTTCTCGTTTGTTAGTGCTCAATCCCTATGCTTGATCCTCCTCCCCTCAAAATAATATTAGTTCACAGGGAGCAAGAATTCATTTGCATTAAAAATTATATCACCAATATATCTGAAACATATTTGTTGTTAAAGTCATTTTCAATCATGAGCCCTTTGAGGGTATTCTTGGAAAAGATACTAGAATGGCTCACCATTTACTTCTCCAGCTGAAACTGAAGCAAACAGGGTTAAACAAATTAGCCCAGGTCACACAAATTAGCCCAGAGTCACATAGCCGGTAAGTGTCTAAGGCTGAATTTGAACTCAGGTCTTCCTGACTCCAGGTCAAATGCTCTATCACTGCCCCAACTAACTTCCTCTACAAACATAGGGTAAAACATATAAAACATACATGTTGGGTTGATTTTCACACTATGGTCTGTTCCTGCAGGATTTGCAAAGGCAGCTGCCTTGTTCATGTTAGGGAAAAAGCCTCAAAAGTAGAAGCCAATCCCAGGATTGGTATTTTATTCTTAAAACTATGAAGGTACCAAAGTTCTAGCTGATTGAAGTACATCTCTTGGAACTATTGTGCTAATATCTAGAGGTGTGGGATACCGAATGGGTATAAGATGGCACCCTCTAAAAGTAAATCTCTACAATGTACAAGAAAGTGGCAAGTAGATTCTGAGTGGAATGACCATAGGAAGCAGAAGGAAAATAAAACCTATGGCCAAATAAAGTGGCATGGTACAACTATATATATATATGGTATAACCACAGAATTTATGGAGTTCACAGAAGTCCCCTAATATGAAAACATACTTTATCCACAGAGCATTAATTAGAAATTACAAAACAGTACAATATTTGTTACTGTGATTTGCTTTCATGAGAGCCCTTCCCTGACAGATTATTGTGGCATGGAAATGAGCATTGATTTTCAAAGTCTATGCCAGGAGGGTATAAACCCTGAAACATCCTACAGAGGTGAAGGGCATTATGTATGAGCTGGTGCTGATGAGCCTAACCTAATAGAAACAGGGTCATCACAAAGAGGTTGGCAACCAGGTGAGGAATTCCTTCTTTGAGATACAGAAAATCCAGAGCATTCATCTGCTAACCAGAGGGAGTTGTGTTTTACATTTGAGAAAGAAGCATCCCCACAGATTTAATAGTAACTTAGTTGAAATAATATACATGAAATGCCTTGGAAACCTTGCCATACTACATAAATGTCAGTTGTATTTAAAAAGGTGATGATGAAGAACTTTTAATGTATTTAAAATAAGAAAAAGCTAGGGCACAATTTGAGTTACTTTTAACTATTGTGGTTAGAGCATCTTGAGAGGAGACTTGGTGCCAATCTATTGGTCATGCAAATGAAGAGATGTCCACATATTTTAGGCTTAGTTGGGATTAAGCCAAGAAATATTATAGTGCCTGCCCATTTCTCACAGAAATTTCTGACTCAAGGGCAGCATTGGTCAATGAACTATCATTAATTTAAAAAAATTATTACATGCAAAATATTTTGCTAAGTTTGGAAGTTACAAAGAAAGGTAGAAAGCAGTCCCTTCTCTCAAGGAGTTCATGGTCTAATGGAGATAGAGAACATGTAAATAACTGCATAAAAATAAGATACATAGAGAAGAAATCTCAGAGGGAAGGCAATAAGATTAAGGAGGATTGAGAGGGAAAAGATAGATTAATAAGCCGATAGAGTGCCCTTAAATATTAAATCTTAATTCCAACTAAAGGAAACATACCCCTTTTTTAGGGGCAAAGGGGAGGAAAACAATTCTATTTTATGAAGTTTGTATGTAAATGTGGCATTATATTAATGTTTGAAATTTAAACAAGTTCCACCAAAAGGACTTCACAAATCACATACAATCCATGTCATAAACACTGGAGAAGATAATAAATTGAATTACCAGGAAGATTGACCATTCTTTAGTTCTTTGGACAAAGCAGCAAATCTGAATTCCCATGCCACAAATACATTTGTTATTTTTATATTCATAACTTTTTTTGACTTTCCTTCATCATAATCACTTTGTGTCCTGCTTTCAAAAGGTACTTATGTGGCACTTTTATATCTGTAAGGCACATCTGTAAGCAACAGAGTATTATTCCAAAGAAAATGCCTTAACAGCTCATTCTATGCAGTAGGAAATTCAAGGTTTGACAGTGACATTTTGAAATAACTGATTTTGGTTAAGAGCCATGTAGCCAATGTACATTCCAGCGAATGATATTTTGAAGATTCTTTTGCTGAAACATCAAAAAGGGGGGTTTTAAGTTGCTCTCTAATCACTGATACAATGACATATTCATCAGACAAACCTTTGTTTCCATTTATAGAGTCTACCGTCATTTGTAACATGACAGTTCATGCTCAAGTGGTAGCCACAAGGTAGGCTGGGTTATCAGGGATGAAGCTGAGTAGAAATGGCCTTATTTTGCTGAGCTCCTGATTTAAACAAATAAGCTCTGTGAAATTCAACATTATCCAACTGAAAAGGAGAGACAGCTTTTGAAATAAAAAAAGCCTCATTAATCTCCAACATCATATGGCACTGGGAATGCATGGCTTTCATTTACAATACCTTCATTGTATTAATATCATATTGAGGAATAACTAAGGAGCAGCCAGTTGCTTCCACCTTAACAAGTTAGACTTCCTCACATAACATAGCACAGGATGTTAGGCAATGCTTAAGAGAGAAGGAAGAAGGTGTAGATTGCTGAAGTACATAATAGGAGAATGATAGCTAAATGGGGTGGGGAGATGAAGAGATCATTCTCCCATTAACCAAGCAATATTTTTATATTATAATAGAGAATTTATTTCCTTCAATTTTCTGTTTCTAAGAAAATCTAATAAACATTTGTGAAGCATTTACTCCATGAAAGCTACTGTGTCGATGCTACAATTAAAAGGAGAGAGAAAAACAATGTTCCTGACCTCAAGAAACTTATTTCTAATTAATTCAGTGGCAGTCAATGGGAGACAATGTTTGATTATTTGAGGAGAGGGAAGACACTATTAGTTAGTGGGAGAAGGGCATCTTCTTCTGAGCTAACGCATAAAGCATGAACTTACTCTTAAAGAAAATTTCAGAAATTCTGACAGAAAGAAGCAAGGAATGGATTCCAAGTAGAGGGCATTGTCTAAGCAAGTGATTCCCAAAGTGAGTGTTATCGCCCCCTGGTGGGTGTTGCAGCAATCCAGGGAGGCGGTGATGGCCACAGGTGCATTTATAAGTTTGGGAACCACTGGAAGGCAAGGCATGGGTATAAGAGAAGGAACACTGAGTTTGGGAAACATCAGCCTACTTTGTTGAGCAGAAGAAGTTTGAAGCTAGCCTAGACAGACAACTTAGACCCAAGTATGAAGGCCAAGTCATTCATTCATTCATTTTCTCTGTCTCTCTCTTTCTCTCCCACACACATACCCATCACCGTCCTATAGTTCCCTCAATACCCATTTCTTAATCTTTAATGAGAGGGATAAACTAGATGTTCTTTAAACTAATTCAATCCAAATTAATAAACATACTTGACCAAGCTCTCTGCTAGGCATTAGAGACAAAGATAAAAACAGAACAATTCTTTCCTTCAAAAACCTTAAATTCTATTGAGTGGAACAAATATACATATGCAGAGTCAATCAATAAACATTTATGAAGTGCTTACTATCTGCTAGGCACTGTGCTAAATACTGAAGATACAAAGAAAAGGCAGAAGACAATCACTGCTGTAAAGAAAAATTAATATTCTAATGGGGAAGACAAGATACCCACAACCTCAAAACAAGCCAAGTTTTGGATATATAGAAAATAATCAAGAGAGAGAAGGCATGTAGGGGTGGAAGGGTAATGCGAAGTAATTATAAAACTATCTGAGGAGTCTTAAAACTTTTTGGGTTGACAAGAGGCCTTCTGAGAATCACGCTTGAGCTTGGCCTTGAGAGCTAATGTTCTTTGCTGGAAAGGTAAAAGGAAAGTCCTTTCCAGGCATAGAAAATCACCTGCATAAAGGGAAAGAGAGGAAGGAGCTAGAATGCTGCAAATACTGGGCTGCAATGTTCCTTCTAGCATTCTATCTGAGATTCTATGACTTGAAAAAATTCTTCGGTATAGGATGCATAACCGATTTCCCAAAAAAGGCAAAAGGAGTGAAATCATTCAACTTTAAGCTGCCTCATATTCTGGCAAAAGAATAACTAATTTACCATCTCTCCAAAGTGACTTTTTTCAGAACTAATTTTAAGATCTGAGTAGCTGTTTAGCTGCTATAATGAGGGGAAATTTCATTCAAATGGAGGTTAATACATTCCAGACTAAGTGTTTTTAAATGAATAAAATATAACTCCTGCATATCTCATTTTTGGAAATAATGAGGCAGAAGACAAGTGACTGTCTACAGTATGGTTATCATTAAACTCAAGTATTAGAACTTTCAAGCCAAATACCTAATCTGATTGTGATTGAGCCTAATTCGGTAAACATCAGAACTACAGAATGTGTGCCTCCTGCACACTTAGATTGATCTCATTTCTGTAGAAAACTGTGAATCATATGGCCAAGAGGGAAATGCACCATCCTCTTACTTCATGTTTGAGATTTCCAAGACAAAGCTATTGCAGGAACTCCATTCTACTTGCAAACTTCTAAGGCAAAGGACAATTCTGCCAGACCTTCTCCCTGTCCAAGTTTATCTCTAAGGATGTCTAACCTGTAACCAGAGGAAGAATAAGTAAAGACTGCAAAGAGGTCCAGGAAAAAATAGAGTAAGACAAGAAAAGTAAAAGGGAAAAATAATCCTCTAAACAAACACCACTCAAATTTTGGTGGAGGGAGGAGAAAATTGGTACAAAAAGTTCTTTGGTTTTTATAAGGTTTTTTTCCAGATAACATTACAAACTCAAGATATATTAAAAACTCATCTGGCCCTGAGATCTTTGTCTGCAAATATTGTGCAAAACTTGAGACTGGTTATAAGCCAATATTTTCTAAATGTGCTGCTAATTTATATACATAGAAAATCCAAGTAAAATTGGGTCCAGTACAAGCCAAGTTCTCTGTCACTTTTTACAGAAGTTCTCCTTTTGCCAAGGAGAACAAGTGTTTTGGGGGACATCATGTGGATCTTGAATATTTAGCTGATATAATTTCAGTTCACATACTTGGTCAGTAGGAATTATACCTGGTATCACATGAGGTTTCTAAAATTTGGATGTATGTTTCCAATTTCTGGGTGGGCATTATTCTTATTTTGCCAATTGGCACATATCAATATCTGAAATGATTTGAAATCCAATGTTTGGCTATAATCTTTACTATTACAGATTTTATCCTTTCTGCAAGTTAGCAGATAATTTTAAAAGTAACTAACTGGACTCATGTTTGGATGATGACATTGTTTCAACTTAACTATTGGGTGAAGGGTAGGGAAATAGAGAGTCATTCTATTTCTAGAGCTAAAAAATGAATTCTCTCCAGGTTGGTAGAAACTTCCAGAGCTTGTGATCTACTGATGAAACATTTGGAAGACCATGGTCAAGAGTCATCAGAGTAGAATTTAACCATCTTTTTATTATTATAGATCTAGAACTGTAAAGACTTCAGAAGCCATCTAGTTCAATCTCCAAATTGTACACACATTAGGAAAAAGAAACCAAGGGAAGCCAAGTGATTTGGCCAAGGTCATACAGGTAGTAAGCATCAATGGTTATATCTGAATAGAGGCCCTAGAACTGCAGAACCAGTATTTTTGGTACTATATGGCAGAAGTGATGGTCATTGTTTAGTTGTGTCCAACTCTCCATGACACCATTTGGGGTTTTCTTGGCAAAGATACTGGTGTGGTTTGCCATTTCCTTCTCCAGTTCATTTCACAGATGAGGAAACTGAGGCAAACAGAGTTAAATGACGTGCCCATGGTCACACAGATTTCTGAGACAGAATTTGAATGCAGGTCTCCCTGACTATAGTCCTGACACTCTTCCCACTGTGCCACCTAGCTACCCAGAAAGAAACTAAATCTACAGATAGTCAAAGAGTCTCATTAAAAATAGCAATTTAAACTTCTTCTTGTCAAACTTCTTTCAGAGTTATTAGCAAAGTTGATTAATTTTTACTTAGCATCTTTAAACAATGGCAGAAGCAAATAAACAGGGAAAACTAAATCTTGGCATTGGCAGGAGAAAGGAAAAACAGAGAAGACTTGCATAATCCTCATGGTGAATAATTAGGAGTAAGGCAAAGTAACAAACAAAATACACTGCAAATGGTTTAAAGTAAGTTAAATAGTCTTTGGATTGTGTTTTACTTAGGGCAAGTCAGGCAAAAGATACTGGCAAAAGAAAGAAATGGTTGGATATCAAGTAGTTTTTATTTACATGAAATTAATTAAGCATCATATGATTTCATTTTCCATTGAAGGACATGCACATTTCAGAACTAATGGGGAAATGCTTGAAAAAGATTTTTTTTTCTCATCCAACAACATAGGGTGCTAGTGAGAGACATTACACCAGTAATTTACCATTTTAGCCAAAAGAACAAATAGTGACAATTGTCTGATTATATGAAGGCCTTTATTTATTTATTCAAATGTTTACCAACCCATTTTATTCAGTTTGTCCTTTTGCTTCAGCATATTCATCAACTCAATAGAAATTCACTAGACACTGGCTATTGCATTATATTTTCTACTCAACATCAGGTGATGTTTCAACATCAGGTTTGAAAAGGTTAAGACAATATTTGCCAAACTCTCCTATATTGGTTGACTCAAAAGTCTGACCTATTAATGGCCACGCTAGAGGCTTTAATTTTATAATCCTGTTATCAGTCAAGATACAGAGAGCTAACTGAGATTTTTGTATAGAAAAATTTCTTCAATACACAGAAAGGGCTAATTTTGTGATAAAGTGGAATAAAGAATAAAGTCAATTGGCAAATGAAGTATTGGTCCAGGTCCCATTCAAGAGATTTCATTAAGTCAAGCATATCTCAAATACCTCCTTTTCTTTTTTTTCTTTTTTTTTCATATATTTTGAGTTTCAGAATGCATTTCTCTAGTACCTACTGCTCACAAACTCTTAGACACTGTTATTAAAGAAAATGAAAGAGAAAAGAAAATGAGTTCATTTTCACTATTATGCTAGAGACTTGAAATGATATTCCTTTTCAAAGAGGTCCACAGGCAGCTCAGTAGAAATTACCACCATCTTAGAACAGATACCAGTATCATATACTATAAAAGGAGGAAAAATGCAGAACCTGAAGGGCAGCAATAGCTAAGAATATGGCAGAATTCTTACACAAAAGAGAGTCATGCTCCTAAAAATAAATATAATGATGTGTTGGTATGCAATGTTATTTTTAAAAACCCTTGTATTTATAGAAAGCAAAATAACTAGAATAAAAAGAGACACTGAGTGGGGAAACTATACATTAACTATCTCCAATAAAAGCCTTACTCCTATGTTATGTAGAAAATTGACAGAAATATAAGAAATATAAGACCAAGAGTTATTCTCCCCAAAAGATAAATGATCAAAGGGTATGCACAAACAGAATACCAATTTACTAAACAATCATATGAAGCAGAGTTCAAAATCATTAATAAGAAAAATTCAAACCAGAACAAAGTCTGCAGTTTTATGTCATGCTCATCGAATTAACAAAGATCATTATGACTTGAAAGTACTATTGCCAGAAATAGAGGATAACAGACACACTATATAATGTTGGTGAGGTTATGGCCAGTTCCATGCATTCTAGAAATTGATTTGAAGTTATTAATTCATTAACAAGCATGTATTAAGCACTTACTATGTACCAAGTACTATGTTAGGTACTGAGATATTATGAAAGGAACTATTTAAAAGCCCTGATTGAGTGATCCCATTACTGGATGACCATTTGTGGTATCATGAGGCAGGAACTGAGAGAAAGGAAGATATAAAACAAAATGTTCAAAGGAGTACATATTGTGGAAATTAATTTTTTGTATTTGAAAATTTTATTTAATTAATAAATTTAGGATATTTTTTCATGGTTACAAGATTCATGTTCTTTCCCTCCCCTTCTCTCCACCCCTTTCCCATAGCCAATCCCTAATTTCACTGGGTTTTATATACTATTGATTTTTCCATACTATCCATATTTGCACTAGGGTGATCTTTAGAGTCAATATCCCCAATCATTTCTCCATCAACCCATATGATAAAGCAGTTGTTTTTCTTCAGTGTTTCCACTCCCAGAGTTCTTCCTCTGAATGTGGATGGCATTTTTTCTCATAAGCCCCTCATAGTAGTCCTGGATCATTGCATTGCTGCTAGTAGAGAAGTCCCTTACATTGGATTGTAGCACAGTGTATCAGGCTCTGTGTATATGGTTTTCCTGGTTCTGTTCCTTTCACTCTGCATCAGTTCCTGGAGGTTGTTCTAGTTCACATGGAATTCCTCCAGCTTGTTATTCCTTTGAACGCAATAGTATTCCATCACCAAGAGATACCACAATTTGCTCAGCCATTCCCCTATTGAAGGGCATCCCTCCATTTTCCAATTTTTTGCCACCACAAAAAGTGGTACAAAAATATTTTTGTACAAGTCTTTTTCCTTATGATCTCTTTAGGTACAAAACCAGCAGTGGTATGGCTGGGTCAGAAGGTAGATAGTCTTTTAAAACCCTTTGGGCATAATTCCAAATTGCCATTCAGAATGGTTGGATCAATTCACAACTCCACCAGCAATGCATTAAAGTCCGAATTTTGCCACATCCCCTCCAACATTCATTACTTTCCTTAATTGTCATTTTAGCTACTCTGCTAGGTGTGAGGTGATACCTTAGAGTTGTTTTGATTTTCATTTCTCTAATTACAAGAGATTTAGAACATTTTTTACACATGTTTATTGAAAGTTTTGATTTCTTTATCTGAAAATTGCCTGTTCATGTCCCTTGCCCATTTATCAATTGGGGATGGGCTTGATTTTTTTGTACAATTGGTTTAGCCCCTTATATATTTGAGTAATTAGGCCTTTGTCAGAGTTCTTTGGTTATAAGGATTTTTTCCCGATTTGTTGATTCCCTTCTAATTTTGGTTGCATTGGTTTTGCTTGTACAAAACCTTTTTAATTAAATGTAATCAAAATGATTTATTTTACATTTTGTTATTTTTTTCTAACTCTTGCATGATTTTAAAGTCATTCCTTTCCCAAAGATCTGACAAGTACATTATTCTGTGTTTCACCTAATTTATTTATAGTTTTCTTCTTTATTTTCAAGTCCTTCACCCATTCTGAATTTATCTTGGTATAGGGTATGAGATGTTGATCCAGACCCAATCTCTCCCATACTGTTTTATAATTTGCCCAAAGCTGGGATCTTTAGGTTTATCATACACTCTCTTGCTTAGGTCACTTACCCCAAGTCTATTTCATTGTTCTTCCCTTCTGTCTCTTAGCCAGTACCATATTGTTTTGATAACCACTACTTTATATAGTACAGTTTAAGATCTGGTACTGCTAGGTCACTTTTCTTCAGGTTTTTTTTTCATTATTTCCATTGATATTTTTGATCTTTTGTTCTTCAAAATGAACTTTGTTATAGTTCTTTCTAATTCAGTAAAAAGTGTTTTCGTAGTTTGATAGGTATGTCACTAAATAAATAAATTAATTTGGGTAGAATGGTCATTTTTATTATGTTAGCTTGTCCTACACATGAGCAATTAATGTTTTTACAATTGTTTAGATCTAGTTTTAATTGTTTGGAAAGTGTTTTGTAGTTGTGTTCGTATAATTCCTCTGTTTGTTTTGATAGATTCCTAAGTATTTTATTTTGTCTAGGGTGATTTTAAATGGCATTTCTCTTTCTAACTCGATGCTGGGATGTTCTGGAAATATATAGAAATGCTGATGATTTATGTGCATTTATTTTGTATCCTACAACTTTGCTAATTTCCACTAGCTTTTTAGTTGCTTCTCTGGGATTCTTTATGTAGACCATCATATCATCTGCAAAGAGGGATAGCTTGTTCTCCTCATTGCTCATGTCAATACCTTCAGTTTCTTTTTCTTCTCTAATTGCTACTGCTAGTGTTTCTAGTTCAATGTTAAATAATAGAGGTGATAATGGACATCCTTGTTTCACTCCTGATCGTATTGGGAAGGCTTCTAATTTATCCCCATTGCAGATGATGCTTACTGATGTTTTTAGATATATACTGTTTATTATTTTTAGGAAAGGCCCTTCTATTCCTATACTCTCTAGTGTTTTCAGTAGGAATGGGTGTCGTATTTTGTCAATGGCTTTTTCTGCATCTATTGAGATAATCACTTGATTTTTGTTGGTTTGCTTGTTGACATGATTAATTATGTGAATAGTTTTCCTGGTATATAACCATCTTTGCACTCCTGGTATAAATCCCGCCCAATCACAATGAATAACCCTCTTGATCACTTGCTGGAGTCTTTTTGCTAGTATTCTATTTAAGATTTTTTGGAAATTATATCCTCCTATTTTTCAGGGGCTTATGAGATGATCCAGAGCTTAAAAAAATGAAAAGATAACAAGGAAAAACAATGGGTTTAAATTATTTTGAGAAAGGTTGAATATACTGTTCATGGGCATATAATGAAACATTATTTCACTGTGTGAAAAGACAAAAATGAAGAATTTATGGGAATTTCCAAAGACAAATGTGAAGAGAAGTAGCATGAATTAAGTAGAACCAGGAGGGCAACAAACACAATGATTTAAATGATAATACTACAGAGCAATCAGAATGACAAATTAAAATAAATTATTTCCGTGACAACCTTTAAGGAAATGCATATACCTCTATACTCCAAGTAGAAAGGAATATATGCTATTACTTTTATGGGGTCTATTAGTCCTTTCAAATGACTTTGTTTCTTTAAAAAAGGATGCATTAACAAGAAAGGAGGAAGTGGATAAAGAGGAAATGACTGGTGTAAAGAAAGCCAGCAATAATTTGTTTTTAATTCTGTAAAAAAAATAAAGCCCCACAATATCAGAAAAGGTCTTTTAAAAGAGAAATTATTCTCTAATTTTCCTATTTTAGTTATCCTCAGGGATAGATAGATAGATAGATAGATAGATAGATAGATAGATAGAAAATCATTATATAGACCATCACCAGCCAGTCAAGCACACAAACATAGTCCTTGTTATGTATATATTCATTGATCACAGTCACAAAAAGAGACTCTTGATTGTCTAATTTAACATGTTTTAGAATCTCTTCTAAAATATACAAGTTAAATCTCTCACTTGCAAGCAAGTCTTTTAAATACATGATAAAGTATTTCTTTCATGCCTGAATCTTCTCTTCTCCAGACTAAACACTTCTAATTCCTTCAACTGATTCTCATATAGAATGATGTCAAATTTCCTTCCCATCCTGGAATTCTCAAACTTATACTCTTCTTAAAATGTTATGCCCAGAACTGTACACAGTACAATGCTGTACTATATTCAGTAATAATCAGGGAAGAGTTATGATAGGATTTTCTCTTGTTCATTACTAGGTCTTATACATCTCAATGAAATCTAAGATTATCTTTGTCTTGGGGAGTGACTTTATGTTACCCCATTGACTTATGTTGAACTGACAACCTACTGTAAGTTTTCAGGTGAATAGAAAATTAGTCATATCTCCATCAACTGGATTTTTATTGTCATGTACAACACACTTCCATATTAGTCGTTGTCGTAAGAGTACAGAGTTGATTTTTTTAAAAATAAGATGTTCAAACTATTTTTTAAAAAACCTAAATGTAAAACAATAGCTATTTAAACTGGGTTTGGCATCAGGAAGATCTGTCCTTAAAACTTTCTTATATTTATTTTCCTATGATATTTATTCTCCGTGTGACAGCCATGAATAAATCACTTAACTTCACTGAGTTTCAAGTTCCTCATCTATGAATAGTGATATCTGTAATACCTCTCTGCACAACAGGACTATTTGAAGGATCAAATTAAATCCTGTATACATAGAGCTGATAACTGTTTCAATACTTTAAAATACTTTTGTGTAGACATTACAAAGAAGAAGTTTTAGGTTTATTAAATGGAAAAATATCTCAATAATTAGAACTGATAAATATGGAAGAGGCATTCTTGAGAGGTAATAAGTCTCCCCTTAATAGCCCATTTAAAGACAAAACTGCACATCCTTTTGTCAACAGTATCACCCCTGTTAAGACATGCATTGGACCGAATGGTCACTGAAGGCTCTTTTAGTTCTGAGATTTTGTGATTATGACCCCCTTTATAACATCCACTTTTCCTTTCTGGCCTCTGATTTGAATCAAGTGCAATTTGTTGGTGGACAAGACTCCTATTTATTCCTCTCAGAAGAATTTCTACCTCTCTGTTCTTTTGTTAGTTCAATGAGATTCATTTAGAGGGTCATGTCCTCTAATACTGCGGCAAGAAGTTGATTTCTCCAAAAAGGAATAAAGCAAAACTAAAATGATTTTTTCTCTCCATGGAGGTTTTAATTTGGGGACTGGTTTATGCCTTCCACTGTGGCTAGCAAGAAAACAAAGTATAATTATTGTTTCTGTTTTTATCCTTTGAAGATTTTTTTTCTAAGAAGACTTTCTCTTCCTTGTATATGTAACTATATACAGATGACCTTAAAATTGAGGATTAAAATTTCATACTTTTTTTCTTTGTGTGATTTTTAATATGATGATAGATAACCAGAGATACATGTCAGTAACTTCTCAGTAATTTACAAAATTAGAGATTTGACTATGGCATTTAGAACTTAAGTGACAATGCATGGAAGAAGTAGGTCTTGAACTCATGTCTTCTAGCTTCAATGTATGCCCTCTAAACACTAGGCATCACTAATTCTCCAAAAAAGAATCCCAGATGAATGCCCTGAGGAATCTTCAATGTTTTTATCTTCCAAATATCCTACGTAATAAAGATTAATCTTTTTTTCTCTCCTCCGCAAAATTGTTCTTCTCCAAGTAGAGTCCCAATAATCCTTGAGGCAGTGCCTATATGGTACCAACAAACTGGACAAAAATGTAAGAATTGATAAGATTTAAATAAATTTCAGTTACCTTACTGACCATGTTATGACATTTTCCCAGAGTGAAACTGCAAGATTTCAGGCACCTTAAATTAGTCAAACCAACCTACCCTAATTATACTTCAGTCCTAAACTCTTAATTTACTTGATTAATAAATTAAGTGGATCTAAGTAATGAGAGATTCATAGCCATAGGTTCTCTTTTATAAAACTAGCTTAGTTCATTTTCCTATTTGAGGTGGTGGACAGATAAATTGCAAGGGATGCCAATGTTTCAGAAATTAGTAGTGAGGGTATAATCCTCTTCAAAGACCTAGTTGAAAGAATGAGATGCCTGGAGTCAGAGAAACCAGGTTAAAATCCCAGTTCTTCCACTTAATACGTAATATTGGATAGGGGATTGATTTTCTCTAATCCTCAGTTTCCAAATGAGTCAAGTTCCTTCTAACTCTAAATCAATGATTCTTTGATCTTGAAATAACTTATGATATCTGGGGAAGAGTTGAAGACAAACACATAAAGCTAAGAGAACTTGATAACATTGCCACTGTCCTAGAGGAAGTAGACTAGTTCCCTCCCAAAGAAGTTGAAAAATGTCTATATTGATCCCAGGCAAATCTATAGCATGGTCTGGGTGTGTCTACACAGCTGTGCAAGATTTGCTCATCATCTATGCTTGCCTAAACGATGCAAGAAACTCTTTGTTCCCTTAAGTCCCTGAATAAAATATAATACAATTGTATAGCTCAATCGTTTTTTTTAATAGCTGTAGTCTAAAAAGAATCAAACAATACATCAGTTTAAGGAAAAGTGGAGAAAAGAAGGAAAACTGAATTCCTGTTGGCAAATAGTTTCAATAACCAATAGAAATTGACCATCTTCCTCAAGAAATTCAGGCTTCTTTAATTCAAGCACTTTTTGCATTAGGAGATTTGACCAACTTCTCAGCCAATTTTAATACAAGTTAAATGTGAGAGCTTGGTCATACATTGCCAGAAGACTCTTAAGCAGAAACCCCAGAGCACATACAAACATTAGCAGTGATAAATTGGGAGCTTTGCAATTTAAAACTGGGGCTTGAAGGCAGCACTTAGCAAAGTGACAAAACACAACCAACAGATTTGGATGATTGTGGAAAAGAGGATTGATGTATGTGTCTAACTTGTGTAATCACTTTGTGTGAGGTCTGCAAACTGAAGCTCTTCTGACGGTTACCAAACCTAAGTAAAGAGGTTTGGTTTAATTCCAGAGAAAGTAACCCAAAAAATGGTGTTGATGTAAATTCTCTCCAATGAACTCATTTGAAGCTTTTTGGATTGACCTAAAAGTATAAAAAAAAATGAGTATAAACTGGGGCTAGTAATCATCCTGGGAGGCTAACGGGTTATTCTTTGCTAAAAGGTTATACTGGGTAAGAATCAGGTTGATTTATGCACTTCTTTTAAGCACTATCATCTTATCAGTGAGTAATCCAGCTGCCCCAGAGTGCAATAAATGTAGATGTGCAGATGTTCTTCACATACTAATAAAACTATCAGAGAAAAAATAAAAGGAGACAACACATATGTGTATGTGCATATGTACACACATACATAAGATTCATATGTTACATGATTTATGAAAAAAATTCATAAAATTCATGAGTAAATTTTTGACTAATTGGAAATAAAACAAATATGAATAAACACAGTATACATAAATTATAAATGCTATTATATATAAAATCATGATTTATATGATATCTAAAATTATATTTCAGACAATGACAAAGGAAATAAGAATTGCATACTTATAGGATATAGATTATAGATACACAAATCTGTATATATTCAATACATACATATTTAGTAAATATAAAATGACAGGATAATACTAGGATTTTAAAGACTATGAGCAATTATATATGATAGCACTGTGGAAAAACTATGAGATAAAATATTTTCATGAAAATGCCTAATTAGATGTGGCAAGTCAGCCAAGAAGACATTTTCATTTCCTAGTGTGTCCAAGTTTTACAGACCTGCTATAACTTATTTCCATTTTATTCTAAATCAGTTTTATTTTAGGCAATATGCTGTTCTATATTTTATATTTCTTTGCACATTTTAGTTATAATGAAGTAATTATGAATATTTAAGGACAAAGCTTACTCAGAGATTGCCCAAATCCAAAGGGAGAGCAAATTGCTTTCAAAAATATAATCATTCACTCAGCAAAAAAGCTAAACTAGTTTGCCACCCACCCAATCATAGAGAGTGATCTTTCTATGCAGAGTGACACCTAGGTGAGGAGAGGGCACTAAAGGAAAATAGCCTCTGGCTAGGCTGCTCAAATACAGCTATTGAGAAATATTCTGGAAGACAGACAACCAAAATAGTCCCTATGACCATTCATAACAGACAAGGCTTGTGGGAGGAGAATCAATCAATCAACAAACATTTAATAAATACCTATTATGTGCTAGGCACTGAGGATATAAGTACAAAGAATGAAAAACTTCCTATTCACAGGAATTTAACTATAATTAGCAGGACCTGAGCTGAACAGAATTCAGGGCCGAGGTGAATTTTAACTCCTGAGTCAGAAGGAATGCAAATTCTTAGATTCCTTCAGGGTGGTTCCAATTTTTGACTTACCAATTGCTCTGATCTAGACATCTGAGACTACCCAAATATAGCAAAAGAGATTTAGAATTAGAATTAAAGTTTATCTAATCCATCCCCTTGTTTTTATGGACACAGAATGGTCCTAGTTGTTCCTCAGATTGCCTAATATCCTACAAATTGGTTTACAGGACATATGCTGGTTTAGCAATCACTTGATATAATCCAACAACCATCATCTTCTTGTGTGTACATATATTTGTCATACATGAGGCATCCCATTCAGGCTAAATTAAAACTGTATGATGTATCTATCCCTCAAGTTACAAGTAATTGAGATTTGTCCGATTGGTCCAAAGAAAAAGAATCTTTCATCAATAACTTCTCTGACATTATGAATCCCTTCTGTGAGATAACTGAATTTCCTTATCATTTTGTCACCTCAGGACCTTTCTTTGACATTCTTATCATTGGGGGGGGGGGATGTTACACATGCCACAATGTGAGTCTTATTAGAATAAATATTTTTTTATTTGATGAAATTAAACAGATTAATACCTATCTTTTAAAAATCCTTTTGTTTCTTGAAAAGTGGGGCTAAAAGAATTTTAATAATCTCTCTGGATGTTGGCTTAAATAATGAAATCAGTTCCTTTCTACATACAAGCCAGAAAGAGATTCGGAAAGAGGAAAACAAAAAATCCAACAATTGAATCAGGCTAGTCATCTTAGTGCAGCTGTTCAGCATCACATTGCTGGATTGACTATGTTCAAGCATATTCCCAGCAAGTTTGAAGTTGCTAAGGTCAATGTGGATGAGATATATTAATAAGGGAAACTAGTCACTTTATGATATTGCTTACTTCTAAGAAATTTGAAGGGTAAAGAAAGAGAAGTAGAAGTTTTCAGTAAAGGTTCCTGGTTAAAAAATATTTTGTTTGTTTTAATGCCAAGAAAGGTCTCCCTAAGGAAATTGGGGAAAGGGAGGGTAGGTTGTGGAGTAGATATAGAATAATTTTTAAAAATCATATAAAAACATTCTGAACTGTTTGGATCATTGAAATAGACAGATAGATAGATAGATAGATAGATAGATAGATAGATAGATAGATATAGATAGATAGACAGATAGATTTAAAACATATCCCTATAGCTGCGAATGTATACAAGTCTAAAGATCTGATTTGCACTAATGAATATTTTTGTGGATGTATCATTTTTTCACCTTTTTTACAAAAATGAGCGTTTATAAATTAGTGTGATGTGGATACAGAAGGCAATAGCATTAGAGTCAGGAAGACTTAAGTCCAAACCTAAATTGTGTAGATACTGTGTGATTATTGTCAAATTATACAACATCTTGGTGTCTCTAGGAATATTTCTTTCATCAGAGTTCCTAAAGCTTTTAAGATAATTAAAGGGGTGGGGGGTTCAGCTGGGTAGCTCAGTGGATTAAGAGTCAGGCCTAGAGACAGGAGGTCCTAGGTTCAAATCCAGCCTCAGACATTTCCCAGCTGCATGACCCTGGGCAAGTCACTTGACCCCCATTGTCCACCCTTACCACTCTTCCACCTAGGAGCCCAATACACAGAAGTTAAGGCTTTAAAAAAAAAAAGATAATTAAGGAGGTTAAGATCCAAAATGGCAGAGAAGAAACACTGACTTTTCTTATTTCTACCAAACTACCCTCCAGAAACTATAATATAATTATTTAAAATGAATTCTGGAGCAATATAACCAAGAAAAAAAAAGAAAAAGTAATTTTTCAGCCCAAAACAACTTAGAAGTCTGGCACCAGAGATCTAGTGAACTAGGTCTTGGGTGCAGGTGAAGAGCAACAAAGGCTTCCAGAGACCTCAGTCACAGAGGGTGGGGGAAGGGGAATCAGACACATAATCAGAAGGAGACTACAAGGGTCCCTTTTCTGGCTTTGGGTGCAAGACTCTTGTTACATTGCCCATACTTAGAACCTGGTTGCAGGCTAGGGGCATGATTTTAGGATGAGTGGAGCATTAGCAGAAACCACTTCTTGTAGCCACAGGTGAACAGGGGACCTTTGTCACAGTTACAAGCAGGAAAAGAGTGCTTGGTGTTACTCAAAGGCAAGAGCATAGTTCAAGAAAATATTAAACACCCCTCTCCTTACAATATGCCACTTTGAAAGAACTGAAAGTAGACAGATTCCCAGAACCAGCACTGAAGGCAGGAGAACAAAGAATCTCAAGTTTTGAATAATGCTCCCTTTATCACAGTTACAGAGCCCAACTTTCATGTTTTTTTTTAATTAAAAAAATCTGGAAAATGAAAAAAACATCAAAAAAGGAAATAACAGAAAATTATTTTGGTGACAGGAAAGACAAAACTGTAAATTCATAAGAAAATAATAACTACTGCTGCATCCAAAGCCTCCAAGAAAAAAAAAATAAGCATTGCTCTTAAGCCCAAAAAGAATTAAAAGAGGATCTCAAAATGGACTTTAAAAATCAAATAAGTGAGGTAGGAGAAATTTTGGGAAAAGAAGAGAGTGATAAAAGACACCAAATAATTACTAAAGAAACCAATACCTTCAAAAACAGAATGAGCCACTTGATGGGGATTCTGGGAAGATGGCAGTTTAGACAGAGCAAATCATAAAACCTCTGCACCCTTTCCACACCTAGATAGAAAATAATATGCTTCAAGAAGAAAGAGGACCAAATCTAACAACAGGACAGAGCAGGGGGATCCTACTGCTGGACAGTTTATAAGGTACCAAGAAAAAGGCTTAAATTCTTGAACTGCTCAGTATGAGGGTGTAGAAGGGGAATCCTATGACCCCTCCACCATGGGCTGTGCTGTGTCTCCAGGGGCCCTGGAAATCTCTGTTGCACTGGCTTGGAGAGAGGGCCTTCCTGGTGCTGGACTTGGGGAGTTGAATATAGGCACTGCGAAGGTGGCTGGAGGAGAAAGCCAGAGAAACACAGCAAAAATGCTTGGAAGATGGTGGCTTAGATGGAGCAAAACTTCAGACCCTCTGGCATTACCACACTGAGATAGAGAACAAAAGGCTTTGAGAGGAAAGAAAACAAGGTCAAATAGCAAGACAAACTACTGCTGGACACCTTAGGGAAAACACTCTATCTTGTCCCCTGACTTTTTTTTCCCTCTAAATGTTTTAGCCTCAGGGCACACTAAGCAATACAGACTAATCCAGTCCAGGCTTAATCCCATCAATTGGATAGACAAGAAGTCTACAGAGGGCAGGGAAACTCCAACACCCCTCCCACATAGACTGCAGAGAATGTAACTACAAACTTCCATTGCCAGCTGAGGGAAGATCTTTCATCAAAGCTCATTAAATTCATCTGATTAAACTAGCAAAACAGAGAAGGAAAAAAATATAAGTAAACAACAGAAAAAGAGGAAAGAAATGACAATTGACAGCTTTTTTCTAGGAAAAAAAAAGAATGCAAATGAAATAGAAGAAGAGGAGGGAGCCCCAGTGAATTGGACATAGACTTTGGAAGATCTCAAAAGTCAATTAACTCAAGAATGTCAGGAACTCAAAAAGCAAACAAGAGAGGCTGAAGACAATTTGAAAAAGGAAATACATGAACTAAAACAGAATGAGTCAATTGCTAGAAAAGGCACAAAAACCCATGAAGACAAGAACTCCTCATAGAGCAGAAATATATATTTATATATATTTATATATATTATATATACATATATTATATATATACATATATAATAAGTATTATTATTATTTTGTATTATATATGCATTTTTGCATACAAAAATGAACTAAAGAGAAGAATTTCTTGAAAGATAGAACTGATCCTATGGAAAAGGACATATAAAAATTAACTGAGGAAAAGAACTTTTCACAAAGGAGAATGGGACAAATTGAAAAGGTGGTATAAAAATTCATTCCATAAAATCATTTCCTAAAATTAGAATTGAACAACTGGAACTTTGATAACTCTGATATCAAGAACCAATCAAATGATGTCACGAGAATGAAAAAATGGAGAAAATGTGAACTTTCTCAGGAGAAAAACAAATAACCTGGAAAATAAATCCAGGAGAGATAAATCTCAGAATTATTGAACTACCTGAAAGTCATGATCAAAAAAAGAGCTTAGATTTTTCAAGAAATCATCAAGTAAAACTGTCCTCATATTGTAGTACCAGAAGGCAAAATTGAAATGGAAAAGAATCCACTGATTACCTCCTAAAAAAGATCCCAAAAGCATAACTCTTAGCAATATTACAGTCAAATGTCAGAACTCCAAGACAAGGAGAAAATATTGTAAACATTCACAAATAAATAATTCAAATATCACAGATAACACAAGATTTAGCAGCTTCTACATTAAGGGATCAAGGGCCTGGAATGTGACTTTCCAAAAGGCAAAGGACATAGGATTTCAACCAAGAAACACTTACCTAGCAAAACTGAGAATAATCCTTTAGAAGGAATATGGATATTCAATGAAATAGTGGAGTTTCAAATATTCCTGATGAAAAGACCAAAGTTGAGTGGAAAATTTAACTCTCAAATATAAGACTAAAGAGAATAACAAAGAGGTAAACAGAAAGAAATCAAAAGACATTAAATAAGATTAAACTGTATCCATCCCTACATGGAGAAATGATTCTTGTAACTCCAAAGAACTGTGACATTATTAGAGCAGTTAGAAGGTCTATACATAGACAAAAGGCAAGTGTGTCAGTTGAATATGAGGAGATGGTATAAAAAATAAAAATAAGATATGAGAAATAGAAATGTATTAGGAGGAGGGGAAGGGAAAATAGAATGGGGTAAATCACCACACATGTAGGAGAGGAGGATAAGAAAAGAGGACTGAGTCTGATAGTGGAGGGCAAATTGGAGGAAGAAGAGGTCAGAAACTAAACAACGATGAATAGGATGGAGAGTAATGCACACAGTAATGATAATGATGTTATTTATTTATAAGTCTCTCTGATAAGGGCCTAATTTCTCAAATACTTAAAGAAATGAGTTAAATTTATAGGAGTATAAGAATTTGCCAGTTGGTGAATGGTAGGGGGATATTAACAGTTAGTTCTCAACCAAAGTAATTAAAGTTCTCTACAGCCACATGGAAGAATGTTCTGGTTCATTATTGGTTGGAAAGATTCAGATTAAGGTGCCTTTGTGGTACCACCGCACACTTATGAGATTGGGTATTAGGAAAGAAAAGGAAAATGACAATCCTTGGAAGGGATATGGGAAAGTTGAAAGAGGAATGCACCATTAAAGGAATTGTGCTGTGCACTGATTCAATCAATCTGGAGAGCAATTTGGACCTATGCCTAAAGGGCTAAAAAGTAGTATATACCCTTTGATTCAGCAATCTCTTTACTAGTTTTGTATCTCAAAGACATAAAAAGGAATTGGGGGAAATACTTCTGCGTACAAAAATATTTAAAATTCTTTTGGGGGAGATAAAGAATTGGAAATTTAGGGGATACCAATCAATTGGAGAATGACTGAGTAAGTTATAGTATATAATTGTAATTGACTATTATTGTGCTATAAGAAATGACAAGCAGGAGGAGCTCAGAAAAACCTGGAAAGACTTACACAAACTGAAGCAGAGTAAAATAAGCAGCACATTGCACACAGTGACAGGAATATTGTATAAAGAACAACAGTATAGAGCACTTATTCTTAGCAATACAATTATCCAGATGTATGTCAAAGGACTCATGATTAAAAAAAATAATGCCATCTGCTTCCAGAGAAAAAGAACTGATAAAGTTTTGTTTTGCTTTGTTTTGGAGATGTCAAGAAATGTTTAAGCACAGTGAGCAGAGGAAGATATCTTATCCCAAGAGTGGTGGAGTAGTCTGCCAGTAACTTAAGTCACTTTTTGAAATCTTCATTGGTTTTAAAACCCTGTGACATGTCTTATTGCTATCAAGGGCACAAAATGTCTACCATATGGGACATGTTCTTGGGAATATACAAGTGATATTCCATGGAGAATAAGAGTGGGGTGAACCTTGTGGTAGGAAAGACTGGGAGTAGTCCTTGAGTAGTCCTTCAGGGAGGATCTTCATTCTGGTGCTAAGGGAAGGATATTCTGCAAGCCTGAGAAGGGTACACTTTCATATTTTGCCACCCTTTACATTGGTACTCCTTGCCTACACATACATATGGTTTGTCCAGGTTCAACTTGGACACTAATTGAGTCAGAGAGATTCCTGGTCTTGAGATTTGCTTGGGTGGTCAGAGCAGCATCAAGGGGATCTTCCTTCTTTTTGCCTTCTGATACACCATCAGGAACTGTCATCCCTAAGGGATCCTTCTTCATTGTTTGTGTGTGATTAGCCTTTCTAGGAGAAGAAATGGTGAAGTCCCTTGTGCCAAACTTGTGAATTGGTAAAATCCCATGGCAACTACTGTTGTCAGAACAGTCAGTTGAACTTTTGTTTCTGAACTGACTGGTGGAAGATGCAGGCTTAGTAATGCAGTGTATCAATATTGGAGCACGAAAGGCTGGAGACTTGGAATATCAAGGACATTGGGTTCTCACTACTGCACGTGAAGTCTTTCTTGTAGAACTGTGCCAACTGTCTTTAGATGAACACATGATTTTAGCTTTGGTCTCCTTCGTAGCTGTCCTAACTGATACTCTGACATTTGCCCGTTCTTCAACAAAAAGAGAAGCTATACATGTTGCTGCATCCACTCAGCCTTTGGTAAGCAATCTGCAGACTCTCTTCTTCATCCTTGGCTTCAGATTTCATTTTGGCGGTTCCTTCACTGTTATAGTTCTTATTTATTAATACCTTCAAGAACAGAGGTAGTTGCTCCACCGAGTTCAGTTCGCTCCACTATTCCCCAGATCAGGGGACCTGAGCTAACAGGATCCAGAGCATTGTGAGGGGAACCCAGAGCCATTTTGCCTCTTCCACAGTATTTGTACCACAAGGACTACAGCCCTGCCTACATTCCTGCTCTTCCTTCCCTTGTGACTTGGGTAGGAGAGGATGAGCCAGGCGGATTGCAGGACCCTGTGCTTCAGCATGTTGTATTACAGGACAAAAAAGTACCTCCTCACCAATAACAGCAAGTTGGGATTCCTTCACCGGCTGATACAGTTAGCCATTCTGTCTTATCTGCTGGGGTGGGTGTTCCTGGCAGAGAAAGGCTACCAGACCGTAGACAGTACAGTTGAGAGTTCTGTTGTTAGCAAGGTCAAAGGCACCACCTCCACCAAAAATTCAGAGTTTCTGAATGAGATCTGGGACTCAATTGACTACGTCATTCCCTCCCAGGGAGAAAATGTTTTCTTCATAATCACCAACCTAATCCTGACTCCAAAACAGCAGCAAACTACCTGTGCTGAGAGCCCCAAATTCCCAAATGCTCTGTGCTCCCAGGACAGCAATTGCCCTCAAGGAGAACCTGTTATTAGTGGGAATGGAGTGAAGACTGGCAACTGTCTGATAACGGGCGGCAACGGCAGTGGCACATGTGAGATCTTTGCCTGGTGCCCAGTGGAGAACTCATTCCATTCCAAGAAGATAGTTTTGGAAAATGTTGAAAACTTTACCATCTACATCAAGAATAACATCCGCTTCTCCAAATTCAACTTTACCAAGACCAATTTGCGAGAAACCAAAAGCAAATCCTATCTGAAATCCTGCCACTTTGGTCCTAAGAGTCCATACTGCCCAATCTTCCGGGTGGGTAATCTGGTCAAATATACTGGGCATGATTTCCGGGAAATGGCCTTGGAGGGTGGGGTGATAGGGATCCAGATGGAGTGGGACTGCAATCTGGACTTTTCTCCCCCTGTCTGCAAGCTCCATTACTCCTTCCACCGTCTGGACAATGCAAAGACCGTTGCCGGTGGATACAACTTCAGATTCGCTAGGTATTATCAAGATGCCAATGGGGTAGAGTTCCGCAAGCTGATGAAGGTCTATGGGATCCGATTTGACGTGCTGGTGACTGGCAGGGCTGGAAAGTTCAGTATCATCCCCGCGCTCATCAACGTGGGCTCATGCATAGCCTTGTTGAGCGCCGGGACTCTTTTTTGTGACTTAGTACTCCTTTACCTCGTCAAAAAAAGCCGCATATACCGAGATAAAAAGTACGAGGAAATAACGTTTTCCACAAGAAAGTTCCCATCTAAGCAATCTGTAAGGAGGAAAAAGGAATCCTCTTCTTCTGTTGTCAAGGAATCAGCCTCCTCTGTTGGCCTGAAACCAACCTCCTCTGTTGGCCAGGAGATATCAACGGAACTGGAGACAGCAGTGTCAGAGTGGGGCCCTGTCTGACTCCCACTGCTGCCACCAGGGGGCATGGGAAGCTGGCTGACATGTGGTCCAGGCAGGTACAAGGTACAAATGGGTCAGCTGGCATCAAATCCAGTCCCCTGCTCTCCAGGGACTTTGTTAGAAACCAACTCTTGTCCTCTGAGCAGCATGTGGCTTCTGGAGGTGACCACCACACTAGACAAACATCTTGGAAATTGGTGGAGAAGAAAGGGAAGCAGCCTAGAGCCAGCTCCTGCCTTCTGCCACTACCTCTCCTCTCCATTCTGTAGACTGGGGAGAGAGGAGGATTTAGGGGGCTTTAGAGGAGGATCCACAGGCCCTGCAGACAGTAGTGTCTGTCCTGCTTGGGCTTGTGCATGTCAGAACCATGGGGGCAGGCAGTAGTCCCACCTAACTTTGGGGGGTTGTTTCCTGCAGGTGATCTTCCATCCTTTTGGCATGCTGTAGGTGAAATCTGCTGGGGAAAGGCAGCTTCTGGAAGTTAGAACCTTCAGTCCCTCATGACTTACAGAGTTCATTCCAGTGGGACATTGGTGAGGCCCAGGAGTGCTCCTTTGGCAAAGGTTATCATACAGGCTCCTCTGCAGCCCTCTTCCCATATGCCAGCTCCTGCAGGATGCCCAAAGCATGGCCCCAAAAACTCCCAAAAGAGGTAGCCACCCTTATCTCAAGAAGCAGCAAAACTCCCTCCAAACACACATATTGGCTGTCCTGGGGCAAAAGAGCAGGAAGCATTGCTGAACTGGGTCTATCTACTCCAAGGTATCCTCAGGGAATACCTGTGGCGCTCAGAGAGCAGACCAGAGGGCTCTACATCAGGGGGTGCCATGCTAGCTTTTCTCATTAATATTGACTTTTATACAACCCTCTCTTAATATAATACCTTGTAACCCACAAAGAAAAATAAATCCAGACCAAAACAAACTTCATTTTCTCATAAGTTTTTTTCTACTTCAGTTTCTTAATTATAGAAAGAAAAATAAGTTATAGGAAAAATATAGGAAAATGTTTTATAAGATTATACATATAAAATCTGTATGAGATTGCTTAACATATCAATAAGATTTGGAGTTTTGGGGCCATGGGAGGGAGGGATGGAGGAGAGAATTTAAGATTCAATATTCTTTGAAAAATGTTGTAAACTCTACTTACATGTAATTGAGGAGAAATAAAATTAAATTGAAGAAAGATAATTCATATTTAAAATATTTCTGTTATAGTATAGATTGTTCTTCATGTTCATCATCACACTTTATATCATTAATTGACTATCTGAAGCCATTACTTAATTACTCACAGAATGATGATATTCAATAAATCATATTTATGTAACATAATTTGTTCTTCCATTGTCTAATTGATAAGCATCCTCTTAGTTTCCAGCTCTTTGCTACTATAGAGAGCTTCTATAAATATAGTCATCTATATAGGACATTTCCTTCTTCCTTTAATATCTTTAGAATATACACCTAGTAGTGATATCTTCCTTGGAATATGCTCCAGTTTGTCAATACTCTGCCTAAAATTTGAGGCTTCAAACTGTCGGTAACAGTCTGATAAAATATCTGCCATGAAGATGCAATCTGGAGAAATTGCAGCTATCTTAAACATCAGAAATCCTTTACAATTTAGATTTCTCCAAACACAGGAATTGTAGGGAATCTACAATTTTATTTAGGCTCTACTGCCACTCCTTTGGCAAGAATCAAAATGTGTGTAGGCAATTCCCTGAATTCAAGGGCAGGATACTTACCACAAGGACCAAAGCTCAGAACTCAAGTTCAACTCATACATTGAATAAAGCCAGCCATTAGGCAAAAGCTCAGGAAATCTAGAACCATATACAGAATGAAGCACATGACTGAAGTTCAGGTTTAATTTGGAGATTTTGAAGGTCTCTTTTTAATCCCATGCTATTAGAAGGAATTTCAAGTTTCATCTCCCTCACTACCAACCTGGCTGGCTCAGAGAAAGAGGGAGAGAATGAAGCAGCTCACCCTCCAAAGACATCCCATCTCCATTCCATCCTGGTATCCCTCTGTTCATAAGGTCTTTGGTTCATGACAGTCCTCTGCAGCTTCCATGACTTTATGAATTCTCTTATATATATACTTTCTCATTCTCCAGTCACATCATAAGCCTTTTGCTGAGAGGAACTCAAAGAGAAACATCCTCTATTGTGCCTTCAATTACCATTGGCAGAAATCAGTGACAGTGAATATACAATTTTAAATAGGATTTTTTTTTCCTTTTAGAATAAGCATCATGAGTTTATGAGGGACAGAAGATGTCAAATGTATATACATCCAGTGTGTGGATGGTCATCTCAATCAGCCGGGCAGGCATCAAAAAGACCTGAAGCTAAGGACAGAAGCTATTGACCACAGGTATTAAATCACAGCTAAAGAAGGCAACAAGCTGGTGCCTTTTATCATGAATCTAGGTCAACACATCCTTGGTGGTGTCATGCTATTCATGAACAAGATGAAACAGGTTTGTTTGTTTTTGATGATTAGGACACTTCAAGGCAAGGGATAGGGAGAGTGACTGCTTCCATGCAGTATGTGTAGTCTTAACTTCATCAAAAGAGGTAAAGTTTCATATGTGGTGTAATGAGTAAGTTCTTGAAGGAGTTTTATTAAATTAGATTACTCTAAACTCATTGTCTAAAATAACCAGCTCTCTGAGCCTCAAATCTTAGCCTCTATTTTAGAGTAGAGGCAGTAACATTCCAAGGACAGCCTGGATTTTCTTGGTGGAAAAGTTGTCTTTTTCCAAACAAAATGTTATAACCTATATAGCAGAAATGGAGAAAGCATAGCTCTCATATCTCTTAACTCATAGCTAGAGGAATTTTGATATCTAAAAACTGGTGCAAAGAGGAAGGTTAATATATATGTTAGAGGGGTTGCTATCTGAGTCTTAGTGTAGAAGAAGAAACATATCGGAGCATCCAAGAGGTAGAGATAATAGAGCTAAAAACTTGATTCAGGCAAGGAGAAAGACCCAAGACATAAGGTAGACTGAGATGTATGGAAAACTGGGGGAAAAGAAGAAGAAAATTATTGGGATACTGAAAATTTACATAGATTTTTAATAATACAGTTGTCTTGGTAGGAAGACTGCATGCAATGGCCATCCATCAGAGACAGGGATTTTAAGACCAGTGTGTATTTCATGGTGTTTCCAAAACTCTGTTAGTTTTGGGTTGAAGTCATAAGAAGCTGTATTCAGAAACAACTTCCTGTGAAGGAATATGGTAGTAAGAATGAGTCTGAACTAAGCATACAGTAGGCCTTTTATACCCTAAGAATAATTTGTTTTCACAACTATTAGACTTGACTATACAAACACAACAGAGCTTTCCCTACAGAGAGCACTGCAAGTAGAACAAGAGTAAAACAAACCCAATTACAAGAAAATATACATTCCCATTTATTTTTCAATGAAATGGAGCATTTTTTTCTAAACTGTGGAGCTATTCTAACCTGGAATCAGTCATGTCAACAACATAGTTATACATATTCCCTCTCTGCCACAAAATCAATGCTTACTAACAACCTCATAGCTAGAATAGCCTTAAGGGTAGCAAGGTGTGAAGAAGCCCTGAGTATTACAACTGGTTATTTATACTGAGAATCTTTCCTCAGAATCAAGATATCAGTGTGTAGTCAGATGATAAAGTAGTTAGAAATTTTTAAAAAAATCATCAAAATTAAAGGAATAATAAATGTGAAAAAATACATACTTTGTGTAGTGATTGTGTGATGGTATCTAAACAGACCCATTTGAATAATCTAAAACTAGGAAAAATAGGAAACAGATAAAAGTTATGTTACAATATTATTAAAACAAATGAAATGTTAATAGAAACATTGTATGAACTGTCATACATGCTTATAAACTTATGCTTTTAAATGTTTATGATATTTTTAAGCATTCTTGATAAAATTATGATTTAGAAAATGGCAGATTTTCAGATAATTTTTACAAATTATCTTCAAAGTCATACCACTGATTAAAATTTATAGAAAAATACAACATTTTCCATATGGTAATTGATATTTTAATTGATCTTAAAGTAAAAGCAGTCTTAAAGGTTTTATTCCAAAGCGGAGTCTCATATATACGTGAGACTCCTTTTATTTTATATATATAATTTTATGATAATACAAGATTCCTGGGTAGAAGCAACAACAAAATTTGTTTACAAGTCCTCTAATTATCAATGCTAAATGAGACATGAATGTCCTGAACTACTCCTTCACTGTCATCAATACCCATATCCATTTACTTCCAGATCTTACTGATTTTACTTCCACATCATCCATCTCAGCCTGTTCCCTTCTTGTCTCACTCACTTCCTATTCATACCACTTTTACTCTAATTCAGGGCTTCATTGCCTTTCAGTTGAATAGAAAATCTTCTATAGACGGTGAAATTTAAGAGTATAAAGAATATTCAGGGATATTTAAAACAATTAAGAGAACAACTGTTTTTAATTATTTAAAATAGGATATAAATGTGTTATTCTTAATTTAGAAACAACCAATTGTAAAGAACAACAACATTCTTATTATGGGTTCCTCATATCTATCCATTAAAATGATTTTCCTAAATCTTTCAATGAAAACTCAGATTAATTCAACAGACTTTTAATAAACATCCATTATGTACAGGAAACTTTATTAGCCAAATCGTGGTATATGATGATAATGATGATGATGGAATACTAATGTACTATAAGGAATGATGAACAGGGTGATTTCAGAAAGAGCTAGAAAGACTTCTAAATTAACTGAAGCAGAGTGAAATAAGCGGAATCAGGAGAACATTAAAGATAGTAACTATAATATTGTGGAACAATCAATTGTAATAGACTTTGCTGCTCACAGCAATACAATGATTGAGGACAATTCTGCGGGACTTATGAAAAAGAATGTTATCCACTTCCAGAGAAAGAACTGTTGCAGTAGGAATGCAGAGGAAAACATATGACTTATCAATTGTTTATTTGGGTATATTTTGAGGGGTTTTGGTTTATGAGATAATTCACTGGCAAAAATGAATTATAGGGAAATATGTTTTACATGATAATACATTTAAACCCAGGTTGAATAGCTTGTCAGCTCCAGGAGGTAGGAGAGAAGAAGGGAGAGAGACAGTATAGATCATATAACTTCAGAAAATTTATGTGAAAATTTATTGTTAAGATAAAAAAATTAAAAAGAAACTTTGTGAGCTACTAGGTTTCAAAGAAGAGGAACTGAGAATGATTTCTGCCTCCAAGTAGTTTATTTTCTACAAGGAATGATCTGTGTTAAGAAAAAATTATATGAAATCATTTGAGGAGGATCACAGTATTAACAATTAAGGAGATTAGGAAAAATTACTGTATAAAGTAACACATCAACAAAACCTTGAAAGAAACTGAGACCAAGGGTTGTAGGAGGTGAAGAAGAGGAAGGAATTAATCTCACAAGAGATAGCATGTGTAAAAGAATAGAGAAAAGGAGATAGAAATTCAAGTTTTTGGAATAGCAGTTAGGCTAATTTGGCTAGAACACTGAGCCATGATGGGATCTCTCATACAATAAGTCTAATAAGCTAGGCTGGATCTAGATTATAAAATATTTTAGCTGCCAAGCTTAAGAGTTTTTATTATATTCTAGAGAAAATAGGGAGTCACTGAAGATTCATGAGCAGGGAAATAACAAGGTCAAATCAATGATTAAGTTATATTATATTGAAAACCATAAGGAAGAGACATCACAAAGAAAGAAAAATGGGAAATAGGGAGAAAAAAAAGGAAATAATTTAAATAATACAACTATCGCAGGGCTCTGGGATTAACCAAACTCATGTTTTGCCTTTATTTGGTAGCTAGCCATCATTCTGCTACTTTGACTTATATTTGTTCTCATTTTCTCAAACTCTAAAATTAATTCAGTGTTATGTTTGGATATATTCTTATTAATTATTAAAACTGTAACTTCTCTCTTATTATTTGGTAAAACAATTCTAAACCCTTTCTCAAGTTCATTCAACATAAAGTAAATAAAAATATAAATACTATAAAATAGGTTAAATTATATTTCTTAATAAGCTGAAAATACTTTTCCTATAACTAATTGTTTATATATCAAAAACTCCTAGTTTTCCACTTACTAAAACATCAAATGTTTTCACTATGAAACATAACAGTAAAATAAGTAATAAACAGACAATTATTTATAATATTTTTGCTATAAGGAGCCATCATAAAGTCATCTCTAGCCATAAACATCACTTCTCTTGTTGCATTCTTTTTATTTCTGAAACATAGTCCTACCATTCAGCTCTCAAGATTGTTGCCAAAGGTTTATAAAAAACATTTATTTGAGATAGTGTGCAAATGCAATTCTTTCAGAAAGTATATTTCCCTGATCCCTGTACACTATCCAAGAGAGATAACTCTCTAAGATGACACAACTTCAGTATCATCACAGGCTCCATGTGGAATAATACACAGTCAATCTTCTTATAGATGATAGTGAAAAGTCTCTATATAGTTACAGGGTTGTTCTGTAAACTTTCACTGCTCAAATTTATCTAGTCTTTTAAAGAGATAGTAACGACATCCAAAGTCTCTGTGGGAGAGGCTACTGAGGCTACTGGTAAGTCAATAAGAGGCAATGAAAGCATTGACTAAAATGGTACCTAAGTGAGGGGAGTAAAGAAGACAAATGGAAGTAATGGACAGTTAAAACCAATAAGACTTAGGAAATGACTGGATATGGGGCATGAACTGATTAAATCAATAACAAATCAAGTGAGATAATAATTGTAAAGTACTCAGCACAATACCTGAGACAATCAATGCAAGTGCAATATAAATTTTAGTGATGATGATAATGATGATGTCATGATGATGAAGAATAGGAAGAAGAATCAAGGAAAATATTAAGGCTGTCATCCTGGTAAGGATGGTGACATTCTCAAAAGAAGTGGAAAAATTAAAAAAAAAGAAATGAGAAAAATTGGAGGAGTAGGTTGGGGATAGAGGTGATAGGGTCCTCTTTGGTTATAATTATAACTACTAAAGACTATTCAGATATTAATTTTCAGCAGATTGTTGGACTGAGAATGTAGAGAGAGATTAGGCTAGGGAATTATAGGGATGAAATTTTATTCCATAGGAACTAGTGTGATCAACAAGAAAGAATATACAAGTAATGGGTCTAAGAGTATTTTAGGGGACACATTTAATGATTGACCAGGGAGGGTGCATCTGACCAATAATATAACAAAAGAGACAAAGGAGTATTCAGGTAGGCAAGAGGGCAATCAGAAGAGGACATCCTAGGAAAACCCATAGAGGAGAGAGTATCCAGTAAAAAGGAATAATTTAAAGTGTCAATAATTAAAGAATGGTCAAGGAAGATGAAGATATAGAATGAGCTACAGGATAATGAAATAAAGGGATTTTAACCCTAGTTTATTTTAGTCTATAACTTTTACAAAGTAATACTTTGTAAGATAGGGAATACTCATGTACTAAGCACCTACTATGTGTCAAGTACTATATTTAAAAATATTCCATTTTATTAATTCTCACGAAGACATTGAAAGATAGCTATTACTATTATCCTCATTTTCCATTTGAGGAAACCTTGACAGACAAAGGTTAAATGACTTGCCCAGGGGCACACAGTTAGGGTCAAAGGCTAAATTTGAACTGAAGTGCTCCTGATTTGAGGTCCAGTAATCTATCTGCTGTGTGACCTACTTGCCTGACTTTCTTTGAACATTTGATGCTTTAATCTAGATGTCTCCATATTCAACCTAAGAAATCCTATTCATCTTTTCCTCGAAACAACTCTAGATACACATTAAAAATAGTATCTCCTCCATTATAGAAGTCAAGAGACCAAGCATCTGTTAAAGTGACTTACCCAATGTCAGGGTTATAAAGGGCTTATGGCAGGATTTCACACCAGGTCTACATCGGTATGAGTGCAAGACTCTTGAAACTATATAGTGCTAAATAGAAAAATTCATTTTTATTTAAAAAAACTATTCTTCATATAATTAAAGTCTGAACTGATAAGCAAACTTCAGGATTTCTATCTCCCATATGAATCAACTTTTCAAAAGGTACACTCAGAATAAGAAAAAAAGAGGGGAAACTGGATGCCAAAAGGTGGAGGAATAGAACAAAAATCACCTCTCCTGAGTAGTCTAATTAATTGTTTCATTTTCAAAGAAAAGCAGTAAATTGTTTGTTTGGACAAAATTGGATTCCTGCTATGATAGATTGTATCTGCTTCTGACCTAAGAATGTGATCTGTTCTTTATGGCACCTGATATCAGCTTCCATTTTCTGCAGACTGGATCATTTCTTGCAGTCTGAGGGATACCTTAATTTCCCTCTGTTTTTTCTTGCATCCTACATCATTACGGTTGACACGGAACAGGTTTACATCAAAATCCAAGCAGTGCTCAAGTCCGAGGACCTCCAAAATCTACATTCTGCTACTCAGTATGTATGTAGCATATTTTCTCTGAATCTTACCCACCCAGAAACAAAATCGATTTCCATTGCTGTAAGGGTTGAGAAACCTCCTTATAACCAGTGTAATTATTACTGGTTTATATTTTATATCCCCTTATGAATAATTTAGCATTACCATGAAAGGGGAGGAAGGAAGCTATCTCTTCTGTTGTAAAGTTTTAAAAATCACATTTAGTCCAAATATCCTAAGTTTTCTTCCAGATGATTTTTAATGAGAGTTTAGAACCTATGACTCTAAGACTGAATTTTCATTTGAAAACTAAGAAGACATTTAAAAGTTAAATGTTCCTTCTCCCTTCCTCACATGGGAAAACAGGTGTGTGAATCTCTAAATTCAGTCTGTCTTCCTCACAGCTTGGGGCTTAGTGAATCTCAACAACCTTCAGACTCTGCTAAACTCCAACCTGCTCAGAGTGACATTAGACAAAGAAATATCCCATTTCCTGACATTAATTATCCCAATCTCTGTTTCTATTTAATTCATACAATAATGGCATGCTTAATTCAGCCTAAACTCTATTAGTCTATCTCTTTATCCATAGTAAAATGTGCTACATTTACAAAAAGAGTAGGTATATGAAAGTTTCTATGTAAAAATTAGTTTTGTCATCACAAATATATTACCATTATGATGTAATTAAAAGCAATAGGCACACAGTCATTTACTATCTAGTCTAAAAAAGAGTGTATTAGAAAACTAATGAAATATGTCAACATTATAAAACAATTAGCTACTCTCTGTATTTGTTTCGGTATTCTCTATTCCAACGTGTATTCAGTATAATTTCCTTGAGAGAAATAACACCACTGTTTATGGAGCAATGAGGGTTTCTTTTTAGCAATCCATTAAAAACAGTTGCATTAAAAACATACAGATTTATTCTCTTGATTTACCAGTTGCCATACCATTGAGACCTTAGTGAGATTTATAAACTTGCAGTAAATACTATATTTATTTTAGAATAGTTAATCTAGTTATAGAATATATTAAGTATTATATTAATAATTTACACATTATTAATATAATTGTGTTCATTATAAATATGTACACTTTATAATAATTAACAATTTTCTTATATTAAATAAATGTATATTTAGGTTTATTGTAGTTATATCTTCATTTTTCTCTATTACTAAATGTTTACAACCTCCCAATGGGAAAAGTTATCTCTAAAAGTGTAATCAAAACTTCTTAATATCTGAGACTTTATTTAAGTTGCCGATTTTGAATGATGCCCCATATTTTCCACTTTCTTAGCCCTTTGGAATCTATCTAATTTAGAGAAATCAGTGTCAGTGACACCAGTGTATATAAGGGAAAGTGTTACTATATGACCTCAGGTAGTGCTGTCACAACAGCCTTTAAATTGGGTCACAAGGTGATGAGATACCTACACCTTCAACCCTATCTGAGATGCAGATCCATTTCTTCATGAATGAAGAAGAGAATGCCACAATTAGCTGGCAACAACAACAAAATTACTATGCATGAGAGACTTAAATAAATAAGCTCTTCATCAGTTTCAGCAGTTGACGCTTTGAAGCTATCATGAAGAACTTTGTGCCAATGCTAGAAATATGTAAGGTTGGAATTGGGGGGAAGGAATTGTTTTTGCCCTCCAATAGCCACATCGCTCTGAATCAAAAGCACTTGACCACTAAGAGACACAGAGAAATAGAGACCCAAGAGAGAAGACACCATGGTGTAGTGTGAGCTTTGGCAGTAAAGGTAAAAATCAGACTATGAATGGTAATAGAGTTGAACAACTCACCCAGGAGAGATTCTCTACCCAAGGAGAGCTATCAGGACACTATAATGAGAGAAATTCCCCCCAAACCCTGTAATACCAGGAGTGGCAAGTGTAATCACATTTACTCTATGTGATTCCTGCACATTTGATTCATTACTACTATACCCTTAATTTGAGCCTTCTCTTTCCATGGATGCTGTATTTATTTATGGAATAGCATACCCTCAATTATTGCTAATAATAATGGTATTGGAGGTGATCAAATTCCAGCTTAACTATTTAAAATACTAAAATGTGATGCTGTTAAAGTGTTACAGTCATTATACCAGCACATCTGGAAATCTCCAGTGGTCAATGGATTGAAAAAGATCAATGTACCAATCCTAAAGAAGGTCAATACCAAAGAATGTTTAAACTACCAAACAATTGTAAATGCCAGCAAATTCATGCTTAAGATTTTGCATGCTAGTCTTCAACAATATGTGGACCAAGAACTGTAATGCAGTGTTGCCTTATGTCTTCCAGAGGCAATGACTCCCACTGAGGACAGTTCTGCCTGAAGTATGTTTGGACTGGCAGTGAAGCACCCTTCACAGAACTACCAGAAGTGCAGGCTGATTTTTGAAGAGGAAAAGGAAACTAAATTGTCCCATTTTGCTGGATTATGGAGAAAGAAAGAGAGTTCAAGAAAAATATCTGCTTTTGCTTTGTCACAATAAACTGGCAGGTGTTCAAAGATATGTCAGTACCAGATCATCTCACTTGTTTCTTGACGAACTTATTTGTGGGTCAAGAAAACCACAACTGATTGGTTTAATATTGGGAAAGGAGTATGACAATGTTGCACATTGTCACCTTATTTATTTAACACAGATGAAAAGTAAATCATGAAAAATGCTAGGCTAGACAAATTAAAATCAGAGATAATGTTGCCAGAATAAATATCAACAGTCTCAGACATATAGATGATGCCACTCAAGGCAGACAGTGAAGAATTAAGAAGTCTCTTGATAGGTGTAAAAGAAGAAAGTATAAAATCTGGTTTGAAGTTTAAAAATTTTCTAAAAAACTAAAATCATGGCATCTGGTCCCATTACTTTCTGGTAAACAGAGAAAAAAGTGGAAGTACAGATTTTATATTGATGGACTTAAAATTCCCTGTATATAGTGACTTACAGTCATGAAATTAAGACACACTTGCTCCTTGGAAGGAAAGCTAGGGCAGATCTGGACAGCATACTAAAAAGTAGAGACCTCACCTTGTCAGCAAAGGTCTATATCAGTGATTCCCAAAGTGGGTGCCACCGCCCCCTGGTGGGTGCTGTAGTGATCCAGGGGTGCAGTGATGGCCACAGGTGCATTTATCTTTCCTATTAATTGCTAATAACATTTTTTAAAAAATTAATTTCCAGGAGCTAAGTAATATTTTTTTGCTGAAAGGGGGCAGTAGACCAAAAAAGTTTGGGAACCACTGCTCTATATAGTTGTCAAAGCTATGCTTTTTTTGTTTTTGTTTTATTTTGTTTTTGTTTTTGTTTTTCTAATAGTAATGTATAGCTAGGAGATTTGGACTAAAAGGAAAGCATAGCAATACAGAATTGATGCATTCAAATTGTGGTGCTGGATAAAAATTTTGAGAGTTCTTTGGACAGAATAATCAATCAATATTTAAATAAACTAACTCGTCATCAGAAAGACAAATGCTGAAGCTGAAACTTAAATCCTCTGGCCATGTAATGAGACAAGAGAACTCACTGGTAAAGACTGATTCTGGGAAAGATTGAAGGGAAAAAGAAAAGGGGATGGTAGAAGATGAAATGATAAAGTGTCATGGAAACAGCAAACATGAGCTTGAATAGACTTTGTGAAACAGTAGAAGACAGAATGACCCAGCATGCCATTCATCCTCTAACACGTACATACGATTAGAATTATACTTGACTGAACAACAGCATCATATCCCAGGGATGTATATGTATTTGTGTGTGCAGGATGGGGAAGCTTGTAACTACCATTCTAGCTATGCTCTCTGAGGAAGTATTTTTGTGGAGAGCTGCTCCTGGAAGATTACTAATAGAAAGTACAGTGGTAGGAGCTTGTGAATTATGCAAGAATACAACTCTACAGGGTTTCTCCTAGAAGTCAGTTCTTTCTCATTGACAAACACATAAGCGGAAGTTTAAATTGAAGAAGCATCCCAGAGGGTTACTTTAGGTGAATTTCTTTTCAACAAGTACTACTTTTCTGTAAAACAAACAAACAAAAACCCTTTACCTTCATCTTAGAATCATGCCTAAGTATGAGTTCCAAGGCAGAGAAGCAAGAAGGGCTAGGCAATGGGGATTAAGTGACTTGACCAGGGTCACATAGCTAGGAAGTATCTGAGGCCAGATTTAAACTTAGGACCTTTCGTTTCTAATATATATATATATATGAGAAACAATGATAATTCAGCAGTATCAGTCAGCAAATCCATAGTTAATATCTAAGCAATTTCAATAAAACTTGAGAACCAAAGAAGGTCTTCCAATTTCTTTCCCTTCCTCTATTGAATTAATGGAATACGTAGTATTCCATTAATATATATGTATATATAATTAATATATATTATATAGAAGACCTTCTTTGGTTCTCAAGTTCAATAATATATACACATATATATTCCATTAATTCAATAGAATAAGGGAAAGAAATCGGAAGACCTTCTTTGGTTCTCAAGTTCTACTGAAATTGCTGAGATAGTAGCTATGGACTTGCTGACTGATACTGCTGAAATGTCATTGTTTCTCCTACACAACAATCCATTTCCCTTTTCCATGATTTCTACTGGATATCCTCCATACTAAGAATTTTCTTCACTTCATCTTTGTCTCTTACCTTCTGTTGCTTTCTTCAAGACTCAGTTCAAATCTCTAGACCACCTTTTTTCCTGCTCCAGGTGCTAAAAACTCTGGGATTCTCTTCTATCTACTTTGTCTATATCTTGTGTGTACCTAGTTATTTGCATATTGTCTCCTCCTTTAGAATGTGAATTCCTTGAGAAAAGAAAGTTATTTTGCCTTTCTCTGAATCTCAAATGCTTAGACATTTCTTGGCATATAGCAAGCCCTTATTAAATGTTGATTAACTGACACAGTAGATTAAATATTGCCTTTGAGAAAGAATCATAAATGTAATATAAATTAACATATTTACATAAATGTAAAGGGAGGGTAAATTTTATTGGGAAGCAGATTGTTGTCCAATATGACAGAAGAGTTTTCTGACCAATTAAAGTTGTCCAAGAATGGTATGTTTTGCCTTTGAAAATGATGATTTCAACATACTTTATCATAAATATCTCAGAGATCTTGCTTGTAAGAGCAGAAATATAAACCCTTGGAAGGCAGGGACTGTTTCATTTTTGTCTTTCTATCAATAGCACCTAGCACAGTGCCAAGGGCATTGTAGATGCTTAATAAATACTTATTAAAATCAGGCAGGAGTTGGAATGGATGCCCCAGGAGATGTTTTCACCCTCTGAAATTTTCTGCTCTGCACATGTTACCATATCATACATAACTTGATAAGATTTTTGAGAATGATAAGTATTTACATTATGAGTTTTGAAAGCTTTCAAATCCAATTATGTTAGATAACTATGCATATAGATATGTGTGCTTATATATGTATATATATACATATATACATGTGCTTTTGTATGTGTATATATGTGTGTATTTATATATAAAGCCACATAAATATCTATTCTATTTCTACTGAGCTTAAAAATGATAGAATAATTTTGAAAGGGTTTGAAAAGCAAGCAAACAGACTAGAAAAGCCTTATTGCTAATGTCAGTCTCTGCTTGGTGAATGATAAATATGGCCTAAACATTCAATTGTTTGGAAAGTACCATCTCTGTAGCATTTAATATTTTTTTATTTTTTTGAAAAGTTATCATGGTTACATGATTCATGTTCTTACTTTCCCCTTCACCGCCCACCCAATCTCCTCCCCTCGCCCCATAACCATTGCACATTTCCCCTGGATTTAACATGTATTATTGATCAAGACTTATTTCCAAATTGTTGTTACTTGCATTGCTGTGGTAGTTTCAAGTCTACATCCCAAATCATGTCCTCCTCAACCCATGTGTTCAAGCAGTTGCTTTTCTTCTGTTTCCTCTCTTGTAGTTTTTCCTCTGAATGTGGGTAGCATTCTTTTCCATAAATCCCTCAGAGTTGTTCTGGATCATTGCATTGCTGCTAGTACAGATGTCCATTACGTTCTATTTTACCACAGTGTATCCTTCTCTAGTACAATGTTCTTTTGGCTCTGCTCCTTTCACTCTGCATCAATTCCTGGAGGTCTTTCCAGTTCACATGGAATTCCTCCAGTTTATTATTCCTTTTAGCGAAATAATATTCCATCACCAGCATATAGCACAATTTGTTCAGCCATTCCTCAATTGAAGGGCATACCCTCGTTTTCCAGTTTTTTGCCACCACAAAAATCACGGCTATAAATATTTTTGTACAAGTCTGTTTATCTATGATCTCTTTGGAGTACAGGCCCAACAATGGTATGACTGGATCAAAGGGCAGGCATTCTTTTATAGTCCTTTAAGCATAATTCCAAATTGCCATCCAGAATGGTTGGATCAGTTCACAGCTCCACCAGCAATGCATTAATGTCCCAATTTTGCCACATCCCCTCCAGCATTCATTACTTTCCCCTTCTTTCATTTTAGCCAATCTGCTAGGTGTGAGGTGATACCTCAGAGTTGTTTTGATTTGCATTTCTCTAATTATTAGAGATTTAGAGCATTTTCTCATGTGCTTATTGATAGTTTTGATTTCTTTATCTGAAAATTGCCTATTCATGTCCCTTGCCCATTTATCATTTGGGGAATGGCTTGATTTTTTTATACAATTGATTTTACTCCTTGTATATTTGAGTAATTAGACCCCTATAAGAGTTTTTTGTTATAAAGATTTTTTCCCAATTTGTTGTTTCCCTTCTGATTTTGGTTGCATTGTTTTTGTTTGTACAAAAGCTTTTTAATTTAGTATAATCAATCTTCCCATTCACATTCAGAGTTATAATTATCAGTTGTGTATTCCCCAACATTTTGGTATCCTCTCTTAGTTCTACCCATTCTTTTTAGGCTATTTCCTTTTTAACCAGTGATTTGTTTTAAACTAGTAACCCTTGTCCCCTCCCTTGATTTACTACCCTTTCTACCCCCTCCCTTGTTATTCCCCTCTTTTTATTTTTAAGGCCTAATGAAATCCCTCTCCCTTATTCTCCCCTCCCTTTTTTGACCTCCCCACTCCTCTGCTCCCCTTGGTTTATCCCTTCTGACATTCTCAGTAGGGTTAGATAGAGTTCTATATCTCAGTGGATATAGCTACTCTTCCCTCTCAGAGTTAATTCCACTGAGAGTAAGGTTTAAATATTACCTCTTAATGCTCTCTTCCTCTCTTTCTTATAATAGTATTCATCCCCTCCCCTTCCCATGCCCTCTTTGTGTGTAATAGAATATCCTATTTTTCTTATTCATTCAAGTTTCTCTTGGTGTCCTATACTATTCACCCCCCCCTTCCCTCCCACCCCTTTATCATCTTAGACCATTTAGTACTCCAACCTTTCCCTATGAATAATTCTTCTAATTACTATAATAGTGGATACTATAATAATGAATAGAGTTCACTAGAGAGAATTACACATAACATTTCTCCATATAGGAGTATGAATAATTAGATCTTATTGAAGCCCTTAAAGAGGCAAATTTGAAAATAAGGGTTTTCTTTCTTTTTCCTCTGTTTCTTATTTACCTTTTCATGTTTCTCTTGGTTTTTGTGGTTGGATATCAAACTTTCCATTTAGTCCTGGTCTTTTCTATGCAAATACTTTTAAATCTTCTATCTTGTTGAATGCCCAAACTTTCCCCTGGAAGTATATAGTCAGTTTTCATGGGTATTTGATCCTTGGTTGCAGAGCCAGTTCTCTTGCCTTTCTGAATATCATATTCTAAGCCTTGCTGTCTTGTAGTGTGGAGGCTGCTAGATCCTGTGTGATCCTGATTGGTTCTCCTTGATGTCTGAATTGTCACTTTCTGGCTTCTTGTAAAATTTTTTTTCTTTTACTTGGAAGCTCTTGAATTTGGCTATTATATTCCTGGGGGTTGTCTTTTCAGGATTAAGTGTAGAGGGCAATCTATGGATCCTTTCAATGTCTGTATTGTCCTCTTGTTGTAGAACTTCAGGGCAATTTTACTGAATAATTTCCTTTAGTATGGAGTCCAAATTTCTATGAATCTCTGCTTTTTCAGGAAGACCAATGATTCTCAGATTATCTCTACTAGACCTGTTTTCTTGATCTGTAACTTTCTCATTGAGATATTTCATGTTTGCTTCTATTTTATCAGTCTTTTGACTTTGTTTTATTTGTTCTTGGTATCTTGAGAGATCATTGGCTTCTACTTGCCCGGTTCTTATCTTTAGGGACTGTTTTTCTGCTATATTCTTTTGATTTTCCTTTTTGATTTGGTCTATCCTTTTTTCTAGCTGTTTGATTTTGGTCTCCAATTTGCTTATCAGTTCTTTTGATTTGGGGGCATCTTTTTCTTATTGCCCAATTCTAGCCTTTAGAGACTGGTTTTCGGGTATAATCTTTTGATTTTCCTTTCAAATCTGGTCTGTTTGGTTCTTCAAGGCTTCCAGCTGGTCATTTCTGGTCTTCAATTTATTTATCAATTCATTTGATTTCTGAGTCTCACTTTCTAATTGCGAAATTGTACCTGTTAAACTGTTTTTTTTCTTGCCAGTTCTCTACCATCTTTCTCATAACCTCAGATTTGAACTCTTCAATAGCTTGTGACCAGTTTTCATTTTTTGGGGAAAGTTTGGATATGATTTCTTGTTTGTTCTCCTCTGCTGTTTACTCTGTAGTCTAGATTTTTTCTGTGTAAAAGTTACCATGTGTTAAGGATTTCTTCTTGATCTTTCTCTTCTGGGGTTCTTGTCTCTGGCTTGCCATTGTTAGCCTAGCACCCTCTTAGCTTTATCCTCATGCCCATGGTCTGTCTGTGTTCTTTGGGCTCCTGAGGTCTCAGGTCTAGTTGTTCTCAGGGTGAAGCCTCCTGGTGGTCCCCTTGCATATTCCTCTGACCGAAGTTCCTGTGACAGTCTCAGGGCACTGCTTCCCCCGTCATGCACCCCTCTGCACTGGGTCCCCACCCATGGTCTGAGCCTGCATTCAGAATCCGCATCTACAGTTGCGACTGTACCTGTGTTCAGGGTCTGTTTTCAAAGTCCACATGTTCTTTAGCCTCTTGGGGTCTTAAGTCTTGCTGCTTTCTGGAACAGGCCCTGGAGCTGCCAATGACTTAATGGGTGCCCCAAGCTTGCTCTAGCTCTTGTGAGCTGGCTTTGGTACTGTAGGTGGTGTGGGGGGTGGAGGGGGTTGCTCACCTCGCATTTTAGTGAGAGCTGTTTCACCCCTTTATAGCATGGAAGTGCCCTGATTCCACGTACCTACAATGCTGCACCCTGTTGTGGCGTTCCTTCATTCATCTGAATTTGTTTTTATGTCTTGAGGAGTCCTATATGTGTGGGTTAGGAGAGGTTAAGCAGCTGCTTCTACTCTGCCGCCATCTTAACCTGGAAAGTTCCTCTGTAGCATTTAAGCAGAAAATGGCAGATTGGTATTGACTAGAAATGATAAATGGTTGACATCCAAGGATTCAGAAAAGTACTGATCCCCTAGTAGGATTGAGAAATAGTTTCATTCCAAGACCCAAACACCCTGAAAAGTGGACATATAATTATGTTTGGATTTGGCTTTTTCATGCCTGTATTATTTTGCTTGGCACAGATATTATTTGAAAGTTAGAAGTTCTTAAGTCTATTATTTACTTATGATGCTCAGAATTGGCAGAGTGGATAGATTTTGGAACTTTAGATGTCATACAGTCTCTGAAGTATTGAAGGTCCTTTTTGATTGTTCAGGATATAACAATTCATCTAATCTTTCTAAACAAGTAGGCGGGAGAATCATTTTTATGATTTCATAAAAGTATGATGTAAAATGAGGGGCTACACAGGATAGTATGAAGAAAGCCAATAATGTAATCAAGAAAACATGGGTTCAAATTTTGTTTCTGACATATAACAGTTATAAGACCTGGACAAAGTCACTTAATAGCTTAGTGTCTTTGAGAAGTTATAAGTGGAATACCACAAGTCCCTCTCAATAAGGAGTAAGCAATTGTTTGAAATTGAAACTATTTTAAGAAATATTTTCTCACCATTATGAGGTGTTCTGGTGGAACTTAAACATTTCTTGAAGAAATTATAGCTAATATGGAACAAAGTGGAACACTAAATATTTTAGATACTGATAGATCAGACAAATAAATAGGTTCAGGTTAAGTCCATATCCAGTTAGGTAGGACTGAATAGGGAAAATATAAAGTATTATGCTGGGGTTAAAAAATTTAGTTTCATACAAACAAAATGATCAGATAACAGTTCATGCTAAAAATTTGTGGGGATTTTTCTGATCTGCAAGTTATATTATGAGTTACCAATGTGCTATTATAGTCATATAATTTTTCATTAAAATTTTAGGCTGTATTAAAAGAAGTATAGCTTCTAGAGAAATATAAAGGTGATAGTTCCCCTCTACAATGGCCTGACCCATTTAGAATATTGTTTTCTGTTCAGTTCCTTTAAAGAAAAGCATTTATAAGCTGGAAAGTGTCCAGAGGAGGGCAATCAGGATGTTGAAGGGTCTTGAGTTCATGGCACATTTGGGTTAGTTGAAAGAACTGAGAATGTTAACTCTGGAAAAGAAAAGTCTCAAGGGGAATATGATAGCAACACCCAAGTATTTGAAGGCTTGAACTGGGAAAAATGTTCAATTGATTCTATTTTGCCTCAGATGGCAAAACAATGAACAATGGATAGGAATTGAAAAGAGCCAAAATAGGCTTTCTGTCAGAAAAAAAATCCTAAAAATTAGTGCTATATAAAAGGGGGAGATGGTGGGTTCTGGGTTTCCCCTCAATAGCAGTCTTCAAGTGGATGTTGTTTGACACATTCTAAGGGATGTGGATACCCACATATTTGTGGGCATTCCTTTTGCAATATGGGTTAGACCTTGTGACTCCTGGAGTCCCTTCCAAATAGAAAAGTCTGGAATTCTAGGACTGTTCTATCTAGATAATCATGGGAATTCATCTAAGGAACACCTAACTATAATGAGCTGTGTTTTAACAATTGAGAGACTTTTTTTACCCTGCTTCAATGACAAAGCAAGAAGAATGGACTTAGTTCAAATTTAATAATATGGTTCAGATTGCTGTAAATATCTAGACATAGTCTTAGAGATTGGTAGTAGATAATTATTAAAAACTTTTTTTTCATAACTAGAATTATTCTGTATTGAATTTCATGTGAAAAATCTCACTTCATTTTTTTTCTTTCCAGTTTTTTTTTTAAATTTCAAAGTACAAGCACGTACTTTGAAGATGCCTTGAATTTCCTGTTTTCTCCCAGGTAGGATATGTTTTAATATTACTTTCCAAATTTCAAATGAAATTACATTATTTCCTTCATTGTAGAAGGACTAAAGGCTGGCATAATTCTAAATGGAGGAAAGGATTCCTTGTCATACATCCCTTGTAGAACAGACTTCAAACTAGGAATCATTGCTCCTAATGTAAATTTAGTTGAGAGGGTAGCCCATTCCTGATATTCCATCCCATACTATCTGGCATAAGTCCTGGTCCATATGAGAAAGAACACTGAGAAAGTGAACCAGAGAAGCGTGAAATCACAATTATGAGACCATGCCAGTGGTAGCTTATGTAGGTAAGAGAGTGGTGGTTGCACTGTACTCAGTTTTCCCAATGGTGTAGCATTTAGGTGTCAGAAAATGAGCACAAAGACCCAATCACCACACCCTAGTCACAGGTCTGTTGAAGATCCAAAATTTCTAATATTTTACCAGAAATATCATTTTGTTTCTTGAGTAAACTAGAATACTCAAAAGGCAAGTCACAAAAACTTTAACATTCTGACCCAATGCTTTTTTTTTGATAGATTCTTTTGCTTTAAAATCTTCTACCAAATTTAGAATAAACTTCATGAAAATGCCTGAGTAAACAGCAAAAGAAATGCATTAGAAAAGAGAGAATGAAAATAGTAATGTCTAAAAACAGTCATCCAAAAATTCAAACCCTTGAAATAGTTGATGCATGTGTTTTAACTTTTAGGCAGAGATATGTAAAATACTCGTGTTTTCAAAATCAGTTTTCTCATTCCAAATAGAAAATTATGAATGTGGAATGACTATACTAAACTTCAGCATGAAAATATGTATCTAGGAGATTTCTTATATGAATAATCAGAGGCTTGGTTTAAATTAACCCATATTCCAAAAAAGCATAATTTATTACGTCCAGATTATCATAAAAATTTTAACTGTCATTTTCCCCTAGTTGTTTTCAGTTTGGATCAGTAATGCCCTAGAGAGGTAATAAATTTGCTATTTTATGTAGGAACCCTTCTTTCAAACACTGAAACTTTTCTGAATATTTACAAAAGATGTCCAAAATGTCACAAAATCATTAAAAAGGAATTAGGAATGGGCTTTTATTAAGTACCTACAATGTGCCAAATACTATGATAGCTTTACAAATGTCTCACTTGATCCTCACAACAACCTTTGTAGTGAGGACCAAACTGAAGCCATCAGAGGGGTTATCTTATTTGTCTTGAATAACACGGCTAGTAAATGTCTGAGGTCAAAATTGAAGTCCTGCCTTCTTTTCTCCAAGCAAACCACCCATCTGCTATAGCACCTCGCTGCCATAATGACCTGCTATCAAACTTCTATTACTCTTAAGCCAGGGGACAAATATTTTGCAGGCTTAATACATAGGGAACCATTAGGTATTATAATAAAATTAAATATAATAAAGTCAATGTTAGACATTTGATGCTATAGACACATATTGTACTTCATGATAAACAAAAATTGTTAAGTTACCATAAATGACTATAATTAGTTCCACTCTTACATAACTAAACCAAAAATGTTGGAATCTTCTGAGAAGAATTTAAAAACTCAAAATGCTTTCTGACACCTCTGTGAAGATTCCTAAATTAGGAACACCAGACCCTCAACTTCTCTAGCAGCATCATTCTCTGGGCTCTAGGAATTTAGGAACAAGGATTCTCCTTTTCTCTCCATGTCCTTATAGGATCTGCCTCAATGGTATTAACCATATAGACCTGAGTGTTATATACAACAAGCATAATAATATGCCATTGTATTCATGTCCTATGTAGCATTACTGTTTATGTCTCAGAGATATTCACCCTTTTGAAATTTCAAGTCTTTATTTTGCAGAATATTTTATGAGCATCTTCACATACTAATTTTAAAATGATCACAGTATTTAAATCAGAAAGGGACTCAATACATTTATTATATTAAGACAAAAAAGAAAGGCCTAGGATTTGTACCAAAGAGATCATAGGAAAAAAGACTTGAACAAAAATATCTATAGCCGTACTCTTTGTAGTGGCAAAAAATTGGAAAATGAGGGGGTGTCCTTCAATTGGGGAATGGCTGAACAAATTGTGGTATCTATTGTTGATGGAATACTATTGTGCTCAAAGGAATAATAAACTGGAGGAATTCCATGTGAACTGGAAAGACCTCCAGGAACTGATGCAGAGTGAAAGGAGCAGAACCAGAAGAACACTGTACACAGAGACTGATACACTGTGGTAAAATAGTATGTAATGGACTTCTGTACCAGCAGCAATGCTATGACCCAACACAATACTGAGGGACTTAGGAGAAAGAACACTATGCACATTCAGAGGAAGAACTGTGGGAGCAGAAACACAGAAGAAAAACAATTACTTGAACACATGGGTCGATGGGGATATGTTTGGGGACGTAAACTGTAAACAATCACCCCAGTGCAAATATCAATAATATGGAAATAAGGCTTGATCAATGACACATATAAAACCCAGTGGAATTGCACATCGGCTATGGGGGGGGAGGTTTGGGGGAGTGGGTAAGAACATGAATCATGGAATCATGGAAAAATATTCTAAATTAAAAATAATTAAAAAAAAGAAAAAAGGCCCAGAGCAATTAATGGTCCTTACTTTAACAATAATGTTACTAGCTTTTAGGTTTATTTTTATGCCTTCACTTGAGAAACCAGCTGGATTTTAACCAATATTGGAAACATTATTTGTAATTGTTATGCCTACTGATCTTTTTGGTTTTGTTTTATTTTGTTTTCTTTTTCATTATAAAATAAGTATTTGTTTGGGAAGAATCTATTTTCTTTTTCATTTCCATGTCATAGGCATCAAATGGCACCTTGAAAGCACATATCCTACCAACATCTCCTATTTATTAAAGATCATCTGATGCTAAAATATCTTCCCTCTGTGATTCTTGAACTGCCAGAATAAACACTGCTCCTCCTCAAATACAAAGCTTGAGAAAATTGCCAAAAAGTGGAGCACACACACACAAACTCCCCTGGTCTGTGTTCAGTAAAACAGTCCAAAATCTGGGAACACTTGTGATATATGCTCAAAAATATCAGATGCCCACATTTTAACATGGCCATTCTTCCAAGGAAAAAGTAGGTGAACTTACTAGGGCAGTTTCTTCCATTTGACTGCAAGAATTCCCTTGTGCTTTTGGTTCATTCAAAGCCAGAAGTATCGCTTTACAAAGTTTTTCATTGTACTCAGGGGAAGTTGATGGAAATTTTACAGCAATAAGCTACAAATGGGAAACTGGCCTTGTGCCAATCTGCATCACTTTCATACCACCATAGCACATTTTCTTTTTTTATGCTCAACATTTAGTATTTTATATATTATATATGAAATAATCATTTAAGATTTTTTAAAAGGTATAAAATGTAGAAGTTGGTTTCTAATGGGATTTTTAAAGACCTCACTTATGAATTAATTGCCTTTATATATCCAGTAAATTTGAGTCAGCCAGAAAACTATTGAAAAAGGGAGACTATATGGATAGGATTTGTTTTTGTTTGTTGGCTTACTTTGTTTTACATATTTCTTAGTTTGGGATTTTCATGTGCTGTAAGTGTGAAGGTTTTTCATTGAGTTTTTAAAAGGATAATCATCTTATATTTTGTCATTAATATAATTTCACTGGCATTTATTTCAGAAATGAAACATTAAAAATAAGGAGAATGAAACACATGTGGTCTCATTTTTGTATTATAGGGAAGAATGGCATTAATTTGAATGAGAAATCTTCATGAGAGAAAATAAAACATAATGGAAAGAATAGATTTGAAAGTTTAAACAAAACACAACAATAATAACAACAAAGGTCCCTTGCTATGAAATAAGCAAGCTTTCGACAAATGGAAACATTGGATAAGATTCAAGGACCAAGTAGAAGGGCCGACATTGTACTTAGCATGATGCATACATCCCCCTGAATTGACTGGAAACTGATCAAGACAGGGACAATTTCTTATGAGATACTGACACTACCAGGATTTTTAGGAAATACAAAATTATGAAACATTCTCTCAACACATTCTATTTTGTCCCTTATAATTATCTAAATCGAGGATCCTTGTCTCGAATTTCTCAAATCACAGACCTTGCAAAACTTTGTGATTATTGTTTAGTTGTTTTTCATTTGTGTCCAACTCTTTGTGATCTGATTTGGTTTGTTTTTTTTTGTTTGTTTGGTTGGTTGGGTTTTTTTGCAAAAATACTGGAGTACTTTTTCATTTCCTTTTCCAGATCACTTTACAGATGAAGAACTAAATTAAGTAAACAGTAAATGACTTGTCCAGGTTCATACACCTAATATGAGCCAAGGTTTGAACTCAGGAATATGAGTCTTCCTCCCTCCATGACCAGCACTCTATCCATTGTGCCAGTTAGCTGCCAAATACTTGCAGTGTTCTTGGCAAAATGCGAACACAGTGTGATTTCATTTTCCCCATTGCTACAAAGGAATACTTAGATGTAGAAAGTAGTTAATGTTGTTAATGGTTTAATAATGAAATCTTACTTAGCTGATAAATGCTACAAAATTCAGATAGCCAATTCTTACAAGCCAATAAAAGTAGAGTGAAAAGAAAAATTTCAAACTTATTTTTCATGAAAAATTATTATTAGGCAATAATTTCACACTTTACATCAGGGATCATTTTCCTTTCATTACTAATATTTTTCCAGATTACATGTCAATACAATTGTTTTTGATATCATTTTCTGATATTTTTCAATCCATATTCTCTCTCTCTCTCTGACTTACCCCTATTACCTTCCCAAGAAAGTAGATACTACAATATAGCTTGTACATATATTATCATATAATATATATTTCCATGTTTGTCATGTTGTGAAAGGATACATATATTGCTTACACTAGATAAAATTTCATGGATGAAATGAAATAAGGAATGGCATGTTTCAATTTGGATTTGGACTCTATATGTTCTTTCTATGGCAGTGGATATCTTTGTTTTCCTTGGAGTTTTCCTGGTTCCATGCCTTTTTGATAATAATTGTCATTCAAAGTTGATCATGATACTTATTGTTGTTACTGTGTACAACATCCACCTTGCTTTACTCACTTCACTTTGTATCATTACATATAAGTCTTTCCAGGTTTGTTTGTTGTTGTTTTCTATTTATGTTCATCTTATTTGTCATTTCTTATGGCACAATAGTGTTCCTTTGCAAGCAAACACCACAATTTATTCCGCCATTCCCCAATTGATAGACATCTTTCTGTGTCTCAATTTTACCACTACTGCTATAAATATTTTTGTGCAGGTAAATTATTTTCCCATATCTTTAATCTCTTTGGGTTACCGACCTAATTGTGATATTGCTGAGTTAAAGGTTTTGCATAGTTTGATGAAGCTTTGGGGATGGTTACAATTGCTCTCCAAAATGGTTATCCACCAGCAGTGCATTCTGATTTTCCCATATTCTCTCCAACATTTTTCATTTTCCTTTTTTGTCATGCTAGCCAGTCTGATGAATGTGAGGTGGTACTTCAGAGGTATTTTAATTTGCATTTCTCTAATCAATAGCTATTTGGTCCTTTTTTATATGATTATAGAGAGTTTTTATTTCTTCATCTGAGATTTGTCTGTTTATATTCTTTGACTATTTATCAATTAGAAAAGATTTTGTATTCTTTTAAATTTGACTCAGTTCTCTATATATTTGAGAGAAGAAGGTTTTATCAGAGGGACTTGATATAAAGATTTTTTTTCTAGTTAGTTGTTTGCCTTTTAATCTTAGTTGAATTGATTTTATTTGTGCAAAACCTTTTTAATTAAATGTAGTTAACATACCACTTTCAAACACCATTTATTTACTAGTTTCATCTGAATACTATTCTAGTTGCTACCTAATTTTAGGAACAATATTTTCACTAGAGTAGATAATTATTCTATTGGTGAAAATCAAAACCTGTCTTTGCCATAGGAGATAGTATTTAGGAATCGAAATGGCTAAAAAAATTCATCACCTTCTGGACAACTTTGTGTTGATTAGCCTCCACAAGTTTAGTGACTGAAAATCCCTTGACTTCTTTCACTTTCAGTCTCCTGTTTAATAAAATAAGGATGATATTAATAATTATCTACTGGAATTTAAAGTAGCTACCTTAATCAGGTGAGAATGCCTATTTTTAAATAAATTAATCAATCAAAAGTATTTTGCTTGAAAAATCTCAGTCTTAACCTATGAAGCTCTTATAAAACAAGAAAGCTGATTTTGCATTTCAGAAACTGGGAATATGAAGAATTAGTAGCATAGAGTAAAAATCCATTCTAACCTAGATCTGTAAAGGAATTAGTTCAAGGGAAGGAAGAAAGAATAAAGGCTTAGTTACCTTCCCCCTTAACCAAAGGAGAACTTTGCAAACTTCAGGTCAGAGAATCTATATTTTCATCAATGTCCTGAGAACAGAAATTGGTATCAGAAACAATGGACACATTGAAGAGAGTTTTAGCTTTACAACTATACAAGGAGTCTAGCAGAAAATTTCTTAAGTACCTAAAGCACCAAAACCATTTAGCATTGGTATAAAACTATTTAGCACCAATATAAAATATAAGGTGGACTAAGGAAATAGACTAGATAAAGGAGAATACATGGGAAGACAGAGATTAGTAAACTCATGTTTAATAATCTTGAAAAATAAATTGTTTAGATAAGATCTGCCTATTCAATAAGAACTTCTGAGTAAATGGAAGAAAATAGACTTAGACCACCATCTTGTACTATATTCCATATTATATTCAAAATTAGTTTGCTAACTGACTATTAAAGATGACAACATTTTAAAAATGAGAAGAGAAACAGATTATATTTCTTTCGGAAGTCAGACTAGTAGGTATTAATGAAACAAGATGTAAAGTCAATTATAAAGGATAAAATATATTGTTTTGATTATATTAAAGTGAAAAGCTTTGACAGAAATCATTTATGTACTTAGAATAAGAAGGAAAGCAGTCAACTAGAGAAAAAATGTTTGTATAAAATTTCTCAGAAAAAAAAATTTTGATATCCAAAAGTTGTAGACAACAAATAGAATTATGTAAGACCAAAAGCCATTACCCAATAGAGAAGTCATCAATGGATATAAACATCTTCAAAGAGATGCACTGTTAATAATCATGCATGTAAAAATGCTACAAATCACTAATAATAACAGAAATGCAAATCAAAACAACCCTGGAGTTTAAATTTACATTAAACAAATTTACAAAAATGACAAGGATTGGAAGAGCTAACGTTGGAGGACTTGTGGAAAGACAGGCACACTAATACATTCCTGATGGAGGTATGTCTTAGTATATAACCATTCTGGAAAAAAATTTGGAAAAATCTAAATGATGTGACTAAAATGTCCCTAGGAGGTCATAAATAGAAAGATAGGACACGTATATGCAAAAATGTTCATAGTAATGCTTTTTTGGTGCTTAATAAATGCTTGTTTCATTTAATTATTATTTTTCCAGATTCATGTTGAAACAATTTTTAATAATTGTTTCTTGTGATCCATGTCCTCTTCCTTTCTCCCACCACCCCACCCTTCCAAAGACAGCAGATAATATGATATATAAGTTGTTTATGTGTTATTATATAATACATAGTTCTATGTTCATCATATTCTGAAACAAATTACACAACTCTTGCACTAGAGAAAAATTCATGAAGGAATTAAAGTGAAGAAAGGTCTATGTCAATCTGCATTTAGACTTTTTCAGTTCCTTCTATGGTGGTGGATAGCTTTTTTGGTCATGTGTGCCTTGGAGTTGTCCTGGATCTCTGCTTTGTTGGTAAAAATTAAGTCATTCAAACACTTTTTATAGTAGAAAAAAAAAGGAAATAAAGTCCATACCCATTGATTGGGGAATGAGGGATAAAGGGAGATTTTGTACATGAATACATTAGAATATGATTGTTCTATTCCAAAATGATTAATATAATTAAAACAGAGGAACATGCCAAGATATAAGCTGATGCAAAGAGATGTAAAGATTCAAGAAAACAATCTACAGAATAATTTAAACAGTGTAAATGGAAAGAATAAGAATCACAAAAAACTGAAAACATACCTTGCAAAATGAGAAAGAACAAGTTTGTTCTCCCCAAATGAACTATGAAAAGGAAAGTTCCCCTACACCATTGCAGAGATGAAATGAGGAGACCAAAATCGCGAACATTTCATGTACTGTAAGACTTTTTTCAATGTATTGATTTGTTTTGATGATTTAAAAAAAACTCTTCTTTTTTTTATAAACAATATCTGTTATAAAGGATAGAAATCTCAGAAGGGGCATTCAAAAGCAATTTGGGAAATGGAAAAAATAAATCATATTGATTAATATTAAATTAATTCCCTAACTATTCTCTCAGTCCTCAAGAATATCATGGAAGAAGTAGTTTTCCATTGGGGACTCAGTTTTCCAGTGTAAAAGTTCAGAATGTTACGTCGAATCCTGCATTTTGTCATCTATACCATCATGATCATTAGTTAAGATTTTCCTTTGGACATGAAGTCCATTACTGGTCCTCGAGTCCTAGTATTTCCAGTGCAGGAGAATCTGGCAGAGTTTGGGCTTCACCATAATTATATTACAGAAACTCAGAATCAATTACATGTCAAAATGGTACGTGAAAATATGACTGTTGGAGTTGTCTAACTGGTTTTGAATACCTGGTGTTAACATTATTCTGTTATTTCATAAATGATGTAATTATAAATATATAAAATAAAATAAACAAAATAAGCATTATTCTGACATAGTAGTATACTAAGGAGGACAAGGCTGTTAACCCCTTAGATTTAATCTTCCAGTGAGTTTTTTAGCACTGTTCTGCTTTATAGCCATAGGATAAACATCTTAGCCTGGTCTAGAGAGTTTGGTAGGTTGATGATTACAAATCTGTTCCTAATGTTGCGAAAAATAAAGAAAGAAATTAGTTAACCTCAAAGTATATGTCCTATTCTCCTACCTCTGTAGCTTCTTTATGCTATTCTGTCCTCCTCCAATACTATCCCTGCCAATCTTAGTCTGTCAAAATTCCAGTCAAACTTCATAGTCCTATTCAAATTCTACATACTCCCTGAAGCCTTTTCAAGATCCTACAGCGAGAAGAGACATTCTGCTTTTCATATATATTAGTTTACTTTTATATTATGTTTGGTTTTTGAACCAGAAGGTCACATGGAAGACACAGACCTTAGAAACATCAAATTCAGTACCATTAAAAAGTACTTAAAGGCCCACATCACTGTTAGTTATTACTGTATTTTGATAGTTGTGTAAAACTGCATTTGTAGAGGAGAGGAACTAGAAGCAAAGAGATCATTTCTGAATCCATTTTAATAGCCTTGGCATGTGAGTGAATTCAAACAGTGAGTAATTGAAGGAGATATCTGCTAAATGTGAAGAGGAGGAAGAAGGGGCAGAATTTGGTAGATGATTTAAAGAGGAAGGAGTTGAAGACAACTGAGGGTGACTATCACAATGACCATGATCTCAAAAGAAACAGTAAATTTCAATATGGGTCAAGTTTGTGGGAAGAAGGAAAAGGTTAAGATGAAATATTTTCTTTATCTAACAAATGTATGGAGATGAGATAATAATCCTGCTCAGAAGAGAGAGGGTTAGGGCTTTATTTGGGATACTGAATCCATTGAAGCTAACAACATCATCAAGACAGCATAAAAAGCAAGGAAAAATAGGACCTAGCCTGGAACCTTGAGGTATTATAATACATAGGATAAAAGAAGTAGGGCCTGAGGCCAATGAAATCAACCTATTCACCAACTAAAAGCCACCAAAGGGGGAAGTGACATTTAACTTTTTAATCAGAAATTGTTGCTGATCCTTTAAGATAACATTAGTAAATACTTGATTAATATGCCTTTGCTTTTCTGGCTAACTATTATCAACAAAGGAGGATGAAGAGGTTTTGATTTCACAGATGAAACTAGAATTTTTTTTCCTCCAAGGTGTTGAGTTTAGTGGTAATCCACAAAATATCCATCTTTGCTCTCTTCCCCTTGATTACATGTTTTTATAAGGGGAGTTAATCCATGTGTTTCTTATTAATACAAATTTAACACAACATGGAATTGTGGATATTGTTTTATAACTCTAGCAAAAAAAAACCTCTTTCTTTTTAAACCACAAAAGACATATTTGGTTAAAACTAAGCTTCATTCTAAAATAGAAACAAGGAAGCAGCTCCAGCCATAGGTCCAACTCATTCCTCAGGATCCAAAGTATTTGCACTTAAGAAAACATTACTTAGAAAATCTGATTCTGAGATAATTTATTTAACTTCCAAAGCCTGAGATTTTAAAGTAGCTTTTTAGTTTTGAGTTGAACATAAGAAAGCATATATGTTCAGATTTAGAGCTAAAAGAAACCTGAGAAATAACCTAGTCCATCTCCTTCTTTTTTGTAGTTGAGAAAATTCTGCTTCTTGATAGCAGGGATTATTTTGTACCAGCCTGGAGTTAGTAAGACTCATTGTCCTGAGTTCTAATAAATCTAATTCAGTTTGAGCCAATTACAAGTCATGTGATTCTGAACAAGTCACTTAACCCTATTTGCATCAGTTTCCTCATCTATAAAATGACCTGAAGAAGGAAATGGCAAATCACTCAAGTATCTTTTCTAAGAAACTTCGAATAGGGTCAGAAAGAGTATGACATGACTGAAATGACTGTACAACAAAACATTCCTATTCCTTCTGCCTTTCACTCCACCATGCTTTTCCTAAGACTTGGTCCATAGTAGGAACTTAAAAAATGTTTACTGAATTGAATTCAAGATAGTAATCTTATTGTATGCATTGTGGAAAAATTGGCAGAATACGGCATGAAGCTTCCTTATCCTCCTAACATCCTCCACAACCAACCAAAAATAATTCCACAGAATGTATGCTAAAAGCAGCAAAAACAGACAGGAATTGGAAGTGAAGCTGAAGAGCCAGCAACTAGGGCGGAATGTATCTGACTTTCCTGGCCTTGGTCCTACATCCACAAGCCAGAAGCCAAGAACAGACCAAACAGAGTGGTACCCACAAGGCATCCCCTAGGGGAAGGAGGCAACCTCATCTTGTTTGTTGAGTCCCAGAGCCTGTATTCTGGAGGATACTACTGGAATCCATAAGCCCTGGCAGCATCTGTGTTTACTGCATCCTCAGCTCTGGAGACTCCTTTTGGTCCATAGCCAGGGGCTGAAGGAGTAGATACCTTGGAGTCTATAGGCAAAAGGCTCTAAGAGCAGGAACTCAAGCCTCACTGCTAACAAACAAGGGACTTTGGAGACCTAAAAAACATGGACTGGATGTCTGTTCCATCCCAGGGAGTAGCAGCAGGATAGGAGGAATGATGAAGGAATGTGTACTGGTAAGTATAGTTGCTGAGGAACAAGCATCCCATTAGCTGTGTTCACTCCCAAGAGAGTGGAGACCTTAGTTGCTTCCACAGGGGAAGGCAGATTAGCTGATTGCAGATACAGTGGAAGAACTGCCCATGGGGTGTGGTTGGGAGACCTAAAATCAATCATGGACCTGGGATTGAGCTTTGGTCTGGAGAACATTAGATTATGGACTACAAAAACTAGAATAACCAAACAGAACTCATCAAAAAAGAAACACAAAAGAAATCTTAAAATCTGAGGTAATATTCCTCAGAACCTTAGGTAATATAGAACTCTAGCAAAAATGCTAATAATTAAAGCCATTATCCAGGCTTCTAAATTTTAAAAAAATGAACAATGTAAGGAGAAAGAACTCAATTATTAATAGCTATTATGAGGACAGAGAAGACCTTGCCTCAAACTCAGAGTACAGTGAAATAAAAACACCTATTTCAAAAACAGTAAAGAAATACAATAAATGGTCACATGTTCAAAAAGTGCTTTTTTGGGAAGAGCTTTAAAATATCTCAAAAACAAGAGAGAGTCTGAGGAAAAATTAGAAAAAAGAAAAGCATAAGAACATCTAGGTGGCTCAGTGGATTGAGAGCCAAGACCCAAAGATGGGAGGTGCTGGGTTTAAAACTGACCTCAGACACTTCCTAGCTCTGTGACCCTGGGCAAATCACTTATCCTTCATTACCTATGCCTTACAACTCTTCTGGCTTAGAACCAAAACACAGTATTAATACTAAGGTAGAAAGTAAAGGTTAAAAATAAACATGAGTAATGCAAGAAAATTAACAAAATTATGAAAGAAAAATCATCCAAATGGAAAAAGAGATCCAAATGCTAAAAGAAGAAAATAATTTATTTAGAACAAAATTGGACAGGAGGAACCCATTGATTTCATGAGATAGCAAGAAATTGAGCAAATTCAAAAGTATGAAATAACACAAGAGAATATGAAACATCACAAAAACACCTGACCTGGAAAATAGATCAAGAAGAGTATAAGAATAGTTGGATTCCTTGAAAGTCACAATAAAAAAGGAGTTTAGACAACGTATACCAAGAAATCATCAAGAAAAACTACCCAGAAATTGTAGAATTAGATGGTAAAATAGAAATTGAAAGGATCCACTGATGACCACCTCAAAAAAGATCCAAAGAGACTCTAAATGATCACTCTATTGCAAATATTAAAAAAAGGCAAATACCAAATGGGGTCACAAAGTGACAGATATGACAAACAATTGGACAACAAAAAGGGAAATTGGTCCCCTGTTACCATGAATAATATGCCAAGTATATGTATATGAAAGCCTCCAATCATTTTTAGCAATAGGTAGTATGGAACTCAAGATGCATGGTCTTGTCTTCAGGGGCAGTGAAGAGCTCAGGGACAATGTAATTGCCCCAGTTTTTTGTACCCTAGCAAGGAGGAATAGTTCTGTCTCATGGGGAAACAAATTAAAAGCTAGCATTTATATAAGAAAAAAAGATCTACAAATTAAAATTAATAAATCAATCACTTTCTCTCAGTTTCTCTGTCTCTCCTCTAACTCTCCATCTCTCTCTCTGTGTCTCTCTATGTGTCTCTGTCTCTCTCTGTGTCTGTCTCTGACTCTCTGTATCTGTCTCTGTCTCTCTGTCTCTCTGTCTCTCTCTCTCTCTCTCTCTCTCTCTCTCTGTCTCTCTCTCTTTATCTCTCTCTCTCTCTCTCCCTCCCTCCCTCCCTCCCTCCACAATATTTAACCTTAAGTACCATGGATATATTCCATGTACCTAAAAGCTAAGCAGAAATAGAGAATCTGATGCCTTTCTCTATCCAAATGCTTACAGTTAAAGACATATTACTTTGTTCTTAAAAATGTTTTCATATTATCACAATAGCCTTCTTTTTATCCATCCCCTCCCCTCAAAAGACCATCCTCGAGATAACTGCCAAATTAATATTTCTAGAAATGCAAATTAAAACAACTCTGAAATTTTACCTCATCCCTACCAGACTAACAAAAAAGGCAAAATAGAGGTCAAAGGGAAAAAGACAAAAGTTGGAGGGAGGAGGGAAAACAGGTACACAAATGCACTATGTTGCGGGGCTATGAACTAATTCAACCACTGTAGAAAACAATTTGGAGTTATGCCCAAAATTATTAAACTTCCCTCCCTTTTGAGTTAGCAATACCACTGTTAGGTCTATTGCCCCAAAGGAATCAAAGAGAGGAAAAGGATTAATTTGAATAAAAATATGTATAGTAGTTTTTTATGTTGTAGTAAAAAAATAATAACTCTGGAAAAGAAAATGCTGGTTACTTATTGGAGAAGCTAAAGAAATTATGGCAAAAGAATGTAATGGACTATTGTCATCACTATAATGCAATTAGAAATTAGAAAATACACAACATTTTGGGAACAATAACTAAGAAAGTCTTCTTGAAGGAGATAGCAATTGGTCCTTGAATAAAGAAATCTGTGATTGAGGGGGTAGGGAAAGGTGGGAAGAATTCTAGGCAAGGGAAACACTTTATATAAAGGCACAGGCTTGGAAAATGGACATCGTGTGTAAGGACCAGTAAAATGACATCCCGCCTGAAAGTATAGTGTGTTTAGAGAGAGTAGAAAATAATGGGTTTGGAAAGGTCATTTGAGCCATGATGAGAAAAGCTTCAAATTCTAAATAGAGGAGTGTATACTTTCTGGAAAAGGAGTAACATAATCAGACATACATACTTCAGGAATATAAACTATTGAATTCTTATTTTATTTTTTCAAACAATAGACAATCTTTTCTCTTTCTTCAACTCATCCAATAAATAAAATGAAGAAAGGAAATGGAAACCCTACTACCAAATTAGTGTAGTTGAGCAAATTTCCTTAATGATTATGTTGAAAACTTTGTATCTCATTCTTCATTTTGAGTCCTTTGCTTCTGTTAGGAGATTAGTAGAAAACATAATCTTTGATGTTCTGGAAACATAATTTGTTATTGCATTGATCAAAATTATTGCCTTTAGGGGCAGCTGGGTAGCTCAGTGGAGTGAGAGTCAGGCCTAGAGACAGGAGGTCCTGGGTACAAACCTGGCCTCAGCCACTTCCCAGCTGTGTAACCCTGGGCAAGTCACTTGACCCCCATTGCCCACCCTTACCAATCTTCCACCTATGAGACAATACACCGAAGTACAAGGGTTTAAAAAAATTATTGCCTTTAATATTAATGTTATTGTTTCCTTATTCTACTGTTTCTGTTCACTACATTCTACATTACCATATATGCCATGAACCAGTTCTTCCATTTTGATCAAAATCACACTTGGGACGATAATTCCCCTTGATATTTTTTTCTACCTTTCCAAGGATGAAAATATCCTTAATTGAATCACATATTTTTCAGTATTTATGTCTTGGAGGATGGGGAAGGAGAAAGATACAGTTATATATATATCAATGTGTATATATATGTATAAATATATACACACACACAAGCACACACATATGCATACATACATAGTCAGATGTTTATATGTATGTTTACATATGTTTGAATCTATGTATATAGTGGTATATGTATCTGTAATATATCAAGTAAATTTCTACCAATGCACATATTGTCTCCCCCAATGGAATATCAGCTCCGTGAGAGCAGGGTCTATTTCTTTTTTGTCTTGGTATATAAAACTCATAACAAAGTAATAGTAGCATTCAGTACTTAACAAAATGCTTGCTGATTAATTGAATGGTTCACATAATGAGATCTTCCCTAGACACTAAACCCTTGGAATAAACATTTTGGAAGTGAAGTTTAATTTATCAAACTAAAATAGGTGTGGCATGAAGATACAAGATACAAAAGCAAAAGATAAAGCTCAATTACCTGAGATAAGTACTATTCATATGACCTTGTTTTTATAATCAGGAAAAAAACAAAACAAAACAAAAGAAAACAAAGTTACTGTCTACTTTATACTATAGAAATTTTAAAAAGAAAATTGTCAGAAGTTTATTTGAAGGCATCTTTGAACCCAGGACACTTCTTCTAGTAGTCAGGAAAAGTGTGATACATTTGCCCTTTCTTAGAAATACTATACAAAGTATTTGACATAATAAGGAAAGAAGGAGTTCTATCAAATGCCTTTTATGACACTAATATGGTACTGAATCCAAAGCCAGACAGACCAAGAACAGAGAAAGAAAACTACAGACCAATCTCCCTAATGAACACAGATGCAAAAATTTTAAATAGAATACTAGTAAAAAGAATATAGCAAGTGATCATGAGGGTTATCCATCATGATCAGGTGGGATTTACACCTGGAATGCAAAGATAGTTCAACATCAGAAAAACCATTCACATAATTGACCATATCAACAAACTAATAAACAAAAATCACATGATCATCTCAATAGATTCTGAAAAAGCCATTGACAAAAATAACACCCATTCCTATTGAAAACTCTAGAAAGTATAGGAATAGAAGCGCCTTTCCTAAAAATAATAAACAGTATATATCTAAAACCATCAACAAGCATCATCTGCAATGGGGATAAATTAGAAACTTTCCCAATAAAGTCAGACATGAAACAAGGATGCCCATTATCACCTCTATTATTTAACATTGTAGTAGAAACACTAACAGTAGCAATTAGAGAAGAAAAAGAATTTGAAGGTATTAAAACAGGCAATGCAGAGACAAAGCTATCACTCTTAGAGAATCAACTAAAAAGCTAGTGGAAAATAATCAACAACTTTAGCAAAGTTGCAGGATACAAAATAAATGCACATAAATCATGAGCATTTCTATATATTTCCAACACATCACAACAGCAAGTTAGAAAGAGAAACACCATTTAAAATCACCCTAGACCAGTGATAGGGAAATGTTTTAAAGAGGGGGCCAAAGGAAAGGAAATGCTCATCTCTAGTCTGTTTCTAAGGCAACTCTTTTGAAACTTCATTGTATAGTATCCTACTCATTGTATTTGTCTGATTAGGTATAATGTCACATGGCTTGATAGAACATTTCAGAGGGCCACATCTGACCCTCAGGCCGTAGTTTCTCCATCACTGCCCTAGACAATAAATAATACTTAGGAATCTATCTACCAAAACAAACACAGGAATTATATGAACACAATTACAAAACACTTTCCAAACAATTAAAACTAGATCTGAACAGCTGGATAAACATTGATTGCTCATGGGTAGGATGAGATAACATTATAAAAATGACCATTCTAACCAAATTAATTTATTTAGTGCCATACCTATCAAACTACCAAGAAACTTTTTTACAGAATTAGAAAAAAAGCTATAGCAAAGTTCATTTGGAAGAACAAAAGATCAAGAATATCAAGGGAAATACTGAAAAAAACGTGAAGGAAGGTGTCCTAGCAGAATCAGATTTTAAACTATGCTATAAAGGAGTGGTCATCAAAACAATATATTACTGCCTAAGAGACAGAAGGGAGGATCAGTGGAATAGACTTGAGGTAAGTGAAATCAGCAAGACAGTCTATGATATATCCAAGGAGCCCAACTTCTCTGAGAAAAATCCACTATTTGATGAAAACTGCTGGGACAATTGGAAAACAATATGGGAGAGATTAGGTCTAGATCAACATCTCACACCCTACACCAAGATAAACTCAAAATGGGTGAATGAGTTGAATATAAAGAAGGAAACTATTAAGTAAAATAGGTGAATGCAAAATAGTATTCTTGTCATATTGCTGGGAAAGGCAAGGCTATAAACAAGGCAAGAGTTAGAAAAAATTACAAAATGTAAAATAAATAATTTTGATTATATTAAATTAAAAAGGTTTTGTACAAACAAAAACAATGCAACCAAAATTAGAAGGGAAACAATAAACTGTGAAAAATATCTTTATAACAAAAAACTCTGACAAGGTTTAATTACTCAAATATACAAGGATCTAAATCAACTGCACAAAAAAAATCAAGCCATTCCCTAATCAATAAATGAGCAAGGGACATGAATAGACAATTTTCAGATAAAGAAACCAAAACTATCAATAAGCACATGAAAAAGTGTTCTAAATCTCTAATAATTAGAGGAAAGCATATCAAAACAACTCTGAGGTATCACCTTACAGCTAGCAGATTGGCTAAAATGACAGCAGGGAAGAGTAATAAATGTTGGAGAGGATGTGGCAAAATTGGGACATTAATCCATTGCTGGTAGAGTTGTAAACTGATCCAACCATTCTGTATGGCAATTTGGAGCTATGCCCAAAGAGCACTAAAAGATTGCCTGCCCTTTGATCCAGCCATACCATTGCTGGGTTTATATCCCAAAAAGTTCATAAGGAAAAATACTTGTACAAAAATATTTATAGCCATGCTCTTCGTGGTGGCAAAAAACTGGAAAATGAGGGAATGTCCTTCGATTGGGGAATGACTGAACAAATTGTGGTATATGCTGGTGATGGAATACTACTGTGCTCAAAGGAATAATAAACTGGAGGAATTCCATGTGAACTGGAATGACCTCAAGGAACTGAGGCGGAGTGAAAGGAGCAGAGCCAGAAGAACATTGTACACAGAGACTGATACACTATGGTAGAATCAAATGTAATGGACTTCTGTACTAGCAGTAATGCAATGATCCAGGGCAATTCTGAGGGATTCATGGAAAAGAACGCTACCCACATTCAGAGGAAGAACTACAGGAGTGGAAACACAGAAGAAAAACAACTGCTTGAATACCTGGGTTGATGTGGACAGGATTTCGGAAATATAATCTAAAAGACCACCCTAGTACAACTATCAATAATATGGAAATAGGTCTTGATAGATGACACATGAAGAAACTAGTAGAAAAGCACATTGGCTAAAGGGGGGAATTGGGGGAGTGGAGGGGAGAGGAAGAACATGAATCATGTAAGCATGGATAAAATTTTCTAAAAAATGAAATTAAACAAAATAAAAATAAAGAAACCAAACTCTTAAAAAAAAGAAATTCATTACATTGCTTCAGTCTCTCCCTGTGTATTAGATGGGCTGAATTGTTATGCCTTCCATTCCAAAGAACTAGAAAATGATGAGATACTAATTGATGATATAATATTTTCAAGGATAATCTGCCAAACCATATCATTTTATGATCACTCTGAGACTAATTTGCAAGATAACTCAAGTACTGGAGTACTTTAAAAGAATAGAAAAACCCCAAAAGTCAACAAAAAGAGGTGATCAAGAGGCCACTAATAATGGTTAGCCTAGAGGCATGTTGATGAACCTATGGCACATTTTCTGGAGCATCCCAGAGGGGACTGCTTCCTTCCCCCTCTCTACACATGTCTGAGGACATTTCTCATATCACTCACCCCTCTGCCCAGCAGCCAATGGAAGCACTTCCTCCCTACTATATCTAGGGTAAGGTAGGGGGCTCACATGTGTTGTTTGGCACTTGATCTCTAAAAGTTATGCCATCACTAGGCTAGGTGTTTCTAATTTGGAGTTACTGAAATTTTTAAAAATATCTTGATAAGTATGTTTCAATATAATTTACTTTTTATTTTATGCATTTTAAAGCCTCATTGTGAGAAGAGGTTCATGGGCTTCACCACACTACCAAAGAGGTCCATAAAACAACAGGCGCTAAATTTTGTTTCTATTTTCTTTACTCTATAAAACCTGAACAAGAGATAAACAGTCCCTGAGAGCTACACTGATAGCCCCAAAAGTTGAATGAACCTGAAGAAGGCATTTATTATATTGATAAAATATGGAAGATGTGGAGAAGAACTGCACAATATGAGAAAGTTTCAATGTGCTTTCCTCTTCACACCAGGTTAGGAACAACAACAATAACATCACATTTTCATTTAAAGTACTATGATACTTTAGCTTTCAAAACCAGAATTTATTAGTACTTTATTTATGTAGCAGAGTTGATTTCAGCTGCTAGAGGTTCACAATGATTTGAGATCAAACTTTAAACATGAATAATATCATAGAATAGATAAAATAAAGAACAACAAAGAGGGAAGAACCAATTCATATTCAATTACCTATATAATTTTTTCTTGTAGATGTGAAATTTGAATGATTTACCTTCATTTAAAGATAATAATTTTTAATTCATCCTAAAAAGAGTTACCACTAAGACATCATGCACATAGTTATTAATAGGCAAACATCAACTTTTCAGCTCCCACATCCACAGTACAAGACTCTATTCATTAAAACAGAAACTTATACAAATGTTAATACTACTCACATATATGTGAATGTATGTACATGGTATACATATTACATATATAAATATGTATATATATATATATGGATATATTTAGTACATTCTTCTTTTGTTATTGCACAGGAAATAATGTTTATATTTTATTCAAAAGTTTGAGTTTTACTGTGGTGGGGGAGTTGTAAATCTTGCAAGTAGGAAAATCTCAGAAAGAAAATTCACTCAATAATTATATTCATCATCTGCTTCCATTTAAAAAACTGCATACTCTTAACCATAACACTTAAAATATAGGAATCATAAAAATGCACTTGTATAGATTCTTTTAGAAACACTGGGAATATGACCAATGTTTTTGCCAAGCAAAGAAGCATTACACATTAAAATAAATCAGGTGGAGCTTTTTGCGTGTAGATAACACAAACACAGAAACCCTATTTTAATACCATTTCATTGGCAGACTGAAATGGTGAATGGGGGAAGAATTGAAATTAGCACCACAATTGACATTCTGGGTTTGGCTGAATTTTTCATCATTCTACTTGGCTTCTTTACCATCAAGTCTGGGAAATATATATATATATATATATATATATATATATATATATATATATATATACATAATAGTGTAAATCTTTTAAAATGTACAATAAGAGTGGGAAAATATACTTACTAGTTTAGTTTCTGCAATGTTACAAGCTTTTTAAAAGTATCTCTACAACAAATTCTGAGTTAGTGTATTTTCTGATATCTACTATGAGTCAGAAGATAAACCTAAACTTTTCTAGTCCCCATATTCTAACCACTTATTTTTTCTATTAGCATGCAATTCCAACTTAATCAGTTATATCACAATTGAACATTAACTTGAGACATTTGCTTATAAATAAACTGTATTTTTACTTAAGTACTCTGAAGTTAGCTGATTATTTTATCAAATGGCAAATTATTATGGTAGTGGTTGTTATTAGCATTTGTAAAGATTNTAATGTAAGTACATAAAGGTATGGATGGGTATATATTTATAGCATTTAATTTTTCAAAATGCTTTTGTACCAATCATTTGGACTTTCTGACAAGTCTGCGGCATAGTCAGATCAAGTATGGCAGACTAACAGAAACTTCAAGCTAGGGGGTTCAGAGACTAAATAGAAGAATTCCCTTGTAGAGTCTAAACAAGGAGTTTAGCTATTGATTGAAAGCCACTAATTAGGAAGTAAAATAGTAGCTGCATTTATGGAGGATTTTGAAATCTGCAAAGCACTTAAAATATATATGTATAGATAAACATCTCTGTCTCTCTTTCTCTCTCTTTCTTTCTCTCTCTTTCTCTCTCTCTCCCTCTCCCTCTCTCTGTCTATCTATCTATCTATCTATGTATGTTTGTGTGGATTTCTGTGTGTGTGCATGCTATGTGTGTAGATATGGAGGAAAAGAGAGAGAAGGTTGGATGGATAGGAGGAAAGAAGAAAGAGGAGGGGTGGGAGTGAAGGCAAGAGAGAGGGGATGAGAGGGGAGGTGGTAGGAAGGTGAAGAGAAGAGATAGAAACAGAGACAAAGAGATAGAGAGAGAGAGAAAGCTTCATAACTCTCCTGAGGGAAGTGATAGAATTTATTATCTCCCATTTTATAGCATGTAAATGTCAGAGGCATGATCTAAATCAGGTCTTCTTGACTCTCAATTTCAGCTCTGAACCCCTGGCCATCACTCCCATTAGAATGTAAATCCTTTAAGAGAGTATTTGTATCTTCAGCACTTAGCACAAAATTTAGTTTAAATATGCTTTGTTAGTCTTTTATTCCTTCAATATGCTAAATTGCCCCCTCTGTCTTATAGCCCATTCTACTTTTAGCTGTTTTTTTAAAAAAATTAAGTAGTTTTCTTCTATAATAATTATTATTTCTTTGTTATTATTTCTTTTCAGATATTAACATCATCATCACTTAATAAAGGAAAATACTTAAATAGGGAAAGAAAATTGACTAACATTACATTTCCATCAATCTCAAAGATAGGACAACAATGTATATCTCTTAAACAGTCAACCAGCACAATTTCTAGCAGACATTGAATACTTAAGTCATTCCTTTCATTTTTCAAATTATATTCCTCAAAACTATTTGAAGCTTTCATCTTTGTGTGTCTGGAACACTGCTAAGTCTCATGTAAAGACACACAATCCAGCCAATAAACTGCATCAGAAAGTTTACTTGTGGAGATTTTGTTATTAATAGTAAAAAGCAAGTGATATAAATCACTTTTGCAGGGAGCTTTTTTGGGAGGTAAGACCTGTTAAATATCTAAGCTGCTCTACTTGTCTGATTTCTTCCACTTAGAGATTGAGCAGGGTTATTTCCCCACCACTCCTAAACCTTGCCATTGACCTTTGTGCTTTTTTTTTAAAACTAGGTTTTGATTTATGGCCAATCACCCATCTTAAGACAGAGAACAACTGAAATGTTTTCCAAGGCTCTGTCTTGGGTAAAACAGTGCCACAAATTTAGTCAGTGGCATTTTTAAAACCAGTTGTCCAATATCACTATTTTCTTTACAAGCACCATAGAAATATTGGTAAGACCCAGATTAATGAGAGGAAAAAAACCCACTGTATCTGTTTTTCTCATATCTGTCTTATTCTCAATTAAGAATGCTTTCCTTCCTCTGAAAAATAAAACACAAACAAGGCAACATCTTAAAGTTACCTTGACACACTAAAATCTATGGACCTTAAAAAATATGCTGGTAACTACATTTAAGTGTAATTGATTTTCTTTGTAATTCTTTGTACTTTATTTTTTAATTTAAAATATTATTCTAAGAAAGATTCATCAAACTTTGTCAGAATGATGAAGGGTTTCAAATATATACAAAAAAAACATATTCATAGGTATATACACACATCTTGTTATTCATTTGTTTCAGTCTTGTCCAATCCCTCCCCATTTGGGGATAGTCATTGAAATATTTGCCATTTCCTTTTCCAGCTCATTTTATGAATGAGGAAACTTGCGCAAACAGGGTTAAATGATTTGTTCAAGGTCACATAGCTAATAAATGTCTGGGGCCATTTTTGAGTTTAGTAAGATGAGTCTTCCTAACTCCAGATCCAGCACTCCATCCACTATTTTACCTTGCTGCCCTTATACCCACATACACATTCATAAAGTTTAAAAATCCTGCATTAATAGTCACAGTTCTCTGTCTTCACTTTACACAACTCCACTAGACCACTTGCAGTTGCTAGAACAGGGCATCCCCTCTTCTGTTTTCATTACTTTGTACTGCCTATCCCCCATACATGTTCTGGCCCTCTCAGCTCTAATTTGAACTTCTAAAGTCCTTTTCAGGTCAGGCTGTAGCTAATGCCTTCACCTTTGAGAATACCTTCATCTTCTCTGTATATATCTCCCCTGTACCTAGTTATAATTTGTCTTTTTCATTAGAACATAAACTCCTTGTGGACAGGGACTATATTTTGCTTTTGCTTTGTAACACAGTACCCAGCGTATATTAAGTTCTTGGTAAATTCTTGTTCACTGACTGACTGGGAGGCCAAAATGATATAACCCAGAGCTGAAGGCAGAAGCTTTTTAGGAAAAAAAACATAATCCCATGTGCATTAAAACTGGCCAGTCATGAATTACTGTCTTTTTGCTAGGCTAGATATTCTCACTGATAAAATGGATGTTTAAAAGTCATTTGGTCTGGTTTGGGTCACCTGTCAGAAATCAAAATATCTGAATGGATAGGCAACATTATAATTATTTTCCTTCTTCTTGGCTTTCCCAGCTGAATATTCTACGCTATGATATTCCATGTGCTATTGCAAGTTAAGTAAAGATTTAGAAGCTACAGATAATAGCTAGGATTGCTATGTGCTATTTGCCAAGTATTTCTTATGGCAACAAGGGCTGCCATTGTTTAGTCAACAGAAATTCCTCAGGAACAGATCTGTAAAATGCTTTTCTGGAATGCAGATTGACAAATACTAGTAAATACACCAGGCTTTAATCAAAACATGAAAGCCCCCTTCGGGGACCACGTAAGGCTCACAGGGTTTCTTGACTAATACTCTGCTTGGGATAGGATTATTGTGGGGAAAAGAGAGCAAACATTTCTAAGTCTTCAATATAAAAGGTTTAAACCTAAATTTGTAGCATTAGAAGCATCAAAGGAAATTTCAAGTTTCCCTAAGATACCAGGTTCCCTTTCAGTGTTTTCCTGGTAAAGGAGATGACATAATGCCTAAGGCAATGAGTCCAAAAATAATCTTCTACCTTGTTTTAGCCAATTAAGTCACCTGTCCAATCAGCCATTTATTAGAGGCTTTAACAAATAACCAAACTGAGTCATCTGAGTTTTGTTCCTTTGCCTCCCTTCTGGGAGATGTGCTAATTATAAGAAAAATGATCAAAAGGATGGGTGGGAAAGGGAGAAAAGAAGTAGGTCCCTTGGGTTTTTTCTAATCTAGTTAATCAAAAGGTGGAAGAGAATAGAAGTGGTATATCTCAAAGTGGCCCCATCACTGGCGGCTGCTAAAGCTGATGTGCAATCCTCAGCCAATTTCTCCTGCCTTCCCCTTCTGACCTTTTGAATCTCACACATCTGTACAAGAAGACTGCCCATCAATTAACTGGGCCACAAAGTAATGGGAGACAACTATTACTTCATTCCCCAATTTCTCCTTGTTCAGTTTTTCTCCAGAACAGGGAATCACCTTTGGTTTATTCTAAAAAAGGAAACTGCTTACCATAATAATTCCTTTCCCTTCTAAACATCATGCTGTCTCAAAGTTTCTAATTCACTCATGCCAGTTATTGATAAATGAAATCAGTCTTTACTCTCTCTATAATTGTGACCTCTTACTGATTCAGTACAGTTCCTCTCCTTAAGCACCGTTTGACTGTCCATCAAGCCTCTTGAGAACATTCATCTATTGCATTCTTTTCCAAACTTTTCTGTTTAGCTTTAAAAGTTCTTTACAACCTGACTCCAACCTATCATTTCAGCTTAACTGTACATTACTCAGCTACCTTCACTTTGTGACCTTCTCTCTGTTCTGTATACATTATTTTTGTCCCTTTGCCTTTACACTTCTCTTGTTTGAGGTGAATTTTCTTCACAGTTCTGTCTCATAGGAACCCTCTTTCTTCAAAACATAGATTAAATACCACTTTCTACAAGTCTTTCCTGCTTCCCCCAAATGCTGGTGCCCTCTTTCCTGTAATACTTTGCATTTAATTCCATTGTATTCCTTCTCATAATATTTCTTATTTGTATATCATATGGATATTTGCTTTCTCTCTCATTCAAATTTAAGTTTATTGAAAATATAGATTATTGCTTTCTTTGCACATTTATCCATCACTCCTACACTAATAGTGTCTGACACATAGTACATGATAAGTAAATATGCTTGTTGATTCCATTAGTGGGGTCAAAGTGCCTTTTATTCTTAATTCTTTTTCTTGTCCTTGCCTTTTGCCTCCTAACTTTGTGCCCCTAGGTCACAAATGTCCTGCTTTTCTCTCTCTTTTAACTGGGACAAACTTCTCTTCTCTTTTAAAACTATTAAGCTAATATCACTCCTGCTAAAATTCTTTAACTAATGGATGTATTCTTCACCTTTAGTAAGAAAGATAACTATTTAATATATATATGCATATATATACATATATTTCATCTTTTCCCTTGATTTAGTAATATGCTTCAATAAAGGCAATATTCTTAAGTTTCACATCACATTTGCCCATCCACTCAGGCTATCCCACCATGTGCCTGCCTTCCACTAATGACCTGCTCTTTCCACATCTTAACAAAGACCTGGGCCTCTTTACTTGTATTTTCCCCAATACATTTCCTAGTATATTAGGAAGCTCATATACTTGTCTATGGAACTCTCACTCTGGGGCAAAACCCAGGTGATTGGTACTTGAGAGGCAAAGTAGGCTCTAGACACTAAATTATTCTTTAACTAAACATCCCAATCAGCCACTGAGCCATGGGGTCATACACAATCTATGTGTTCCTCACACCCAAATCCTATCCTTTCTATTTCTATAGAATCAAACACTCTTACCTGGTCACTTCTTTCCTATGTATTTTGTCTTCCTTATTTAGAATATAAGCTTCTTAGGAGAGGGACTATATTTTTTCTAAGTTTTATGTCTCGAACACATAGTATAGTGTTCTACATCCAGCAAATGCTTAGCATTTTCTTTTTCATATCTTCATTCATTTGTTAATATATAAAGTAATTAAAAAGGAGTTCACATTATTGCCCCAAAGGAGTACTTATGTTACTAAGGTAATATAAATGTTATTCAAACTAGAGTATTTATGAGCACTTTATATAACTGAGTTTTCTGTTTCTTTATCAAAGGGTCATAGAAAAGAGTTTGGTACAATCCAAAGAGCACTCATTTTGAACCAAAAGATTTATGTTTGAATCTTGGCTTTCCCACTTAACTCTAGTATGACCTTGTACTAATCATTTAATTGCTCTGGTCTTTTCTTACCTCATCTAAGAAAGGCTGTAGGGAGGGGGAAAATTGACTAAAATTATCTTTAAGGACTTTTCCACCAAAAAAGACAATATGAAATCCAAGTTTATCCTCTGTAGATTCAAAGTATATTTTGCTCATCTTTGAGGTATTGGCCAAAGTACTCCAGTGGAAGAATACAGGAAACAAATATCTTTAGGAGAATAAAAGGGAAACAGGAAACAAAAGGAATTCATGTTTGGCTCTAGAGCTACAAGAATCTAGGCCATGTAAGATATTTCTGAACAATTACAGACTTTTTCTAAACCCTGTTAATTGTAAATTTCACCTGAACCAATCCTCAGTGGACAAAATAGAATATAATAGAAGGATGAGAACTTTGTCTGGTGAAGTAGATCAAAAATAATACTCAGAAAAATGTTGTCAAGTGGAAAGAGAACTGGGCTGGCAGCCAAAAGATGTACATTCTAATCCCAGTGCTGTAATTTACTACTCATATGCATGAGGGGAAGTTATTTCCTCTCTTGAATTTACATTCAAAAGTAAAATAGACATAATACTTTCACTGAATGGCAGATTGGTAAAGTTGACAAAGGACACCTCTTGAAGTCTTGAATTAACTGTCTATTTGACAATGTGCTGGTGCACTGGAGACACAGATACAAAGACTAAAACAATCTCCAATCTCAAGTAATTTACATTTTATCATGGACATATATAACTATATCACCAAAATATAGAGTGTAATATGAGTGAATGCAAGGTAGTTGAGGGTGGGTTGAGGGAAAGAAGCTAAGAGTTAGGAGAATCAAAGAAGTCTTCATGTAGAAGGTACTATTTGAGAATATGAGGCACAGGTAAGAATGGAGTCCATCGAGTGCCTGGTGGGTAGAGATTGTGTTGTGTACATGAGGAAAATTGAGAAGAAGAAGTTGACTAGATAAAGGAAAGGTTGACTAGATGAGCAAGATAATATATAATAAGTCAGGGATGTTAGGTTAGGGTCTTTTTATGAAGGACTTTAAAAGATAAATGGAGTCTATATTTTGTCACAGAGGTTAGAGAGAGCAACTGAAGTTTATTGAGTGGGAGACTATCATGGTGTGAGTTGAACGAGGAAAATCCCTTTGCCAGCTGTGTAGAGAATGGAATGATGAAACTAGAGACAGTTAATACACCATTACATAGTCTAGGTAAGAGGCACTGAGAGCCTGTACTAGGTGGTGGCTGTGTGAATGGAGAGAAAGAATTGAATGCAGATCTTTTGAAGTTAGAAACAGGAACATTCAGTAGCTCATTAAATATGTGGAGTGAGAGTGAAGAATTGAGGATAACACCAAAGAGACTGGTAGAGTTGTTTGTACCTTTAATAGATTCAAGAAGACTTAGCTTCAGGTGCTGCCTTTCTCTGATCCAAATTAGCATCGGGACTATGAACAAGTCACTTGTTTCCTCTTAATGCCTTAGCCACTAGGATTATAAATTGGAAATTGGTTCAAGGCTCTGAATCAGTAGGAGTATCAATCCTGGGAGCTCCTCAGAAAGATAATGGCTCAAATCTGGACCCAGAAAAAAGAAATGACTGATTATCCTTCAAAGGATTATTGAGAGAAAAAAATTTGTAAATTAAAAAGGGTTATTATATAAAAATATGAATAATGTTGCAAAAATGACACCATTTTAATAGGGATAAGAATTATATGTCCAATGGCATTTGAAAAATTTATTTTGCTATTATAAGGAGAGTTTTCCTTGCCCTGGAAAAATTATCCTTACAAAGACTACTTCACCCACAGCCCTTCTGTCTAAGTAACTGAATGTAGGTTTTCAAAAAGAAATTTCAATTGTTTGTTGTGAAGCCTTCTCCAATAATTTATAATCCACACAAACTGTACTTTCACTTAGATTTATACCCATGCATTTAAATTAAGACCCACTTAGACTGATGCCTCAGAGTCTAGCTGAAAGGATGCCAAAAGTTTGACTTTCAAGTTTGCAATCTTCTCAGGGATTAATTCGTCTACCAGAAGCACAATAATTCCATATGTTCAAGTGGAGATGTATTTGCTACTTTAAAGGAACAATGATGACACTATAGAATGACATATGCTGACTTTCTAAATGAATCAAGTAGAAAAATAAAAAGGCACCATTCAAAGCCAAATTGAGATTCATTTGCACATATTTGGGACTTAAAAGATTTCTGAAATCAGTTTGTCTGGAGCCCTGTTGAAAACTATTTATGAATCACTTTTAGAGAACTCTTTCCAGGATGCTCAGCTTTGAATCATGCCAAAGCACTCTTTGGCTCTCCCTCATCAGAGTATCAGCAGACCTGCCTCACTGGAAGAATATCTCTGAAGTTCACATCAGTAGAACTATTGTTAAACTTTTATTTCATTTAAGCTTTTAGACAAGTTTAAACATGTGTCTCAGGTTGAAAATTGTCATTTGAACTCAGCTCAAGTGTCTGCTTTTAAAGAGAAAACAAAATAGAAAGAAATTGGACAGATACATGAGAAAGAAAGACTGAATTGTACTAAAATGATTGAGACACAGTTTCCAAATACATTTCCCTTTCCCTACGAGCAATGTCTTGTAATACTTAATAATAGTAGCAGAAATGTTCAAAGTATTTACTAGAAGTCCTATTTAAACTTTAATTATTAACTGAGAATTAATCAAACTGAATTTATTGTATTTAAGTATTTAAATAATTCTTTCTATTCATAAGGAACTGTGCTAAGTATGGGGGATAGGGTGGGATAAAAGATGATTAAGACAAAACCCTAACATTGTGTTCAAAACTCACTGGAAGAGGGGCAGATGGGTAGCTCAGTGGATTGAGAGCCAGGCCTAGAGGCAGGAAGTTCTAGGTTCAAATCTGGCCTCTGACTCTTACTAGAAGTGTGACCCTAGGCAAGTCACTTAACATCCATTGTCTGGCCCTTACCACTCTTCTGCCTTAGAACCAATATTTAATACTGATTCTAAGGTGGATGGTAAGGGTTTAAAAGAAAAACTTACTAGAAGAAAAAAGAGAGAGAGAGGTAGATAGATGGATTGTTACATAGATACATAGGTAGATATAGATGAATAGGTGGATGGATGCATGGAAAGATAGATAGATAGATGATAGATAGATAGATAGATAGATAGATAGATAGATGGATAATACGCATATGTAATAAACAAATAAGAGAGGTGCAACATGCAATGATATTAAAGAAGAAGGCACGGTTTCTTCTACCTGGGACCATCAGACAAGATTTCATTGAGATTAAAACACAATATGGCATTATGGTGAAAACCACTGATTTGGAGGGAAGAGACATAGATTCCTATACTGTCTCCAAGACTGTAAGTTGCAAAGCTAATGAACTGTTTTAGTGGAGGGACTTTGCACACTGAAAGTTCTCCAATAATAATTAATGCACAATTCCAACCCTTTTTTCAAATATTAATTTAGAGGTGGAAGCTCAAATGAAGTGATAAGACCCAGGAGAATGTTTTACACAGAAGCAACAATTATGCATGATAATCAGCTGTGAATGATAGCTATTATCAACAAAGGCAAGGATCCAGGACAACTCTGAGCAACTCATAATGAAAAGAGGCTATCCATTGGCATAGAATGAACAGATTGGTTCCAAATGCACATTGAAACATTCCATCCTTCATTTTATTTCCTCTATGAACTTTTCTCCAGTGTAAGCTATATGTGTTTAGTTTCATAATATGATGAATATGGAAATGTGTATTATACCATGATGTATGTATAACCTATATCATAGTTCCTGCCATCTTGGAGAAGGGAAAAAGAATGAAAAAGATTTTTGAATATAGCTAATATAAGAATTATTTTGTCTTGGATTAGCATATTTATTATAATTTATTAAACATTTATAACAACTCATATTATATCGTTCTTCCATTACATAATGTGTTATAGATAAAATAAAAATAAATGGTAGTGCAAAAATTATATTAGATACATTTTATCCATAAGTGAGAATCAGTAACTGCTAAGGTAAAATAGAAGATACAAAGAAAAACTATATTTTTCAAAGGATAGAGAAGTATAACAATAGAGGTATAAGCAAAGGGGGAAAGGAGCAATTGTTAATATCTGGTTCCCAGCACAAAGAGAGAAGTTCTGATGGTAGATGAATAAATGTCACCTAAGGATTGATCATACATCATACTATGTCCACAAACAAAGTTTTAGAAGTTGTCCACAGACTGTCAAACTGCTCCTATAATGGGCAAGTGGGGGTGTTTAGAAGAAAAAAAAAAGAACATTACCTAAGAATTTGCTAAGTCAGAGTACTTAAGAGAAAAAATCGCTAACAAAAATCCCTAAAGGCTCAGAAGCTAGAAGTCCAAGAACCTGGGCACCTCAAAGGATGAGAAAATGGTAGATTTGTTTGTCTAAATCTAATTCAAACCAGCTATTATCTAACAGTAATAATGTGCCTGGAATTGTAGACAATAGACAACAAAGTTCTGGATTTTGAGAAAGAAAACCTGAATTCAGATTCAAACTCTGTTTATTCACAAACATCTCCGTGTCTCAGAATTTCCATCTAAAATATGCTGCCTAACTCAATTATTTCTGAGGTTCATTTCAGCTTGAAATCTGGTGAATTCAACAGATTTCTGACATTGTTTCTTGAAAAAATGATTAATTTGCTCATCAACAGAAGAAAAAACAAGAGTTTTTATTATTTTATTTTCTCTCACTGAGAAACATACAGTGCTTTGCTAATTATAGCTTGTCAGACTTCAAACTGATTCAATGAGTTCTTTAACCATATCAATATGATGTCTACCCTTTTAGTCAGGAGGAGATGATCTAGACATGTGACTTCACTAATTTAGATGAAATCCCTGGTAAGAAAACTCCTCCCATGGCAGAGCCAACCATCTTCTACAGGTACAGTTCTCAATTCAATGTGTTATACAACCTACAATTAACTAACAATCATCAATGTTAAAGAATTATATAAATATAAACTCACAACTACCTTGGGAGTTAGATAGTAAAATGTCATCTTCATTTGAAAGTCTAGGAAACTTGCCCCAACAAAGTGTTTGAACAAGATCACAAATCATGATAGGGCAAGTTGAAAGCTTACCACCTAGAAAAAACTTTCTTGTCTTGCAATATTCATGTTATTTTTAAATTTCCATTTATTTTTATTTTATATATAACAGTAATAATATCCATATAAACTGTTAAATATGCAATATATTATAATAAATATACTTATTCAAGAGAAACAATTCTCACATTAGGTATGCCCAATTTTTCTAAAGAAGGCAGCCAATATAAGTTGTTCATTTATTATAATATACATATTTTTCTGGTTCATTGTGTAAGAAGTAAAACAAAGGAGGCAAATTGATTGATAAAAATCCATTTTTCTCAGCAATGGAATATAACCTTTCCAAAACAGTTTTTAATCTCTATTCAATTAGAATCACTCTTACAACATTGTTCAAAATGTTGAAACCATAAAAAAGTTTGGTTTGAAAAGTAAACAGATTCTCTCTCTCTTTCTCTCTCTCTCTCTCTCTCTCTCTCTCTCTCTCTCTCTCATTCTCTCTCTCTCATTCTGTCTCTCTCATTCTCTCTCTGTCTGTCACTGTCAGTCTCTGTCTCTCCCATTCTCTCTGTCTCCTTCTGTCTCTATGTCTCTGTCTCTGTCTCTCTTGCTCTATCTCTCCCCGTCTTTCCTGCTCTCTTTGTCTCTCCATCTCTCTCTCTATCTTTCTCTCTTTCTCCTCTCTACTCTTCTCCTCAGTCTTTCTCTCCTCTTTCTGTCTTTCTTCTTTTCTCCCCACCCATCCTCTGTATATTAAAAGTCTAATCTGAAATCTAAACGACAAATTTCTATAATACCATATGCCAGTTTTTCTTATGAGATTCTGAACACCCACTAATGAATATTTTCCACAGAAGTCTCCATTCCTTTAGTTTACAATCTTTTTCTTCAAAAAGGTTTAGGTTTTTGAGCTAACCAAATGACCAATGCAACAGGAAAAAAAATCAGACTTGGTAAAATAAAAATTTTCAGACTTCTAGTTACTTAAAAAAAAAGAACTCCACAAACTGATCATCTGTGAATTTTTCCTTACTCCACACTTTAAATAACAGAATTACAGAACTGAAGAGAATCTTAGAGATTACTTATTCTAAAGCTGCTCATCTTACCTAAAAGAAAACTGAGATTTGGATCTATTAAGTGATTCATTTCAATCATTGTTGTGCAATCAAAGTATAATAAAGTAAAGAAAGGAACTTATTTCTCTGTAGTCCCAGAGCAAATTCTTAATTACTCCTCTCTCTCTTCTAGTAGATTTTTTTCTTCCACAACTGAGCATACATCTTAGGAAAACATATAAAATGTAGTTAGGTATCACCAATGCAAGAATACCTTAAATTAATGAACAGTAAAAAAAGTCAAAACGATACTAGTGGGGGACCTCAACCTTCCCCTATCAGATCTAGATAAATCAAACCAAAAATAAATAAGAAAGAGAGAAGAGAGGTGAATGAAACCCTAGAAAAATTAGAGTTAATAGATATATAGAGAAAAATAGAGACAAAAAGGAATACACCTTCTTTTCTGCTGCACATGGTACATTCACAAAGATAGACCATGTAGTAGGGCACAGAAACATGGCAAACAAATGCAAAATAGCAGAAATAATAAATGTAACCTTCTCAGATCATAATGCAATAAAAATAGTTTTTAGTAAGAATACATGGAGAGGCAAGCCAAAAACTTATTGGAAATTAAATAATATAATTCTCCAAAATAATTTAATGAAAGAACAAATCACAGAAACAATTAATAATTTCATTGAAGACAATGACAATGATGAGAGATCTTACCCAAACCCATGGGATGAAACCAAAGAAGTTATAAGGGGAAATTTTATATCACTGAGTGCATATATTAACAAATTAGGGAGGGCAGAGGTTAATGAATTGGGCATGCAACTTAAAAACTAGAAAATGAATGAATTAAAAATCCTCAGATGAAAACTAAATTAAAAAACACTAAAAATCAAAGGATAAATTAATAAAATTGAAAGTAAAAGAACTATTGAATTAATCAATAAGACTAGAAGCTGGCATTTTGAAAAAACAGATAAAATAGACAAAGTACTGGTTAATCTAATTAAAAAAAGGAAAGAAGAAAACCAAATTAATAGTATCAAAGATGAAAAGGGAGACCTCACTTCTAATGAAGAGGAAATTAAGGCAATCATTAAAACCTATTTTGCCCAATTATATGGCAATAAATTTAGCGATCTAGGTGATATGGACGAATATTTGCACAAATATAAATTGCCTAGATTAACAGCAGAAGAAATAGAATACTTAAATAATCCCATATCAGAAAAAGAAATTGAAGAGGCCATTAAAGAACTCCCTAAGAAAAAATTGCCAGAGCCTGATGGATTCACTAAGTGAATTCTATCAAAAATAACAATTAATCCCAATACTATACAAATGATTTGATATAATAAGCAAAGAAGGAGTCTTGCCAAACTCCTTTTATGACACAAATTTGGTACTGATTACAAAACCAGGTAGGTCAAAAACAGAGAAGGAAAATTACAGACCAATCTCCTTAATGAACATAGATGCAAAAATCTTAAATAGAATACAAGCAAAAAGACTCCAGCAAGTGATCAAGAGGGTTATTCATCATGATCAAGTGGGATTTATACCAGGAAAGAAAGGATGGTTCAACATTAGGAAAACCATCCACATAATTGACCACATCAACAAGCAAACCAAAAAAACCACATGATTATCTCAATAGATGCTGAAAAAGCCTTTGACAAAATATAACACCCATTCCTACTGAAAACAATAGAAAGCATAGGAATAGATGGTCCTTTCCTAAAAATAATAAACAGTATATATCTTAAACCATCAACAAGCATAATATGCAATGGGGATAAATTAGAAGTCTTTCCAATAAGATCAGATGTGAAACAAGGATGCCCATTATCACCTCTATTATTTAACATTGTGGTAGAAACACTAGCAGTAGCAATTACAGAAGAAAAAGAAATTGAAGGTATTAAAATAGGCAATGAGGAGACTAAGATATCACTCTTTGCAAATGATATGATGGTCTTCTTAAAAAAATCCTAGAGAATTAACTAAAAAGCTAGTATAAATAATCGACAACTTTAGCAAAGTTGCAGGATACAAAATAAATGCACATAAATCATCAGCATTTCTATATATTTTCAACACATCACAGCAGCAAGAGGTAGAAGGAGAAACACCATTTAAAATCACCCTAGACAATATAAAGTACTTGGGAATCTATCTACCAAAACAAACACAGGAATTATACAAACATAACTACAAAACACTTTCCAAACAAGTAAAACTAGATCTAAACAATTGGAAAAACATTGAGTGCTCATGGATAGGATGAGCTAACATAATAAAAATGACCATTCTACCCAAATTAATTTTCTTATTTAGTGCCATACCTATCAAACTGCCAAAAAACTTTTTTTACTGCATTAGGAAAAAATATATAACAAAGTTTATTTGGAAGAACAAAAGATCAAGAATATCAAGGGAAATACTGAAAAAAAAACGTGAAGGAAGGTGGCTTAGCAGTACCAGATATTAACCTATACTACAAAGTAGCAGTCATCAAAACAATATGGTACTGGCTAAGAGACAGAAGGGAGGATCAGTGGAATAGACTTGGGGTAAGTGAAGTCAGCAAAACAGTGTATGATGAACCTAAAGAGTCCAAATTTTGGGACAAAAATCCACTATTTGACAAAAACTGCTGGGAAAATTGGAGAACAATATGGGAGAGATTAGGTCTAGATCAACATCTCACACCCTACACCAAGATAAATTCAGAATGGGTGAATGACTTGAATATAAAGAGGGAAACTATAAATAAGTTAAGTGAACACAGAAAAGTATACCTGTCAGATCTCTGGGAAAGGAAATATTTAAAACCAAGCAAGAGTTAGAGAAAATTAGAAAATGTAAAATCAATAATTTTGAGTATATTAAATTAAAAAGTTTTTGTAGAAACAAAAACAATGTAGCCAAAATCAGAAGGGAAACAACAAATTGGGAAAAATATTTATAACAAAAATTCTGACAGAGGTCTAATTACTCAAATATACAAGGAACTAAATCAATTGTATAAAAATCAAGCCATTCCCCAATTGATAAATGGGCAAGGAACATGAATAGGCAATTTTCAGATAAAGAAATCAAAAGTATTAATAAGCACATGAGAAAGTGTTCTAAATATCTAATAATTAGAAAAATGCAAATCGAAACAACTCTGAGGTACCACCTCACACCTAGCAGATTGGCTAAAATGATAGCAGGGGAGAGTAATGAATGCTGGAGGGGATGTGGCAAAATTGGGATGTTAATGCACTGCTGGTGGAGTTGTGAACTGATCCAACCATTCTGGCTGGCAATTTGGAACTATGCCCAAAGAGAGATAAAAGAATGCCTGCCCTTTGATCTGGCCAAACCATTGTTGGGATTGTACCCCAATGAGACAATAAACAGTCTTGTACAAAAATATTTATAACCGCACTTTTTGTGGTGGCAAAAACCTGGAAAATGAGGGTTTGTCCTTCAATTGGAGAATGGCTGAACAAATTGTGGTATATGCTGGTGATGGAATACTATTGTGCTCAAAGGAATAATAAACTGGAGGAATTCCATGTGAACTGGAAAGACCTCCAGGAACTGATGCAGAGTGAAAGGAGCAGAGCCAGAAGAACATTGTACACAGAGATGGATACACTGTGGTAAAATGGAATGTAATGGATGTCTATACTAGCAGCAATGCAATGACCCAAGACAATTCTGAGGGATTTAAGGAAAAGAACACTGCCCACATTCAGAGGAAGAACTACAGGAGTAGAAATACAGAAGAAAAACAACTGCTTGAACACTTAGGTTGATGAGGACATAATAAGGGATGTAGACCTGAAAAGACCACACCCATGTAACTATCAATAATATGTAAATAAGTCTTGACTGACCAAACATGTTAAAACCAGTAGAAATGCAAGTTAGCCTTGGGGTGGGGAGGTTGAGGGAGTGAAGGGTAAAGTAAAAACATGAATTATGTAACCATGGAAAATTTTTCTAAAAATAAAAAATTAAAAGATTTAAAAAACATCATTTCTCAATATTTCAGATTCTATCATCCTGACATATAGATAATTATTCGTTCTATGTAGGGAATACTCAGTGTGAGAAATCTCTCTTCACCTGAGTATGATAATAATAGATAATGACTTACCTTAGGTAGGTGGCTTAGTTTATTTAGGGTTGGACTAGGAGTCAGGTCCACCCTAGTCAAATCCAGATACACACTACTTATGAAACCCTGGCCAAGTCACATAATCTCTGACTGGCTCACTTTCCTCAGCTGTAAAGTAAATATGATAATATCATCGGCTTCCTACAATTTCTGCTTTTGTAAGGATAAAACAATATAATGTGCTTACACAGTGCCTGGCACACAGTAGGCATATAATATATTTGTCTTCTTTCTTCTCCTTCCTAGGAGGTTTCCTGAGGCACAGAAATTTACTAACTTCCCAGTAATTAGCTACCTAGCCAGAACTTAAAAGCTGATTCTGAGACCATCTTCCAGACTCTATTAAAAGTCATGCTGCTTTGAATTGGAATATATTTGCCATAATATAGATATGTGCTGAGACTGAATTTTTCCGTCTTCTCCTGTATTTGTGTCATAGAGATATCTGTTGAATAGATTGTCTCCCCAAAAGGTGGGGAAAAATAAAAGTGATTCACTCAACCGATGGAAACTGTGGATACCATGCCAGAGGAAATATACTAAATAACTTTCTTCTAAAGAACTAGAAACATCCACAACATTTTTCATACAATAAGAATAATGTGAGAGGCAGTGTGACATAGTTGTGTCATGATTGTGAGCCAGTTTCAGTGACATGAAAATCTTGCTTTAAATATTACTTCTTAAAGATACTGAATATGTGACCTTGTACAAATAACTTCAGCTTTCACACCTTGGGTAACCCTAAAAATTCAATGTGCAAGAGAGGTTATGGCATATATTGAAACAAAGGTGGTTTCATCATTAGAGTAAAAGAGCAATGGAATCACAGTTTCTTGGAAAAAAAGTCAATCCATCCACAAGCATTTATTAAATGCTTTCTGTGTGTCACATAGGGATGATATAAACATTATTGATATTTAGCTTTCATAGGCGTCGAGAACCTAAATACTTCAGTTAGACATTACCTGGCAACTAAGAGGCAAGGAAAATCAAATGAGCTCATTTAAGATCGTCATAACAAATATAGAATTTTAAGGACATCAATAATTTCACTGTGAAATTATTCACTTCTTCACTGTGACTTACAAAATTATGGTGCATTATTTGGCTTTAAGCAAATGTGTATGAGATTTGAAAATATGTCCATTATGCAGAGTTAACTGTTTAAAACTTCACTAAGTCTTTTGGAACACTCCATATTTTACAAATAAATTGTCTACAGTTTTATTATGAAATCCTCTCCATGACTTCCTAATCAGGAATCTGTGTTCTCTTTTGTTATTAATAATTTTCAGACTGGTTTATCTGTTTATGCTAAAGTTCTTTAATTGTGTTCATTGTCCTAAAGATCTATGATCATTTCATTCTTCTTTCTTTAATTCCCCCTAGTGCTCACTTTTTGACTTCCTCCCTTTTGATGGAGTTTTCCTTTGGGGAGAGATTCAAAGTATCTGTCATGAAGGACAATTCATGATTCATCAGCCTCAGTCTCTGCTCCAACTGACTTCTGGGGAAACAGAACTTTCCACAGATGAATGCTAGTCTCATTCCAACAGACTTAGAGAAGAATCACATAGTCATATATGTGTCGCCCACCTGATCTCTGTTCCTCCAATCTCTGCATTAGTATGGTAAACAGAGCACTGCCATACTGCTGCTATACTAGCTTGAGCAAATCTCTGCCATTTAGATTTATGTCCCTGGGGAGAGAAGTAAGGGTTAGGGTGTAGTGTTGAGTTCTTGGGCAAGCAAGTGGGTAATCCAGTGCTGCCCAATTTAAAGAAACATGGTGGACAATGGGGAAGGGGATGCTGACTTGTAGGGATTCTTGTATGTTGTTAGTTTATCAATTTTTAATCTCATTTAGGTATTACATTTATAGACTATGGAGACAGCTAGAATTATGTTATATTTGCTGCACAATTCCTCTTTTGGAGAGGTTTGGGAATTTGTAAGGATGAAAGGAAATATCTAGTCCTCCATCTTGTTGGTCATGTGATCCTGAAGCCCTTTTCCCCATAATTTTAAAATTCTCACACATAGGACTAAAAGAAAAAGAAGCTGAACAACCACATCCATGATGAGAAATGAACATTTTGGTAAAAATATCTCATCTCATTGTGTAAAGGTGTGAATTTCTAATAATGTTTTTCTCTAAATATTTCTCTGGGGAAACTGACTCTGTCATGACACTGTCACCCTAACTGTCAAAATACATCCCTGGCATTCTAAAGTGATAATCCTAGAAATACACTAAGGAAATCAGTCAAAATAATTTCCTAAACCTGATTTGACTACAATAAATCACAAATTACTTATAGAGAAAAAAATCTGCACATAAGAGTATTCCTCTTTCTCAATCATTCATTACCTCCTTTTGTCCAATATCCACTAGAATACAATGAGATGAAAATATTGTTAATGACAGGTGCCACATCTGGAAACTCTTCTCTGGTGTGAAGAAGGCGTTAATGAAATCAACAACTAAAAATGACTGATTCAAGAAATGATCAAAGCATTGCATGATATCTAAGTAAAATGACAGTAGAGAGAAACTCAAGTCACCAGTAAAAAGGTGACAATATTTGAGTTTCAAAAAAAAAAAAAATATATATATATATAATATATATATAAAAAATATATATATATATATATAATGTAGTGGAGTTTAACAAGACTAAAGGAGTGATGGTATGTATATGTGCATACTTCTATTCTCATTTCAAAGCTGGAAAGGCTTGAGAAAACAAAATCAGTGGCCCCAAAGTAGTTTGCAAATGCCATTCATTTTAATCCACTCGACCAAAAAGACTTTATTATAAACTTTCAAATATTTTTAGTGACTTAGAGTTTTTGCAAGGACAATACTGGGAATTATTCATATTTAGCCATACTTTGAAATTACCAAGCAAATGAACTTTCTCAGGACAGGGCTCTGAGGAAAATGAAAGCACCCATGTCTACTTATTGTTCTGGATCTGTCCCAAACTAACTGTTTCAGGAGAAATCATTTAACCTCTCAGCTGCAAAATGAGTGAATTGGACTGAATACTAAGGGCCATTTCAATCTAATGTTTCCTGAGTTTATCTAAAGTAGACAATGCTAGTTTTTAACACTCAAACTTTTCCCTGTGCTTTTTTTTCTCCCTAAGGATTTCCTATCACTGCAGGTTCCCAAGATTTTCATTTTGTCTTATTTGTCTTTATCATACTTCATTTTTAAAAAAGCTCTGAAGGGCATGGATTCACACTAATAATTTAAGACTACATATATTATTCTTCATCAGGTAATCACTCTTTAACAGATGAGCTCTTGAAAAAGAATGATTGACTCAAAGAAATTTAATCACTAAGGTATTTCTGATATCATGGAAGACCTTAGAGAGTCGGAAGGTCTTCCCTCTAATTCTAAACCAGTGATGGCAAACTTATATCATGTATGTCAGTGCTGACACATGTAGCTATTTTTTATGACACACGGCTGCATGTGGCTGCATACGGAGAAGTATGGGGACGCATACCGAGGATGAAACATTTCTGTAGTGTAGTATAGACACTCTGTGCACTATAGATGACAATTCTACTTATATTAATTTACCTATTTTGGTTTATTAAGTACGGTTGTATACTACAATTATATATTGTTTTTATTTAAACTCTAAATAGCACAAAATTATGTTGTTTTTTTTTCTCAAGGTGACACACCACCCAAGTTATGCTCAGTTTTTTGGTGAATTTTGACACAACAAGCTCAAAATGTTGTCCATTGCTGTTCTATACCATATCAAGTGGACAATAATTTACTCTGTTTATGTTAGTCAATAATAATTTCAAAATAAAACTCTTAACTTTTACCTCTAATTCCTGTTCATTATTTTTCCTCTTTTAGAAGAATTTGTTACTATAATGTCTCAACTCCATTTCTTAAATCAGATTAGGAATACTTGAGTGATGAATGGATTGACAGATGAAGACAAATAGGCAAAATTTGTATCACAGGGCATGAAAGCCACAAGTCTACATTACCAAGGTGTTGGATTTTGGAATTCCCTGGAGATTTTAAATATATCTAGACTCTATAGCTACTTTAAGGAAAATTGATCAAAAAAGATTTTCCTTCTAACTCTGCTGTGCACCTCTTTAAGGATACAGACTGGAACTGGATATTTATTGATATATAAATCTTGAATAACGAAAGTCCCTTGATCAATGAAAGTAGTTAATTTTTCTGTAATTTACAATCTTAGAAAACTGATCAGAAAATTGAGAAATTAGGTAACTTGTTCAGAGTTACACAGCCAATGGGTATCATTGGCAGGATTTGAAGTCCATCTTCCCAGCAACAAAATTTCAAGGCAATTCATCTATTCTTTGTGCCATACTTTTTCTAATGTGCCTTCTGGCTCTTACTCATGTAGTGGCAATGCCACATTGTGATCCAACAATACCAAATATCTGTATTTTTTTCTTCCTCACGAGCTAATTTTCAGAAACAAATACAAAACAGACATACAAATGTGAAATTAACAAATTAATCAGGTAAAGGAATGATGGTGTAGATGAAGGAGAAATAAGTCAAAAGTTTGAATATCTATGTTTGTAGATATGCCACTTGATTATATAAATGGAAGTGATAGGCTTTATCACAGTAATAACCATATGTAAAAAAAAATTAAGATATTGGAACCAAACAAATTGTATAAGAGGAAAGAAGGAAGGGAAAGGAGAAGAATAAGAAGCCAAAAAAGAGAAGCTGGAAAATAGGGAAGTGTGGTAGATGAGGGACAATATCATCAGGGAGGTTGGAATGAAATGATAAGAAAGAGCCAGAATAAGACAGAAATACTAGCCTAGGATTTGAGCATTAGGCTTATTAGATTGTCCTACTGTACTATAATACAAACATCTTCTAACCTGAATAAACTCTTGTGGCATGCTAAATATCAATTTATTGTATTTTGGTAATAATGGAGTAGATCATCCTCTGAGATCATTAAATGAGAAATAACAATAAAAATTCCCTCAAATTCATAATGCTATAAGCTACCTTCTTTTTCCCCTCACAACATCCATAATTTGTAAAGGGTGGAAAAGGTAAAAAGAAGAGGAGCAGATCATAGCAAAAAAGCCTGCAAGAAGTCTAGTTTGGCCTGGGGAATAAGTGATAAAATAAAGTACCTGAGAACCCTGATATTGAGATGTCTGTGACAAGTTGGGTCGGTTGGTTAAGACACTCTGCTAACAAGGTCATAAGATAGATTCCCACGTGAGCCAATTAACTAGACTTGATTCCATGGTCACATACCATACCCCTAACCCTAGCTAGACACATTGCAAATGTATACCACTAATCATAGGGGAAAACACATGAAGAGTTGAGGCTGAATCACTGAAAATCCAAAATCTCCATCTGAAAAGCAGGGCAGAATAAAGGATCATTATTAGAAAGATATGCATGGAGGACAACACATTGCTCTGAATTAAGGAATATCTCATTGCTATGAAAGAACATTAGATTACATAATGCCTTGTGGTACCAAAGCATTGTATCATAAACTGTACATTGTTCCATTATACATTGTACATTATATATTACAGTAATTCAATAAATATTTGTTGAATTAATGAATATAGTAGGCTAGAGAGAAGACCTGATACCCTCTCCTTCTTCCACTCCACTTGTTGTTTCCCTGGCTTTCTTCATATCTTATTTTTAATCCCATCTTCTTGGGGGGAAAATCTTTCCCAGTTCACTTCAATGTTAATGACTTCCTTCTGAGATTTCCTCTAGTTTATTATCCTGTGTGTGTGTGTGTGTGTGTGTGTGTGTGTGTGTGTGTGTGTGTACATATAAGAGTAAGGACAATGTTTTCCTTTTGGCTATTCTTTGAATCTCCTGAAATTCTTTGCACATGATCAATACGCAATACATATTTGTTCATTCATTTGACCAGAGTTTGAATTCTAGTTCTTTCACTTGCTGTTTCTGTGACCTTGGGAAGTTCCTTATTTCTTCATGTTTGCATTGAGAAGTTTGGATTACATGATCTTATACTTATTTTCCAGCTTTTAATATGATGATCTTGTATGTCAATTTAACATTTCAGACTTTGATAATAGACTAAAAATAGTAGTTTAAAAAGTAGTAAATGTGTTAGTAAATAGAGGTAAAAAAATAGAGCATAATAAAAAGAAAACCTCTCTTGGAGTCAGAAAGAACAGCCATAAAGTAATGTGTCTAACTCCTAATCATTGTAAGTTCTTGAGCAAGTTACTGAACCTCTAAGGACATTCTCCCAGATGACTACACATTATAGAAACAGTTGCTGATCAACTGGAATAAAAGGAATGTCCTCACTAAGGAGTTCCCTACATAAATAAATTTTAAAAGCATTTACTAAATGAAAAGTACTGCACTAAATAATGGAAACACAAATAGAAAAGTGAAACAATTACTCTTTTCAGGAATCTCACATTGTAATCCAAGAGAAAATATGTATGAAAGGTTTCTATGGAAAGTTATGTGAAAAGGTCCTATGGTCCTAATGATGCCAAAGATTGGGATAAAAAAATCACAATTGAAAAGTAATGGGGACATTAATTAGAAAATGTGGTATATTTTTTTACCGTTACTTTTTTGTGTAACGAAAAATAAAGCTGAGCTGGAACTGTTAAATATATATAAATGTATTACCAATCCTATGGAATATGATTATGAAAAGCTATACCTTTTTTGCACTCCAGGAATTTGAATTTAATGTTGTAACACATCAAAGCTTCAATAGGCAAGAACAATGTTTTTGTTTTTGCTTTTATCATTTTGAAAAGTTTTGCTTTCTTTTAATGTCACTCAAACCCCTGAATAGATTAAGATGTATTTAATTTTACTGAACTAAGCTATTACAAAGGAATTTTGACTGACTTTTGATATGTGATGTTGTTTAAATTATATCATTTAAAAATTAGGTGCCCGTTTAAATAGGAAGTTATAAATTATTAATCTGTTTCAAAGCCTGAAAATATCAACTTATATAATAATTTTAGAATTAGAAGAACTGTTAGTGACCCCTCAAATTTTTGGTGCAAGGAAACTAAAATTGGAAGGAGACAAGTTACTTTCCCAAGGCCATAAATTGAATTAGTGACATACCAGGGACTCAAATTTTTATCTCTTGGGTGTCAGTCCAATTCATTTTCTTTTTTTTTTATATCTTTAATTGGAGTTCAATGTATTTGCACTTTAAAAGAAGGAAAGGTTAGTGAAGTCCTGGCTTTTCAATTTCTCCAGTGTTTTAAAATTCATATAGTGTCTTTAAATTCATACAATGCTTTAAAGATTGAATGTACTGCTCTGTTGGTATTGCTTCTATTCATTAAAATAATTATCTTGAACAAACAGCTGACTCCTTAAGATGCATATGTTGTTGTGATTGCCTAAATATATGTCTAATTATTTTTAAAACATTTATTAATATTTATTTTTTATAAAAGTTAACATGGTTACATAATTCATGCTCTTACTCTCCACTTCACACCCCCCCACCCAAGATCTCCTCGCCCCCGCCATGGCTGATGCGTATTTCCAGTGGTTTAAACATGTGTCATTGATCAAGACCTATTTCCAAATTGATGATAGTTGCATTTGTGTGGTAGTTTCAGTCTACATCCCCAATCAGGTCTGCCTCAACTAATGTGTTCAAGCAGTTTTTCTCCTGTTTCCACTCCTGTAGTTCTTCCTTTGAATATGGGTAGCGTTCTTTTCCATAAATCCCTCAGAATTGTCCTGCATCTTTGCATTGCTGCTAGTACAGAAGTCCATTACATTCTGTTTTACCACAGTGTATCAGCCTCTGTGTACGTTTTCCTGGATCTGCTCCTTTTGCTCTGCATCAATTCCTGGAGGTCTTTCCAGTTCACATGGAATTCCTCCAGTTTATTATTCCTTTGAGCACAGTAGTATTCCATCACCAGCATATACCACAATTTGCTAAGCCATTCCCCAATTGAAGGACATACCCTCATTTTCCAGGTTTTTGCCACCACAAAAAGCACAGCCATAAATATTTTTGTACAAGTCTGTTTATCTATGATCTCTTTGCGGTACAAACCCAACAATGGTATGGCTGGATCAAAGGGCAGGCATTATTTTATAGCCCTTTGGGAATAGTTCCAAATTGCCAGCCAGAATGGTTGGATCAGTTCACAACTCCACCAGCAATGCATTAATATCCCAGTTTTGCCACATCCCCCCCAGCATTCATTACTCTCCCCTTCTATTATTTTAGCCAATCTGCTAGGTGTGAGGTGGTAACTCAGAATTGTTTTGATTTGCATTTCTCTAATTATTAGAGATTTAGAACACTTTCTCATGTGCTTATTAATACTTTTGATTTCTTTATCTGAAAATTGCCTATTCATGTCTCTTACCCATTTATCAATTGGGGAACAGTTTGATTTTTTTTATACAATTGGTTTAACTCCTTGTATATTTGAGTAATTAGACCCCTCTCATAGTTTTCTGTTATAAAGATTTTTTCCCAATTTGTTGTTTCCCTTCTGATTTTGGTTGCATTGTTTTTATTTGTACAAAAGCTTTTTAGTTTGATATAATCAAAATCATTTATTTTACATTTTCTAATTTTCTTTAACTCTTGCTTGGTTTTAAAATTTTCTTTTCCCAGAGATCTGACAAGTAAAGTATTTTATGTTCACTGAACTTATTTTATAGTTTCCCCTCTTTATATTCAACTCATTCACGCATTCTGAATTTATCTTGGTGTAGGATGTGAGATGTGTATCTAAACCTAATCTCTCCCATATTGTTTTCCAATTTTCCCAGCAGTTTTTGTCAAATAGTGGATTTCTGTCCCAAAAGTTGGGCTCTTTGGGTTTATCATACAATGTCTTGCTTACGTCACTTACCCCAAGTCTATTCCACTGATCCTGTCTTCTGTTTCTTATCCAATACCATACCATTTTGATGACCATTATTTTATAGTACAGTTTAATATCTGGTATTGCTAGGCCCCCTTCCTTCACATTTTTTTCATTATTTCCCTTGATATTCTTGATCTTTTGTTATTCCAAATGAACTTTGTTATATAGTTTTTCCTAATTCAGTAAAAAAGTTTTTGGTAGTTTGATAGGTATGGCGCTAAATCGGTAAATTAATTTGGGTAGAATGCTCATTTTTATTATGTTAGCTCATCCTACCCATGAGCATTCAATGTTTTTCCAATTGTTTAGATCTAGTTTTAATTGTTTGGAAAGTGTTTTGTAGTTGTTTTCATATAATTCCTGTGTTTGTTTTGGTAGACAGATTCCTAAGTATTTTATATTGTATAGGGTGATTTTAAATAGTATTTTTCTTTCTACCTGATGCTGATGATTTATGTGCATTTATTTTGTATCCTGCAACTTTGCTAAAGTTGTTGATTAATTCTACAAGCTTCTTAGTTGATTCTCTAGAATTTCCCCCTGAGTACTGCCTTGGCTGCATCCTACAGAGTTTGGTAGGATGTCTCATCATTGTCATTCTCTTCAATGAAATTGTTGATTGTTTCCATGATTTCTTCTTTGACTAGCTGGTTTTGGAGAATCATATTATTTAATTTCCAATTAGTTTTTTATTTTGATTTGCCTATCCAGGTGCCCTTACTAATTATTATTTTTATTGCATTATGATCTGAGAAGGTTACATTTATTATTTCTGCTCTTTTGCATTTGTTTGCAATGTTTCTATGCCCTAATGCATGGTCAATCTTTGTGAATGTACCATGTGCAGCTGAAAAGAAGGAGTATTCCTTTTTGTCCCTATTTATTTTTTTCTACATATCTATTAAATATAATTTTTCTAGGACTTCATTCATCTCTCTTATCTCTTTCTTATTTACTTTTTGGTTTGATTTATCTAGATCTGAAAGAGGAATATTTAAATTCCCACTAGTATGGTTTTACTATCTATTTCCTTCTTGAGATCTGCCTGTTTCTCCTTTACTTATCTGGTTGCTATGCCATTTAGTACATACATATTGAGCAATGTTATTTCCTCATTGTCTATACTGCCTTTAATCGGGATGTAATGACCTTCTCTGTCTTTTTTAATCATATCTATTTTTATTTTGGCTTGGGCAGAAATCATGATCACCACTCCTGCCTTCTTTTTCTCATTTGAGGCCCAAAGGATTTTGCTCAAGCCCTTTAACTTAAACCTGTGTATGTCCACCTGCCTCATATGTGTTTCTTGTAGACAACATATGGTAGGATTTTGGTTTCTAATCCATTCTGCTATTTGCTTCCTTTTTATAGGCGAGTTCATCCCATTCACATTCAGAGTTATAATTATCAGTTGTGTATTCACCAACATTTTGGTATCCTCTCCTAGTTCTACCCCTTCTTCTTACACTCTTTCCTTTTAAACCAGTGGATTGCTTTAAGCCAGTAACCCTTGTCCCCTCCCTTGATTTACTTCCCTTTCTACCCCTCCCATATTATTTCCCTCTTTTTATTTTTAAGGCCTAATGGATTCCCTCCCCCTTCTTCTCTCCTCCCTTTTTTGACCTCCCCACTCCCCTGATCCCCTTGGTTTATCCCTTCTGACTTTCTCAGTAGGGTTAGATAGAGTTTTATATCCCAATGGATAAAGCTACTCTTCCCTCTCAGGGTTAATTACACTGAGAGTAAGGTTTAAATATTACCTCTTAATGCTCTCTTCCTCTCCTTCTTATAATAGTATTCATCCCTTCCCCTTCTCATGCCATCTTTGTGTGTAATAAAATATCCTATTTTCCTTATTCATTCAAGTTTTTTCTCTTGGTGTCCTCTACAATTATTCACTCCCCTCTTTCCCACCCCCCATATCATCTTAGACCATTTAGTATTCCAACATCTCCCTATGAATAATTCTTCTAATTACTATAATAGTGAATAGATTTCCTTATAGAGAATTATACATAACATTTCTCCACATAGGAATACAAATAATTAGATCATACTGAAGCCCTTAAAGAGGAAGATTTAAAAAATATGAGTCTTCTTTTTTCCCCTCTGTTTCTTATTTACTTTTTCATGTTTCTCTTGATTCTGGTTAGATATCGAACTTTCCATCTAGTCCTGGTCTTTTCTGTGCAAATACTTGGAAATCTTCTGTCTTGCTTGTTCCTCAGTCCAAGGCTCCTTTAACAGTCTCAGGGCGCTGTTTCCACAGTCGTGTACCCCTCTGCACTGGATCCCCACTCAAGGTCCCCTGCTGAGCTCAGGATCCATGGACTCAAGAGCCTGTGCTTGCTCCTGAGCTCAGGGTCTGTGTTCAAAGTCCTCACATTCTTTAGCCTCTTGGGGTCTTAAGTTTTGCTGCTCTCACGAGCAGGCCCTGGTGACCCCAGGTAACTGCCAAGGACTTAATGTGTGCCCCAAACTTGCTCTAACTCTTGTGCGCTGGCTTTGGCACTGTAGGTGGTGTGGGGGTGGAGGGGGTTGCTCAGCTCACATTTTAGTGAGAGCTGTTTCACCCCTTTATAGCATGGAAATGCCCTGATTCCACGTACCTCCAATGCTGCACCCTGTTGTCGGGTCCCTTTGTTCCTCTGGATTTGTTTTTATATCTTCTGGAGGAGTCCTATATTTTTCAGTTAGGAGAGGTTAAGCAGCTGCTTTTTACTCTGCCGCCATCTTAACCAGGAAGCTGTCCAATTCACTTTTGACTTCTTTCTGCTGCCTCGAAAAAATAATAAATAATAGATCTTTAAATTATTATTAAAAGTCTTTACAAAGGATAATAAGGCAATTATTTAGTATTGTGGAAGACAGTTTATACCATGTTCTCAAATTTCCACAGTTCATTGTTGATAGAGATAATTGGCTGTTTTCTCCTAAGAACATAGTCATGATGTCTCAATTTTCTTTCTTTTTTTTTTAATCCCTTATCTTCCATCTTAGGATCAATATTGTGTGTTGGTTCCAAAGCAGAAGAGAGGTAAGGGCAAGGCAAAGGTGATTAAATGACTTGCCCAGGGTCACACAACTGGAAAGTATCTGAGGCACTGGATCTGTCTTCAGGCCTGGACACCAATTCACTGAGCCACTCAGCTGCCCCACTTCATTTTCTTAAAATTTCTTTTTCTTGTTGTTCTTCAGTGATATTGACCATGCCTAAATTTTCATGACCCCATTTCAGATTTTCTTGGCAAAGATATTGGAATGATTTGCCATTTCCTTCTTCAGTTCATTTTATAGATGAGCAACTAAAATAAGCAAGGTTAAGTGACTTGCCCAAGGTCATACAGCTACTAAGGATGTAAGGTCAAGTTTGAACTCAAGACGATGTCTTCCTGGCCTCAGTCTTTGCACTCTATCCACTGTGCCACCTGGCTGCCCACAAAATTTTTACTTACACATTTTCAAAATCATGTTGACTGAACATTTTTGAGTCAAACATTCAAATTGCTTTCTAAACTCATTTATTTGAAAATTCCCTCCAAAAATGCATACGACACCAATGGAGTAATAAAGCATATATGGCCAGGCCATCTTCAATTTTACATATCTTTGATAACAACATTGTGAAAACAAACAACATTGAAAGATCAAAGTCCTCTAAGTTAAATGATTAGCAATGATTCCAGAGGACTTTTAATTAAATATTCAGCCTACTTGATCATAGAGAGATGATGTACTCAAGATACAGAATAAGACATCTTTTTTTTTTTGCAGCTGGCCATTGTGATGATTTGTAATTATGCATTTTGTTATAAAAGTTTTAGAAAATTCCGTTCTCCTCACAATTAATCACTTTTTCCCTCAATGTCACATAAAAGGAAGAAACTTATATTAGCAGGAAGAATAGTATGACATATGTACTGAAAGAAAATTCAACCAAAGAATCAAGGAATAAAGGAGAAAAGTAAACTATGGTTTTGTGGTTCTCCACTAAGTCTGAAAGAAAGAACTCCAGTTAACATGAATTTTTACTCTACAAAACTCACCGGAGCAAAGAGTGAAATATGGGAAATATGGATTGCCTGGATTCATTGGAGACTAAACAGACATGGGTGCTTCTGAACACAATTAAATTCTTTCATAGTTTGCCTCCAGAAAAAATGTAAATGATAAATACAAAAATAAAGAAAATGTAATATTATTATGTAAACTCCAAGACATATAATGTTAAATTTAACAATTCCTGTGATAAACTATAAATTCTATAAATGACTATGTGAAAGACATTTGAGTATGAAGAAAAAGAATAAGATAGTTATCTAAAAAACTTAAAACTTCAGAAGAAAATGGGACAATATGTTCCAAAAAGTGAAGGAGATTAAACCTGGTGACATACCATTTAAACCTGAGCCTAATCATTACGGTAAAAGATAGACATTTAATAAGAAATAGTTTATTTAATAAAGATAGACATCTAATGAGAAAATCAGAATGTTTGCTTTGCAAATGTCTCAGATAACAAAAATGCAAGAAAGGCAAATAAATAGAGCAACAAAGAACAACAACAAAATAGTAACCCAGAGACCAGTAAGAGATTTCTTTCTAAAAGCATAAAAGGGCACCTTAGGGAAAGCATAAGTCAAAGAGAAGTGATGGAGAAATAGGGGTGAAATTTCATGTACTTACCTCATAATATCCCACATATAGGAGAATCAGTGTATTACATAGAACTAACTGAAAGAATGGGAGCTGAATATAGGGGAGAGAAGAGAATATGTGATGTGTTCTAATCAAGTCCAAGGTTAATAATAAAAGAAAATAACTCCTGAGTTTTGGAAGAGGGAAAGAGCTATAAGAGAATGAATTAAGAGGTGAAGAAAAGAACTGAATCACAGGGAAAGAAAGCAAAACTATTGTTTCAATGGTGGAAGGGGATACCACTGATGAATGTTTCCATTAAGGAAGAAAGTTTTCTTTAAGGGAGATGAAAATATTATATGAATACAATTTGCAGGAATGTGGTGCTTAGAGAGAATAAGATTTCATGAAGGCAGCTGATGCCCAGGAAAGTAGGAGTCTATGGACCCAGAGAGGTAAATGTGGTGAAATGATCATGAGGAAAGCAAAACTTAATAATAAAGTACATGGGCAGGGACATAGGAAGAGCCTACCATCTGGTAATAACTTCTCTACTACTAGCAAGAATTAGTATTTCTAAGAATAATGTTCAACCAGGAGAACATTGTACACAGAGACTGATACACTGTGGCACAATTGAACATAATGGACTTCTCTACTAGCAGCAATGCAATGACCCAGGACAATCCAGAGGAACTTATGAGAAAGAACATTATCCACATCCAGAGAACGAACTGTGGGAACAGAAAAGAAGATAAACATATAATCAATCATGTAGTTCAATGGGGATAATATTTGGGTTTTGGCATTAAAAGATCACTCGATTGCAAATATGTATAACATGGAAATAGTTTTTGAACAATTATACATGTATAACCCAGTGAAATTGTTTGTCAGCCCCAGGAGGGGGAGGGAAGGGAGGGGGTGGTGAAATCATGAATCATGTGACCATGGAAAAGTGTTTTGAATAAAATATAAAAGTATTGTTCAATTAACAAAAGGGAGGTCAGGGACAAAAATCTATAAGTGAAAGCCAAAAGCTTAGAGAGGAAACTTTAGAAGGGTTACTTGTAAGATTTGATTCTATGAGAAATGAAGAGAAAAAAAGAAGCAGATAAGTATGAAATCCATGAATCAAAGAATAACAGTCTAGAGATGGAGAAAGAGATGATCAGTAATGAATAGAATGAGAGACATATTTTTAAGGGGGCTGAAAATTAACTTTTAATAACATATATAAAACAATTTGAAGGGGAAGAGAAGAATGGGAATTATACTTGTTTAATTAACTAGAAAAGGGGAAAGAGGCAAAGAATTAAATACCTGGGTAAAAGGAAGGACACAAAAGGAATTAAGTTAAGGAAAATTCCAAAAATTATGGAAATGTACATGATATCTTTACATAGAACAGAGAAATAATATACATATTTCTCCATAGTACAAAGAAGTTTGCAAAACCTAGAGATATTACAAATAAATGTAAAAAAGTAGACATAGCAAACACATCTGTTGTGGATGATAACACAGTAAAAATAATAATCAATTTAATGAGCATTAAAAGACCTAAAAGAAGATTGAAAAACAAAATCCTAAATAATGAATAGGTCAAAAAATGAATCATTAAAACAGTAATTATCCAAAAGAAAATAATAATAATGAAACAACAAACCAATAATTTTGAGATGCAGTTAAAGTAGTCTTTATAGGAAAAATAATATTCTTACAAACATGCTTAAACAAGATAGAAAAGTAGAGAATTAATGAACTAGATAAATATATAAACACAGAAAACAAATTCTGAAACATCACCAGAATCTCCTAAAAAGGAGATTTCTTTTTTAAATTACAGAACTGGCAACCCAAAATAACTCCACAAAGTATAAATAATACCAAAGTTATTTTTTGAAAATTAAAAATATATATATACATATATTCTTAAGCCAATCCCAATAAAAAAGGCAGAAATCAAACCAACAAAAGAACAAGGTAAAATCATCAGAAACTCAGGAAAAAATCAATTAAAGAGCTTCTAAAGAAAACTATATTCTAATGAAACTGAGTACCTGAAATAAAGAGTGCTTTCAAAATATAATGTGAACAAAGTAACATAAGAACAAATAGAAACCTAAAATAATTCAATTTCAAAAAAGGAAAATAGAATGGGTTGTAAAGGAAATATAAAAAAAACCTAGTCCTGACAGATTCAGAAAATTTCTATCGAATCTTTAAATAATTATTAGTAACAATTCAATGCAAATTATTTTAAAAAGTTGAAAAAGAAAACACTCTACCAGATTCCTTTTATGAGCTAAATATAATGCAAATACCTAAAGAACAGAATGATAAAACAGAACTATAGTGTTATATCATTAATGAACATCACTTCAAAATATTTCAAATACAATATTGTTGAAAGACTAGAGCAATTTATTCAAGAAATTGCTCATCATGAAGATCAAATTAATTGAAACCAGATATAATGAGATGGATAAACAATAGGTAAAAAACAACACAAATAATCATATCAAAAGCAAAAACATTCAAGACTACATAATTATCTCAATAGATGAAGAAAAAGTTTTGACAAAGTACAATACTCATTTATGCTAAAAACCCAGCTAGGTATTTGCAAAGGGGCACCTTTATTAATTTCATAAAAAGCACCTACCTAAAACTAAAAGCAAGCATCTATGAAATGGGGATATAGTATATGTTTTTTTAGTAAGTCAAGAGTAAAGTTGGGATGTTCATTCTTCCCATTATTTTTTGATATAATTCTAGAAACACTAGCAATGACCATAAGAAAAGAGAAGGAAATTAAAGGAATAGTCAGGAAAAGAAGATATAAAACTTTTTCTAATTGGCAATGATTTGAGAGATTACTTAAGACATCCAAGAGAATCTGTAAGGACATTAATTGAAAAAATACCATTACTTAAATTGAAAACTATATAATAAATGCTCAAAAATCAACTCCTTTTTATAGAAAAATTTAATATGCCACGATATAAAAGAAAATATTTCAAAAAGCTACAAAATGCATTGTGTCTGGCTCAATATACAAAAGAATATTAAATACTTACATTGATTAAAAAGAGTTATTCACACTTTTAATGTTACACCAATCAACTTATCAAAGGAATACTTAAGAAAAACAACAAAATTCAGTCAGAAAAATAAAATATTTAGAAAATCAAGACAAATAATAAAAAGATGGAAGAATGATATCATAATGGCACTTCTAGAATTCAAATCATATTATACACCAGAAATCATGAAAATAATTTGGTTTTGGTTTTAAAAATACAGGGGGTTCAATCAATTAAACAGACTAGACAGGCAAGGATCAAAAACATGGGAATTCAATAACTTAGGGATTATTAATACAGGAAACATAAATTACTTATGAAATGACTCTGACAAAAATGATTGGGGAAAACTAAAAAATAGTCTGGTAGAAATAAGAATAAAACCAACAATTTACACTGAATTTAATAATACATTATGAATAGATATATATGACCTAAATATTAGAAATAATAATAATTTAAAATAAGAGATTAGTTACCTATCATAAGCACAGGTAGAATATCTATTTCTAGCTAAATACGGAGAGTAGCAACTAGAAAAGACAAAATAAGTAACCTTTACTACCTGAAACTAAAGCTTCTGCACAACCAAAATTAATTGAGGCAGCTAGGACACTGAGCAAATAAAGTATCAGGCCTAAAGTCATAAAGGCATGAATTCAAATTCAGTTAGAAACTATGAATTAGAGCAAGCCATTTAACCTCTTTGCCCCAGTTTCCACATCTATAAAATGGTTAGAATCAATAGCATCTATCTTTTAGGGCTAAAAAGATCAAATGTGATTATAAATGTAACAAATTTACCTCAGTCAGTTCTTGGCACAAAGTAAGTGTTATAAAAACAGGAGTGATAATTACTTTACTATCAATGTACCTAAAATAGGAAGGGCAGTAGTAAAATGGTGGTGGGAAACTGTATCAATTTCTCTGATAAGAGTTTTATAAGCAATATATATATATATATATGCACATATATATATACATATGTATTAGGTATATATGTTAGATATAGATAGACTTATATGCACATAAACATATATGTATATAGATATAGGTATGTGCATATATGTATATATAACAAATATATAATATATACCCCAAATGTATATAGCAAACATATATAGCAAAACCATTCTATAATAGATAAGCAGAAAATATATAAAAACAAAAATGTCTTGAAACAATTGTAAACTATTTTTTAATTTTATTTTTTAATTTTTTTCAATGACATGTAGAGATATTTGATGATTGTTTTTTTTTTTACTTTTTAAAATTCAGATTTTTCTCTCTCCATTACCCTCCTCCCTTAACTCCACTGAGGTAGTGAATAGTCTGATATGGTTACACCTCTAATTTCATGTAATACATATTTTCATTTTACTCATGTCATGTTAGAAAATATAACAAATGAAATGGAAATCTCATGAAGAAAATACAGTGGAAGATGGAATGCTTTGATCTACATTCAGATTTCAGCAATTCCTTCTTTGCCTGTGTGTAACATTTATATCATGTATACCTGATGGTCATCTAGAAGACTTGCTTTGCTGATAATAGTTTAGTTCTTCATAGGTGATCATCATATAATATTTCTTTTTTCTGTGTTCATTGTTCTCTTGGTTCTGCTCCCTAGACTTTGCATCAGTTCATATAAATCTTTCCAGATTTTTCTGAAATCATCCTCTTTATTGTTTCTTATAGCACAATATTCCATTTTAACCATATACCATAACTTGTTTGTCTATTTCCCAAGTGATGGACAACTCATCAGTTTCCCTATTCTTTGCCACTTCAAAAAGAGCTGCTAAAATATATTGGTACAAGTATGTCCTTTTCCTTTATCTATGATCTCTTTGGGATATAGACCCAGTAGTGTTATTGCTGAATCAAAAGGTATCCATAGTTTTATGGTCCTTTGATCTTTGTTCCATATTTCTCTCCAGAATGGTTGCATCACAATTCTACCCAAAGTGTATTAGTGTGCCAATTTTCCCACATACCCTATAATATTTAATATTTTCTACTTCAGTCATATTAGTAAATCTGCTAGGTTAAGTGTTATCTCAGAGGGGTTTTTTTTAATTTGCATTTCTCTAATCAATAGTGTTGTTTTTTTGGTTTTTGTTTTTTGTTTTTACTTTTTTCCATAGAACTGGATAATTCTAATTTCTTCCTCTGTGAACTGCCTGTTCATATTCATCAACCATTTTTCAACTGGGGAATGCTTTGTATTCTTATGAATTTGATTCAGTCCTCTATATATTTGAAAAATGAGATTTTTGTCAGACACCTATAATTTTTCTCAAATTTGTTATTTCCCTTATAATCTTGTTTGCATTTGATTTTATTCATACAAAACTTTTAAATTTAATATAATTTTATCTATTTCATTTTTATAATGTTTCCTATATCTTTTTGGTCATAAATTTTTCTCTTCTCCATAATTCTGATAGCTAAACATTTCCACATTCTCCTAATTTATTTATGGTGTCACACTTTATTTTGAGTTCAAGTATCCATTTCAACTTTGTCGTGGTATATGGTGTGAGATATTGGTCCATAACTAATTTCTGCCATACTGCTTTTCAGGTTTCCCAGAATTTTTATCTAAATAATGAGTTTTTATTTTTCCCAAATGTTGGATCTTTGGCTTTAGCAAACATTAAGATGCTTTGGACATTATTATTGCATTGATTCACCACTCTAATTTCTTAGTCTGTAACAGATTGTTTTGATGATAACCACTTTATAGTATAATTTGATATCTGGTACAGCCAGGCCTCCTTCATGTTTTTTTTTCATTAATTCTCTCGATTTTATTGGCCTTCTGTTCTTCTAGATGAACTCTGTTGTAATTTGTTTCAGTTCTATGAAATAATTTTGGTAATCTGATTGATATGACACTGAGTAAGTAAATTAATTTGGTGTTATTGTCATTTTCATTATATTGGCTCAGCCTAAGAGCAATTAATGTTTTTCCAGTTGTTTAGGTATAATTTTATTTGAATGTACAGTGTTTTGTACACATGTTCATATTTTGCTGGGTTTACACTGAGGTATTTTATATATTCTAGTTATTATTTTGAATAAATTTTCCTTTTCTATCTCATTCTGTTGGATTTTGTTAATGGTAAAGAGAAATGCTGATGATTTGTGTGGACTTACTTTTTATCATGTAACTTAGCTGAAGCTGTTAATTATTTCTATTAGGTTTTTGTTTGATTCTCTGGGATTCTTTATATATATACTATCCTGTCACCTGCAAAGAATGACAGTTTTGTTTCTTCATTGAGTATTCTAATTCCTTCAAATTCTTTTCTTTCTTTTATTGGTATAGCTAGCATTTTGAGTAAAATATGAAAAAAAAGAATGGTGATAATGGGTACCCTTGCTTTACACCTGATTTTATTTGGAAGGGATTTAGTTTGTCCCCATTACAAATACGAGTTGCTAATGGTTTTAGACTGATGTTGTTTATCACTTAGATGAAGGTTTCATTTATTTGAATGTTTTCTAATGTTTTCATAAGGAATAGGTATTGTATTTTGTTGAATGCTTTTTCTGCCTGTATTGAAATAAACATGTGGTTTCAGGTGGCTTTGTTATTGATGTGGCCCATTATACTGATGGTTTTCCTAATATTGAGCTACCTGAGCATTCCTAGCATAAAACTCACCTGATCATGGTGCATAATTCTTGTGATTTAATTTTGAAATCTCCTTGTTAGTATCTTATTTAAAAATTCTGCTTCAAAATTCATTTGGGAGATATAGTTTTCTTTCTCTGTTTTGGCTCTTTCTGGTTTAGGTATCAATACCATGTTTGTATCTTAAAAAGTGTCTGATAGGACTCTCTTTGGCAGATTTGTTCAATTAATTTTTCTGTAATAGGGTTCTTTAAGCATTTTATTTCATCATTTGTGCATCTGGGTAGTTTATATATTTGTAAATACTTATCTATTTCACTTAAATGGTCAGTTTTATTGGAATGTAGTTGGACTCAATAACTAACAATAATTGCTTTAATTTCTTCTTCATTGGTAATGACATCACCACTTTCATTTTTGATATTTGTAATTTGGCTTTCTACTTTTTTTAAATCAAGGTAAGATCCTTTGCCTTTTAGAATATCACATTCCATGACATCCAGTCTTTTAAGGTAGAAATTTCTATCTCCTGTGTGGCTCTTCAATATTTTAATTGTTTCCTTCTGGGATAATGTAGTACTTTATCCTTGACCTGGGAGTTATGGGATTTGGCTACAATAATATTGGGATATTTTATTTGTGGGGAGTCTTTTTCTGGGAGTGATGGGTAGATTCTCTCAATTTCTATTTTTGTGTTTCTTTTCCATTTGGACAATCCTATCTGTCATTTTATTCAGTTATTTTTCCTTCCTTTTCCATGAGCTCCATTCTCTCCCTCAGGAATTTGTTTTCTTCAAAGTATTTTTGTGCCTCCTTTTCCTTTTGGCCTATTAAAGTTTTAAGATAATTGGATTTTTGGTGGTTTATTTTCCCCAGCTATTGAGTTTCTGTTCCCTTCTCACCTCTGCTGCCTCAGGGACTCTGTTGCAATGTGGGAGCGAGTAGGGTTCTGAAGTTCCAGTTCTTTCTCTCTTCTCCCTTGTGATCTTAGGGCTCCACTGCCATGTGAGTTTGTAGCTTCTCCTTCTCTACCTGTGTGGAAATGACTCAGGCTGTGTTCATTCCTTTTCTGCAGGTTCATTTCCTCTGGCAGGGCCACTGCCTATTGGTCTGCTCCAATTCTTCTGGTTCTCATAAATGCTATGCTGCCTAGGCTGCTCTCTCCTCTTGTCCCAGTTAGACAAATTCCTCCAGCTTTCCTTTGTTTTGAGGCAATTTGTTTTCTTGTGTTTTTGTATGTATGTGTATAACAATCTGGGAGGCAGTGTTCTTTATTCTGCCATCTTACCTCCCAGCATGCAACTCAAATTGTAAACTATTAACATATAAAATAATTCTCTGAATTGTTTGTTTTTTTTTAACCACCTTTTAGAATTCTGTTCTCTCTTGGTTTTCTTTTCTCCCCATTCCTTCTCTGTAACCTTTGTTAGATCTTCATCCAAACCATTCCCCCTAAACATGGTTGTCACACATTGAACACTCTTGGATTTTAAAGAAGAGATATGAGAAGACGCTCCTAGTTTCTTTGCAGAGATAAGTAATCCACAAATATTAGACTTCAGACATATTTTCAGAATGTATATTTATTGATTGTAGATGCTGATTTTTTCTTTTCCATGTCTTTTTTTGTTCTCTTTACAAAATATTACTTGATATGTGGGATGACTTTGTGGGGTTGGAAGGAAAAAGAATAACAGGGGGAATAGTGAGGGTATTAATATAAAGATTTATTTAATAAAAAATATGCTGAGAAAAAGAAATGTCTAATAAATGGTTATCCTCTATATAATCCTAATATTTGAATTTTCTAATTTTTGTTTTCCTCTATTTACATTGTCATTATTCATATTAAGTCACAAAATATGCACTAGCATCTACAGTTTGGTACATTTTTTTGTATAAAAAGTACAATAATTCTATCAGAAGATCAGCTCTTAAACCTTCACATCTAGACTGAATGAGCCAGGAAGAATTAATCATTTTTCTCATCCCCTGGGGAAAGACTTTGTAAAGAAGGGAGGAAGTCAGGGACTCCTTAATCAATTGAAAAAATATTGTTTGGTGAACACTAAACAGAACTGTTTTGTTCCCTAGCCCAGGGTGGATTATTTGTGGGATGTGACATTTGCTCTTCGTATATGTATATGTATATTTATGTGTATGTATATATAAACATATATACATACATATATATATATATTTAAAGAAGTGTGAGGAGTGTGATAGTTTGGAATCATCAAAAATATAATTTGGCATTTGGATCAAAAGTATCTACCTTGTACATCCCATCACTGAGAGATTATTGTAGATTAATAAAAACTTTAAGGATTCTACAAACTCAGAACTTTCAGGGTATGTCTGCTGAAAGGAAAAGCTAGTTTGCTTTGTGGTGCTACCAGGGGGTGAATATCACCAAATCGCACCCCAAGGTCAGACATTAGGAGAATATTTGGTAGGTAAAGTATAGGAAAACTTTTAATGATTCAAGATACTTTAGAGTTCTAATAGGTAACTCTTAAAACACTGTTCACCTTTTTAGATGTAGCTACCGCTCACCATGTATCTTTTATTTAAATTTCCTTGAAGAAGTGAAGTTCAGCATCATAAAATATAAAAATATAAATCAATTCTATTTCAGGGAATGTTTCACAATGAGGTAATATTCCTATTTTCCACCCAAATCTGAAATATTTTAGTCTGACTTCCTCACAAAAGGCTTGTTTCCTCTCAGTTCTCTTATCCTGTCACCATATTTCCCCTTTATTGCTCTACAATCTAACATTATATGCCAATGTAAATAAATACACTTAGGCTGTTGGCCCTCAGGAAATATTGATTTCCCCATATTAATTAAATCAGCAAATTGTTACTTATTATGCAGAGTGATGCACATTTTAAACTTTATTTAAGGACTTTTCATTGCAATCTAGAAAAATGAAACCCCTTTAGCCAGGAGACATTTTGTATTTTACATTGTCCACTCAGATGGTCTCCCATGAGAAAATGAAAGTGGACCAGGGAGCTTGTTCTCCAGCTGTTAGCAGCAATCTTGGCTTACTGAGGAGTTTCCAGTCCAACTGTTGCACACTGGGAAAGTCTGAGCATTTTCAGCAAGGCAATTGCATAGTAGACTAAATTCCCAAGTGGGACAGACTTTTCATCAACAATTTTCATTGTTCTTTCTCAGTTCAGGGGTTTCCCTTCAGCAAGACCTGGGATTTATACACAGAATATAATGTCAACAACAGCTGAGGTTGACTATTATTATCTCTCTTCCAGCCAGCTCTCTGCCTTATTTTCTTATGACCAGAGGTAAAGAATCCATTATTCACCACCTACCAGCATTTTATTTTTATTCAAATAAGTGATTTTCTTCTATTTTCTCTTTATTTTATTATTAGTAGCATTGTTCCAGATGCAATATTCTGGAAGGTATATTAGACCTTCAGAGTCTCTGACTGAGTTGCCCTGAAATCCCAGGTGAACACCATAAAAAAAAAGAGTAAGGTTTTCTTTTTTTTTTTTCTTGAAATGTGAACAAGTCTTTGGTTCTGTTTTTGTTATTTTTGTTGTTTTGTTGAAGCGTTTTTGGTTGTTTTTGCATATGTGCTCTCCTTCCCCTCCCCCAGATGGTGAAGGAATCTCTGCCAATGACTGATCGAATTACATGTTATATTTCATTCTATCCAAACTCTTTAAAAATTGTTATTCAATAGAGAGCACGTGTTTAACGTCATTTCACAGATTTAGTCATCCCCTTGATTTCACTCTCACTTCGGTAATAACTACCATAGAAACAGAGAATCTCCTGGGTTTGGCTGGTTTCTGGAGTTAGAAGAAGAGAGAGACTTAATTGAATGGGGGCCAAAAGCTGTAGGAGTCAACCGGAAGAGATGCACCTTCTCAGCTCTTACCACATGGACAAGCAGATGCAAAAGTCATCTCACTTACCCCTGGGCCCATGGAAGAGAGCAAATCCTTCTTTAATCCCAGTTGTTTTTCACAGCACATGTCACTGAGTTCCCATGAATGGTGGTGTCACTAGAGAGGGCATTTCTCTTTCTTATTCTCTCTTAAAGTAGGGCAGTGAAAAGAGAACAGAATTTGGGGGCACAGGAGCTGAGGTCAAATCCTGTATCTATCACTCAACACCAGGGTGACATATAAGCTTTCTTGTCTGTAATTTGAAAGAGCTGCTTGGGGAGCCAGTGGTCTGATACCTTTTAAGCTCCTTTCCAATTCTAGAAAGGCGATCTCAGATGTGGCAGAGATTATTGATCACAAAGAGGATCAGAGATCTGGAGCAGGAAAGGACCTCAGATAACATTTATTATTATTATTCTGTTGTTTTATAGCTGAAGAAAATGAATCCCAGAGATGAAGAACCTTGCCCAAGTTCATAAGGGGTCCAAATGGTGGAACAGATATATGAATTTAGGTTCCCAATATTACATACTTTGTGTTTCCTTTCCATTTTACCTGCTTCCAAGAGTAAGAGAAATAAATCCCAGAAATTCAAACAAGCTATCAGCAGGCTCCAAGAGACTGCCTAGTTATTATAAATTTGGTGAGGACTTTTCCCTCGCCTATATTAGGGTGGTGTCATTGTATGGCTTGAAGAGGGTAGAATAGGCATCTAGAGTCTCTTCACTCCAAATCTCCTTTTGAGCTCCTCCAAGGGAGGGAAGCTGGGGTGAGATGCTTGGACACTCTGCTCTCCTCAGCAGGAAGTGGTACAGGGATAGAATCTACCCCCTTAAATATCACTAGTTTAGGGACTTTTATTTTCAATTTCCATCTAATATCTGATTGTTGTTTCATTAATTGGGAAATAAGAGCTATGCTGATGACATTCCAGGGATATTGTCTTTTTTCGTTTTTGTTATTAGTTAGAAAAGTAATTTCAAAGAAGAACCAAAATGTCTTATTAACATTTGAAGATTGAAGAAGTTCAGGGAAAGTTGAGATCTAAAGGGTAAGATTTTGTGGGCAGTAAGTTATCTAGGGAATAAAAATAGGGATAAGGGCAATTCTTTTCAGGCTTGAGAAAAAATATTAAGAAAGAAGATGGTAGGATAAGAATGGGGCTGGAAGGAGGGAAGAGAAAAGGAACACACATTGATTATTTACTATGTAATAATACTACAGGCACTGTGCTAAGCACTTTAAAATTTTATCTAAAAATTATTATCCCCACCCTGTAGTTGGGGAAACTGGAATTGACAGAGTTTATGTGATTTTTCTGGGGTAACACAACTATTAAATGTCTGAATTAAGAAGTGTTCTCAGGTCTTCCTGCCTCTAGGCTCCATATTCTCTCTAATATATCATCTAGCTGAATTAAAGTAGTAAGGAGAAGGAATCTGGTTTGCCTTGAATATGTGTTGTTCAATCATTTCAGTTGTATTTGGCTCTTCATAACCACATGTGAGGTTTTCTTGGCAAAGGAACTGATATGATTTGTCATTTCCTTTTCCAGTTCATTTTACAGATGAGAAAACTGAAGCAAACAGGAGGTATGTGGCTTACCCAAGGTGACACACTTAGCAAGTGTCTGAGGCCAGATTTGAACTCCAGGTTTGATGCTCTATCCACTGTGCCACCCAGCTTCCCTTTGGCTAGAATATAGACTATACAATATGAATAATGCAAGGTAAGACAAATAAATTATAGGAGCATAGATACAAGGGTGGAAAGATCTTTAAAAGGCATAAAATTCTAGTCCCATTGTGTTACAGATGAGTAAACCGAGATCCAAAGAAATTAGGTGATTTGCTGAGGGTTACATATCTAGTAAAGAATATGAAGCAAGAGTCCAAGGTCTTCCTGACCCTCAAGTTTAAGAAGAGATAGACAAATCTGAAGTGAGACATTGAGGTCCAGGAGAACAGAGATAATTGAAGGGAATGAGAATAAAGTAATGAGCAACTAAGGGATGGAGAACAGGTTCACTCATTAGTAGCTCAAGATTCAGAATCTTGGGGATGCAGAGAAGAAAAAAATATGTAAGTATGCTAACCACTGGTGAATTAATACAGGCAAAATGTCAGTGGTTGGAGAGGAGTCTCCTGAGGGGGGAAATTAGATGGTTTAAGGTCCTTTGTGAAGATTCAACTTAATGGCAGGTTTGAAATTGTGTCCAGGGAAGCCTCAGGATGTATATCTAACAAGAAAGCAGGAGTATATACAGTAGATCGCAGAAGGGCTTTCTCCTATAGTGTTAGAGCTGGAAAAGATCTAACTTTAAAAATGTAGTCTAACTCCTACATTTTGAAGAAGTCTCTAACTTCCAAGTTTAGTATCCTTTTCATTGTAATATAAGTATACATTTACTGCTTCCTTAGTTCACAGAAATGAAATACTATTTTTTAAAGCCCTGGATTTGTAACCATGGGACTTGAGTGCAAATCCAGTTCTGTTACTTAATAATGGTAGAACCTTAGTCAAGTGAGCTCATGTAAGGTGGTTGAGCTAAATTAGAACTTTCAAACAGCCCACAAGCTGATTGTAGCCCACAATACCCCAAAGTATGGCCTGAACCAATCTCATATGTATTAATCAACTAACATGCATATTTTTGGAATACCTCAGCTATGTAAACTGAGGTGCACCTATTCCCATATGTTTATTGTCCTATATGGTCCTAGTCATTGAGGGAGAGAGGAGAGTATAGGCTAGATGAGAGAAGAGGAGAGATACAGAGGCAGAGAGACAAAGAGAAACAGAGAGAGTCAGAGAGAGAGACACACACAGAGACAGATAGAGACAGAGACAGAGAATGAAATAGGTCTAAATATTTTTTATTCCAACATTTTTCAAGAATTTTTCTAAACTGGAACAATGGACTACCTTAGATATATTCTCCTTCTCCACTAGAGGCTTATTAGAATTATTTACAAGAACAAAAATTTGCTGGTTTCAAGTTTTATTTCCATTCTTGTTTCTTTTCTATATTTAGGTGTAGGTGATGATGAGCAGGAAAAACAACTTAAAGATTGGAAGAAAAATTAGAATGAAAATACCTGGATAACAAGAGAATACAATTCCCAGAATAACTAAATTGACTCACATTCAAGGTAGCTCTACCTTTAAACAGAGGGCGTGTTTTCCAAGACATGTCATAACAGCAAAGAAACAAATATGATACCATCATTGTAAAGTAGATCCATAGACTTCAAAATATAGAGAAATCACAGAAGGAATGCTAAAAAACAAGACAAGTCATTGACTAAGAGATATAACCAGAATAACAAAAAGGAGGTTCTATAGAAAAATAAACCAACAACCTTCAATACTAGAAACCACAAAATGAAAAAGATAACAATATGAAAAACAGAGACCAGATTTCCAAATGATCTTAACATGCCAAAAGGTAGATCAGACCTGATAAGACAAGATTGTATTTTACACTTAGATTGGGAATGATTATTGAACCAGTTCATAAGATGGTGGGACCATGACTAGACAGTTATTCATATGAAAAAAGATCCAGAGTTTATTTTTAATAAAGATGCACTATTAGCCAAAAACATGACATGGTAGACAAAACAAAACAAAAACAAATAAAAGAAAAAACCTAGTCCTGTCTTAGACTATATAAACACAGACATAATATCCAAGACCAGAAAGGTACTAGTCATTCTCTACTCTATTCTGACCACGTTATATTTGAAGACATAGTTTCAGTTCTTGATATCACATTTACAGAAGGCTATTGATAAACTACTAGGCATTCAGAGTAGGGTGACTAAATGATGAGGGTCCTGGAGATAATATCTTATGAGAATCTTTTGAAGGAAATAGGGATGAATAGTCTGAAGAAGAGAACAGTCATGAGAACTATAGTCAAAACGTCCTACCAATTAGAACTACACATACATCCAAAAAGTGGGTGGGGGCAGATAGGTGCACATGTAATGTGGAATGGACTAACTCTCGATGGAATAGATTTGCCATCTCTGCAAGTCTTCAATCCAAGGTAGATGACCATCTGTGATGTTTGCTGAAGAGGAGATATTTTTGCTCTCGTAGGAGTTGTACTAGATAATCTTAAAAGTCTCTTCTAATTCTGAAAGTCTATATTTCAGGGAGTGGTATGTCAATCATTCCCTTTTCTGAAACAAATGCTGTTGTCTAGATAACATAAATTATTGAGGTATTCTTAAATGGATTCTCCAAGTAAGTGGGGAAGGGAAGAATACTTCATTTTTATGAAAGATCTCTTTCAAAATGGAGAGATCAGAAAATATACTAATCAATATTGTGAGGAAGCCAAAAGGGAATAAATCGTTTTCATTCCAAGGTCAGACAAATGTTGATTAGCAACAAATGCAAAGACAAATGTAAAGAAAAGGAATTATATGCATTCTTTTAGTTTTGAGACCAGAGAAGAGTCAATGTGATAGTTCACAGTGCATCCAACCACCAATCCAACAGGGAGACTGGGAATCCAGGACTGAGTCCCAGAATATGCTGTCTTTTGGAAACATTGTATTCTAGAGCTAAATATGACTGAAATACTGGTTTGAGTTTCCCTGCTTTTTTTTGATGTTTTATGTTACCATTTTTACATCTTACCATAGTACAATTTTTGTGATTGCTAATTATTCAGAGCTGAAAAAAATTAAAAGAGAAGGGGAATTATCTGTGTACTAGCTGTGACCTCTGGCTAGATAAGCAATAATAATGGGACTTATAATTTTATAAACTGACAGTCAGAAATGAACAATGAAGGAGAGGGGAAACTGTGCCATGAAAAATGGAAATAAAAAAGAAAACAAAATAGAGAGCAGATACAAAAGAGCTGGCCCTGAAAGAGAACTGGCATCCAGGAGCGCATTTTACTTGCCCTATTTCACCATAACCCTGGGATACTTTTAATTACTTCGCTCTTTTACAAACAGTGTTTGACTATTTTGTCAGAGGGTCAAGGATAACAGCAGGACGTGCCCTTTTCTTCGGCTTAAAGGGACACCACCCTCACTATACTTTCAGAGGTACCCAACCTAGAGTTACTTATCAAGAATGATACTCATTTTTCCTGAGAGACCTTTCCTAAAAAAAGAATCTCCTGATTTCTTTGCTTTCTGAGCTCATGAGAGCAGATCTGCATTATCAGATAATGTCTAATATTCTTGGAAGAAGATTTTGTTTGAGACACAGAAAAGGTCTAGTTGATATCATACCAGTCACACTGTGATACGCCCATTTTTTTAAATAGATGATGGAACTAGAGACCAAAAAAGAGAGGAAAAAATAAAGAAATAACTGATGATTTTAAAATACATGGTTTTTAGACAAAAAGTATGATGTGATTTTTATTTTCTCATTTCCTTTGGAAAAATGCCTTTGCCATTAAGTGATTTTAATTACATTTTATTTCTCATGCCGATTAAAACATTCACTAAATTGCCTCTTTAAGAGTTAGTCTGGGAAACTAGCAATTTATTATAATATATTACGACTGAATAAAGAAGCGCTTTGGCCACAAAACTGGATGTTTTTAATCAAGAATTTAAAATTTGGTATGACATCCATTCAATGGTTAGAAGGTTTATTTAATTTTCAACTTTGATTTTTCTTTTAATTGACCTTGATTCAACCTAACACTGCCCCCCCACCTCCAGCCTTACTTCTTCTAATTTTCCTGACTAGAAATCTATTCAATATTGCTTCATTTCAATTAAGAAAAATAAAAAGCAAATTTAGATATCAGTATCCATAGAGGAATGCCTCTGGCTGAGGCCCCAGATATATATATATATATATATTTATCTCTGGTGAATAGCCTGTAGCAGATCCAGGAAGAGTTTGGGGCAAGTTGCACTGACGTCATGCAGCAAACCTTGGAAGAGCTTTTACCATGGGAAAGACTGGAGACCTAGTTCACTATCCTGGGTAAACTAGGTCTTGGATCTATCTACAGACTTATTCAGTGATGATGGATTTTGCAGATACCTTCTGCCATTAACCTCTAGCCTCTTCTTACTTTACCACTGTCCCAGGGTTTCTTAGTCATTTTTACTGAGGGATATTTATAATTTGACTATTTTGTTTTTACCTTAACTCTGGTTTCTCTCTTTTTAAAGCTTCCTTTGTGTCTCCGTGGAAAAAAAAGAAACAAAACTTGTAAGTCTTGTTATGGAAAAGTACGTAAATCATACCTCCTGTTTCCCCATAAAAAGTAGGTCTATTATCAGTTAGAAGAACTGAGAGTTGTATTCTTTAAATATCATAGTTAATTTTCCTTTTTTAACATTTTCTATTTTTGTTGATGGGGGTATGAATATAATTTATAAAGTATGACCTAATTGTTCATTTTTTGAGTCTCTGCTACCACCACCTTCCTCCTTTCATTTTTGCTGAATGCAGAATAAAACAGCATTTTAAATTTTACCATCCATGCAGTAATATTATAGTCTAACTCTAAAGTGACCTATAAAGCAAAATGCTTAAATGCGCTACAAAAATGTTTTAAGGAAAAAAACAACATAGTAGAGTTAAATTTGAGAAAGATTTCATTTTAAATTACTTTATGTCCACACTAAAATAAAAGCAAACAAAACCCTTATGGCTCTTCATGGGTAATGATAATTAACTTCTACATGGCAGTTACTATATGCAAAGCATTTTACAATTATCATGTCATTTTGTCATCATAATAACCCTGGGAGTTAGGTGCTATTATTATTCCTGTTTAACAGATGAAGAAAATGAGGCAACACAGGTCAAATAACTAGCCTAGGATAAAGCTGCTAGTCAGTGTCTGAGGCTAATTTTGAACTCAGATCTTCCTAATTTCACACCTAGAGAATTATCCACTGTACCACTTAGGTGAGTAAGAACTCTACATTTGAATTTTTTAAAGTAAAAAAATATTGCATTCATAACATTTTTCTTACAATAAAATAAAAGGCTTTTTATTTTCCCTTTATGTTCAACTATTACAAAGTATTTTCACATTGTTTTCTCTACTACTTAGCAGCTCTGTAATATGGGGTAATTCCCTTAAAGTTTCTGGCCTAAATTTCTTCATCTATAAGATGTTGGAGTAAGTAGTACTAAGGTTACTTCTATCTCTAGAGCTATGATTGCAGAGTGATGCATTATTTCAGTTCATTGCCACAATAGTGAAGATCTGGCAAGGGAGCTTTCCATTTTTAAGATGTGAACACTACAACTCAGAGATGCTCAATGTTTTCTCCAAGATTAAAAGGCTAGGATAGCAGAAATCATGCTCAAATCTATGTTTCTAAGAGCTACAAATGATTTGGGGCCAATGTGACATCATTTAAAAGAACTATAAAGATGCTGTAAGAAGTTCAGCAATGATATTTCTCTTTCTTATTGCAATATGTATTTATTTCATCAAATATTTATTACATGGAAATTATTTTAACATTTAATTTTTAAAACTTTGAATTCCGAATTCTCTCCTTCACTCTAGCATCATCCTCCTTTTTGAGAAGGCAATTTGCTATCAATTATACATGTAAACTTATAGAAAATATATTTCAATATTAGCCACATTGCAAAAGGAAACAGACAAAAAACCCAAGAAAAAAAGTGTGCTTCAATAATATGTATGTTTAAAGAAAAGGAAATATGCTTCAAAAATGTTTAAAATATGTCTTAAGCAGCATTCAGAGTTCATCAGTTCTCTCTCTTGTGCGAGCCAGTACTTTTTATCATGGGTTCTTTGGCTTTTTCTTAGAATCATTGTCTTGATTAGAGTAGTCTTCCACAATAGTTTATTTTTGCAATATTGGTGTTACAATGTACAATCTTCTGGTTCTACTCACTCTACTTTGTATGAGTTCATGCAAATCTTCCAAGGCTTTTCTAAATCCATCTTGCTTATCATTTCTTAGAGTATAATAGTAATCAATCACAATCATATACCACATGAGAGTACAAATTGAGAGACATCACTAGGTGAAATGTTCATATGGATAATTTATGATTAACTTGTATCAGAGCCTTCTGAATCATTGGTCTGATTAGTCATGGCCGGAGCCATTGGTCGTTGACTCCAGTATAATTTCTTCATCATTTTGGTCCTTTTCAAGTATGAAGAACAACAACCACCATAAGGTTAGCCATTCTCCAGGTTATTGGCATCTCCTCAATTTCCTATTATTTGCCATCATAAAAAGAGCTGCTTAAATAATTTTGTGGAAATAAATTTATTTGTCTTTTCCTTGGTCTCTTTAATTTTTCTTCCATCCATATTACTTGATTTTAAAAACCATTTGACATCTTCCAGAATTCTTTCGAAGATGGTGTCCAATTCATTTTTACCCTTTACTGTACTTTACTATAGTTATATTGACTTCATTGTCTTCTTCTGAGTTTGTGTTATAGTAATTTTATGATCAGGTTATTTTTTTGTTGTTTGCTCATTTTTTCCACCCAATTTCTAGATTTTGAACTTTATCTTAAATTTAGAGTCTATTTCCAATGTTGGGGTGGGGAGAGGCAATATCTCAAGCTTCAGGTTTTTTCACATTCCTGTTTCAGAGCTAGTTCTGCAAGTCTGGGAATTTTTGGTGGTTCTAAGATGGTGTGATCTTGGGAGAAGTGTAGTCACTGATCTCCTGATCTGAACTCTGATCCTTACCCAGGAAAGAACCTTATTTTCTTGGGATCAGAAGTGGTACTGTATCTTGTGGCTCCTTATCCTTTGTGACCAAAAACAGTATTTCCCCTCAGGACTCTTGCTCCCTGTTGACTATAAGTACTACTCTAAACTATTGAATTATGGCTCAGAACTGGGTCTAGGTAATGGAATTGCCAAACAGTATCTGTTCTGCATCCCATGCTAGCACAGGGGTCTTCTCCTATAATTTCTTTCTTACCATTTCTGTCTTGACAGCTCTGGAAGCAACAGCTACTTCTGTCACATTTATCTAGTCCCACCATTGGTGTTGCATCCACAATGACTCCAGGTCAGGTTCCACCTCTGCATCATAGATCTCTCCTCATGACCTCCTAAGTTGTCTTGAGCAGAAAGAATGTCTCACTCTGACTTTTTGTTGGTTCTGACACTTCAGAATTCAATTGGAGGCATTATTTTAAAGTTGTTTGAAAGGGAATGTTGAGAGATCTCAAACAAGGGCTTTTTCTATGCCATCATCATGGCTATACCCCTGGAAGATCAAGCAATGATCTTTCAGATAATCATTGCTTGTAACTTAAATCTTGAGGAAGTTTGTATCAGCTCACCAGTACTTTGATGAAAATCTTTAAAACAAGCTTGAAGTCACCTTTAAATTTAAATCACTGTAAGCTGATAGATTTAGAATTATAAGGAACATTTAAGTTTATCTAATTCAGCCCCTCATTTTATAGATGAGGAACCAGAGGCACAGAGGCTCAAAACATAAAAGTAGAAAATTGTCTGGTTCCAATAATACCTAGAATAGTGTTCTTTAATTATCTTAATATACATCTCTTTGTACAAGTTGTATACAATATTCAAATGCAAGTTCCTTGAGAATAGTTATTTTTTCATTGTGCTTTATGCTCAGAAAGTTGCACAGTGCCTTTCTTCTGGCTCTTACTAAATTACTGGCATATGTATAGCATTTTATTTGCCATCCTATAATTTGTATAAATATAGGACTTATTTTTCAATCTAAATGGTAATGTATTTACATGTAGAACTTACATTTCTATCTATATCCTTAAACTATCATAATTTAGCATTTATTTCATTCATAATATTTCCATTTTTTCATTCAAATTCTTCCTTTGGTGGAAAATCATTTAAGTTTCATAACTATACTTTGAATTTTTGTTGCTCTTTGGGTTCAGTAGGAGGAAAACTAATAAAGAGCAAAAATACACCCAAATGCTGAGAGTTATGTTTCCCTTCACTTTTTCCTCTAATGATTCATTTATCTGATTTCTAATTCCAGACTTTACATGCACATCATAAATCGGGTGGATGTGAAAAGAGGTATTTTTAACCTTTACCCTCTCATGGACTCATACCACAATACTCAGAATTCCAAAGTTAACGTTTTATAGTCTGGGGTCATAGACTTTGGAGTAACAAATAGTGAGACTATGATAGATGCTATTTCTAATAAACCTGTCAAATATCTTTCTTCAGAGATAGGTGGCTATATATCGATTGGGTCCTCTGCAGAAACAAAGCAATACTGTTAGAGTTCAAACAGGCATTGGTGAGTGCTTAACTATTAACATTTAGGAAAACAAAGCTAAATAATTAGAACCCCGGTAAAGATCTATATTTAAGCCTCAGTGAGTCCATCACTTATTTGACTTTTCACCCCAAAGATTTTATAACAAAAGAATACTAGGACACAGTAAAAATGAACATTTTTCAAATTATCCAAATCCAGCCTCAGACACTTAGTTACTATAGGACTCTAGGCAAGTTTCTGTGCCTCAGTTTCCTTATCTGTACAATGAAGACCTATTTTATTCAAATTCTATGATGCAAACAAAAGTACAAATTCACCTCAATAATTATCACATGTAGAAGATACTCAGAGACAAAATGGGTAGGGAGATTTATTAAAGAATAAAAAAGATTGTCATCAACTTAAAGAGTTGAATTACAGAATGCCAGTTAAACAAAATTTCAATTTTTAAATAAAATGTTTTCATGGTTTCTCTTTAGTGCATACTTCTAATGATAATAGCTAGCATTTATATAACACCTTCTATATATCATACAATTTACAAATATTATCTCATTTGATTCTTAGAACAACTCTGTGATGTAAGTGCTAAGGAAATGAAGGCAAAGAGATTAAGTGACATATCCAAAGTCATATTGACAAATATATCAACTTTTCTGGGGCTGGATTTGAATTCATCTTCCTGACTCCAGGTCTAATGTTGTATCCATGGTACCACCGAGTTACTTGGTCTAGATAAAGCAATGGTAGAAATTAGTGCCAGGTGAAGACTCCTTGGCATTAATTTTCTGGTTTGGCTCTGTGAATCTGAACAAATCATAACTTCTCTAGGATTCAGTTTCATTCAATCAATCACCGAATCACAGACTGGAGAACTGGAATGGACCTCAGCAGCCACATAGTCCAACCAATTCAGGAAAGGAGCTTAAATATATATTAGAGATTCCCAGATACATAAAATTAAATTATGTGTCTTTTGGAACCCTCCATAGAACCCACAAGGAGTTACTATCCAGTGAGAGATAATAAAAAGTTAAGCAACACATTCTTTAATCATATAAATATGATTCTGTTTCACATTTCTCTTGTTGATGCCAATCAAATTTAAAATATAATTTGCTATAATGAGGTAAAGGAGCATTTAGACATAATAAACTAGATAATCATCTCCAAGAATGGAAAATAGTCTGCCCCAGAGTTGCATAGGGACAAACTCTGGCTGGGTCTAAAGACACACATGCATGATTTCTTGAAGCGTATTGACTTCTTTTTTTGAAACTGAATTTGTCAGTTAGTTACAATAACGATAATATGGCCACGTGGTGTCCCAAGGTAGTTTCTAATAGTCAAATTCCAGCCTATTCTCTCATTGTTAGAAAGGATCATGAACACAGTAGCAGCAATGGATAGATCTACAAATCACTCCATTAAGCAATTTCCCTTGGGACTGATCTCTAGAATCTCTTTACTTCTTAATGTTTATTTTCTGTGTGAATAAAATAGGTTGATATCACAATTATGTAGAAGAGAATAAAAGGATTGGGAAAAATCTGTCTTTCCATAAGACATGAAGGCAAATAATGGAGGAGTGAAGAGAGAGAAAAAAAATCCATTTTCTTAAATATTTCTATCATTATGTTTCCTACCATTTGCCTGATGATCTGTCCTTATAAGCATTCAATAAATACTTGCAAATAGATTGACTCGTCACCCCACTGCTAAAGTTCCAAATTATTATTATTATTAAATTCAGTTCAATATTTATGAGACAGCTGCTATTTTTCTCCCATAGTGTTAAGTATGATGATTCAAAGAAAAAAGATAAAATAATTCTCATCCTCAAGGAGCTTATATCCTTCTTGTGAGAAGGATAAGAAAGGTGCACAATTAAATGCATATACAGAAATCCAAAGTAATTTTAAAGGGGTGATATTACAAATAACTGGAGAGAATAAAGAAAGGTCATGAGTCGAAGATGGCAACTGAACTGTGTTTCAAAGCAAACTAAATATTCTATGAAGGACTGGTAAGGAAGGGGATAAATTCCAGATATAAGGGAATACTTTTACAAAGACATGAAGGTAAGAAACAGTCATATATAAAGAAAAGAAAATAGATCAGTCTAGAATTATGAAATAAGGCTGGAAAACTGGAGTCAGATTGTGAAAAAGTTTGATGTCAGGCTAAGTAGTTGCATTTTAGCCTTTAAGTGATAAGGAACTAAATGTTTCTTTATAAATACTAGATCTAAATTACACTGAATTCCTTTTCCCGTGCTTTTTTTTTTCTATTTCCTCCATCAAAATAATAATTTTGGTTACTTTTTTCCAAAGACACACCAATACGGCAACTATTGTTGGCAATATCCTATTGAACAAAGTTCTAAAGATGATTCTTTTCACAAAGGATTGCACTTTTTAATATTTCAAATACAGGGGCAATAAGGTAATTCAGTGGATAAAGATCCAAGCCTAGAGACAGGAGGTCCTGGGTTCAAATATAACTTCCTAGCTAAGTGATCCTGGGCAAGTCACTTAACCTCAGTGGCCTAGCCCTTATCAATCGTCTGCCTTGGAATCTATACTTAGTATTGATTCCAAAATGGGAGGAAAGGATTTTGTGTGTGTGTGTGTGTGTGTGTGTTTAAGTACTACTGTACCTAGATAAAAGTTGTTATTAATGTTCCCAACTCTTCGTTCCTCAAGAAAAAAGAAAAAAGATTCCTGCTAAGTCTAGTGTTCTGAGGAATTCACCACCTAGCATATCCTTTGCTACCTTGAGTCTATTTACTCCATTACTGAACCCCTGATGTAACGTTTTACACAGAAAACACTTCAAGGCAAGATTTTTGTTTATCCTTGATGCAATGTCATCATCTATTGTTCTATATTTTTAAAATTATACTTAGAAAAATATGAAATAACAAAATAGCTGTGCATTCAGTCTGGAAGAAAGGGGCTGCTTTACACTTCTCTGTTCCACCCTGATTATATTTTTCCATCTAAGAAAAAAAAAATTTTTTTTAATACAATTAACACTTCTTTCATTTTGACCACTTATTGGAAAGAAAAGAAAAACAAAATGAAATTCTAAACAGTGTCTTTCTCTATGAAACATTGCATTTACTTAAATATACATGCAATTTAAAGATCCTATTGGTGTTGTCTCAAGGTCATTAAAAGTCAAAGTCAAAATCGTAGTAAGAATGCTAATTAGTACATCAAACTCTGCAGTGTTCTATGACTTTATGAGTACTGTATTTTTTTAGGTTTTATTAATTTTTTAAATTTTGCCTTTTGTATTTGCTGCAGCCATTTTCCCTTAAATTCTCTCCCTCCTAAAAAAAATAAAAATAAAGCCTTCTGTGAAACAAAGAAAAACATTTAAGCCAAACCAACTCGCATGGGCACCACATCTCACAGTGTATATATGTATATACTATATTACATCCCTAAACCTCTACCTCTCTACTGTAAAGAGCTCTCCATTCATTCATATAAACATTTCCCATAGGTCTATGGCAAGAAATTGGGCAGAAGTTATGAAATACTGTGCTAATTTTAACATGCTAAGAAAGGAAAATAAGCTTATTTCCATCATGAAATCTTCCTACCCCTGAGAATTATTTATTGCAACTTTTAGTGTAAGGAAAATGTCTAACTAAATTAAGTCCCCGGTTATAGAGCCACATGTAGTTGTATTTGAGAATAGGGCCACAATTTGTTGTTATGTAAACTAAGCTGTCAAACATTTGTTATTTTAAAGCTGGAACTAGTCAGTTCATCTGACAGCCCCCTGGTCCCTGCTCCCAGCCTGATTCATGACTGGCTGTGAGACAGAGGAAGTCCGCGTCTGCTCTAATCTAAACACCGTGAAAATGGAACATAAGAAGCAGCGCAGAAAGGGGAAAATGGGCTAAACCCTATAACCCAGACAAGAACCATACAACACACTCGGAGGAAAGAGAGGGGAAATCAAGTCTCCAAGCACAGACCGCTGCCTCAGCAGATATGCAATTAGGGAGAAGTTTTAAACAACTTAACAGTTGAAAAGCAATGAAACATCATCTCCCCAAATGGACAGAAACAACGTCCCACATCTGTAATTTTTCCACATCTGCATTATGCATTTGATCTGTTAACACAAGGCTATGCATTCTACTATATTCCCCCCATTCTCTGTGGTTGAAGGTCTAGTGCTAAAGGTCAACGCAATGCTTTCCAGATTTTAAACTGCACTCTCCCCCCCTACCATCCCACCTCTGCCAAATACACACAGGAGAGAGAGAAGGGGTTGGGAGGGGGAGAAGAGGGAGGGTGGGGGGGGAGACAGACAGACAGACAGACTGACAGACAGACAGAGACAGACAGACAGAGACAGACAGAGAGAGAGAGAGAGAGAGAGAGAGAGAGAGAGAGAGAGAGAGACAGAGAGAGTCACAGAGACAGAGACAGACAGAGAGACAGAGACAGAGAGATGGAGAGAAGACAGGGAGACAGAGATACAGAGAGAGATAGACAGATAGATAGAAATAGATGGGGCAGGGGAGAAAGGCAGAGAGAGAGAAAATAGTTGCATAGCAATGTGAATTGTGTGTTACCTTGAAAAGCAAAAGACATGAGATATACCAAATACTCGTGATATGTTTTGCTGACAAATTAAATATATTTCTAATGTAAAGAAGCAGCATAGGGTATTGAGTGTAGGCTGGCTTTAGAGTCAAGAAGTACAAAGTTCGAGTCATACCTTCAACACCTGACCATAGGTAAATCACTTAACCTTACATTTCTCAAGGCACTATCTAAAAATATAAATTTTTAAAAATCACTTATCATTTATCTTAGAATTGATACTAATTATCTGTTCTAAGGCATAAGAGCTAAGGGCTAGGCAAATGGGGTTAAGTAATTTACAGGGTCACACAGTATCTGTGGCCACATTTGAACCCAGGACTTCTTGACTCAATGTCCCTTATATCCACTGCACCATCTAGCTGCCCCTATCTAAGAACATAAATTAAGGAGGCATTTCTTTTATTTTATTTTTCATTATCATGTAAAAGAAACTTTCATATTAGCCATTGGAAGAGCATACTCATACAAAACCAAAATCCCAAAATAAAGCCTTAAATATACTGATATGAAAGACAGTCTGCTTTCATCCACATCCATTATGGAGGCACTTAGGATATGAATCCTTAGAATAAATTCCTACACTGGAAACGTTACATCATTGATGAAATCACAAGTCCAAAGCAAAACCAAAAGCAAAATTTATAAAATATTGTTAATTAGTTCTTCTGGACCAACTCTCTTCTACAATTAAACACACACACACACACACACACACACACACACACACACACATATATACACACACACTTCTTCATGCTTAATAGAAATTAAACATTTCACTAGTATTGAATATACTTTTACAAAGCATCGAAAATTTTCATCTTTAAAAGAAAAGGGGAGAAGACTGGTTATGACTGAACAACCACAACAAAGTTTCCAAAGTCTCTAGGAGGGAGCTCTAAAAGGACTAGAACTTCAGAATATCTTGAAGGACCAATTTTTTTTAACCCTTAACTTCTGTGTATTGGCTCCTAGGTGGAAGAGTGGTAAGGGTGGACAATGGGTGTCAAGTGACTTGCCCAGGGTCACACAGCTGAGAAGTGTCTGAGGCCAGATTTGAACCTAGGACCTCCTGTCTCTAGGCCTGACTCTCAATCCACTGAGCTACCCAGCTGCTCCCATTGAAGGACCAATTTTTGACAAATGACATGTTGTATTTTGTTTTACCCAGGAGGCAAAGAAAATGGGCGTAGGAAGAAATGTTTTTTCCAAATAAAATTATATCTGCTCATGATTATATTTAAAATACATTTGATTAGATAGGAAAAACTTAAATAAATTACAAAATCAACTTTTAAATTAAAAAGAAAGAAGAGGAGAATTAAATGTAAATAACAGCAATTTGACAAATAAGATATCAAACCACAGGCAAAAATGGGCAGTTTCTATATCAAGTAATGCCTCCTTTTTTGCAAAACATTTCGTGTCATAACCATGAAGTTTTTTTTCTAGTCTCTGTGGTTTTGCATTTAATACTCAAAGCCTTTAGGTAAGAATTAGAAGCCACTGGGATCCAGAATCATATGTTGCAAACAGCTCCAGGGATAGCAAGTCAGGGAGTCTCTCAGGAAGCTCTGTTAAAGCAGCTACATTATCTGCCATATTTTGCCAGCACCAGAGGTCCTGTCAACAGGCAGTGCTAGGCTGCTCTGTTTAAATAGCAATAATTAAATCTCCCTGCCCTCATTAAAAAAAAAAGAAAGAAAAAGAAAAAATACAACTGCCTGCTGTTGGTCTATGGAATTACACCGAGTGGATGTAAATTTTAATTTCATGGTGCAAGTGTTAAATTATTGCCATCTAAGCTGTCTGCCAATGCTGGATGAAATCTCACCACATTTTAATAACTCGCCTTTTGTTTAGAATGGAACGAGACTCAGCAATAGCACATGTGTTATGATTTGAAGGGAGGTTTTATGTGCAATTAGAGCCCTGAGAACCACAACAACTTAGCCACATTCAGTTCCCCTAATTGGGCCAAGAGAAAACTATCATTTCTGCAATGATTTGTGTCCTTAACAGTTTTTGAGAACTTACTTTCTTTTCCTAGATTCCCCAAAACACTAGAAATCATACTGGGAGTGTCTGCTTATTGTCAACATTCCAATTTAACTTTAAATCAGCCCTTGCATTCCTATGAATAAAAGCCTCAGGTGAACTTACTAAAGGTTGTCAAAGCTCTGTTTCCATTCATTGGTTTTGCTCAACTATCAGAAGAATGTTTCACATATAAATGATGGAGAGCTCCATTCAGGAATTACTGTTTTTGTTTTTGCATGCCTTTTCTAGTAGCCTAAACAGATCCATCTGTTCTCTTCCAAGACAGATAAGTAAACACAAATATGACATGGTCAGGAAATCAAATGACCCGTCTTTTAGGTCTATCATCAACAAGGAGATGAAAACAAAGACAAAGTGAGTGAATTAAGTGTACCTTTTAAACACATTAATTAAAGAGTTTGACAAGGATATTTCTAGATTCTCCAAACCCTTATTATAATTTCTTTGCATCTCAATCTAACCAGTGTAAATTAACTAGCATTTGTAAGGCATAACTTAAAAGTGAAGCAGGAGGAAAACACTTTAGTTTGTTTGGATCAATATTTTATTTTAAACTTGGCACTATGACTGCTAGGTTCAAAATTCAGTGCATTCCTTGTAGTTCAATTGACTGGCTACTCTGAAGACATTATGCATAGCTATTACTGTAAAATGGCATTAAAATAAAGTGCTGCACAGTCAGTCTGAAATAATCCATACTTGGTTTATCCCATACCCCAGGGTATCCAAAAAGACTACTCAAGGAGCAAATTGGCCTGACATCTCTGTAAGCTATTGACTTGTTGAATCCTAGATTCTTTAATCTGAATAAAAATAGCATTTTCAATCTGACTAATATGGAAGAGCTCTGGCTGACTAAGAATCAATAATTCCTTAGAGAATACACAATAAGCTAATGAAAGTTTGGCGCCCAAGACTGAGCATACTGAATGTAAAGAGCGCCCAGAATGGAAATTCTGAGTAAAGATTCAGTGTATAGAACCTTAGGGATTAAACTGAGAAGAAAGTATTCAGGAGTTTGAGAATTTGCAGACCCTTAGATTTTACTGGATGGAAAAAAAATCTCACTCTGTATTTATGTCCCTTTATTATTTATCTTCTTGAATCTAAGAAACTCCAAGCCAATAAATTTAGCTCGTGGCTTTTTTAGATTTTCAAGTGTTATACTTAAAGAGACTTTTTAAATATTATACTTAAAGATAATGCCTGACTTTCACTAAGACGTCCCTTGAAGTATTTCCCTGGTTTTAAAATTCTAGTAAATCAATTAAGGTATTGTGACTGGACTAGCCAAGTAATAGTTAGCATCCTAACTCTCTAATAAAATACTTTGCACACAATTGGCAATCTATTTTTACTCTCCTGTCCACTTAGAGGCACAAAGGAAAATGAGAATGGGTGTATATAGATGACAGAATAATAGGTAGCTAGCTAGCTAGCTAAAGAGAGTACATATGTATGTATATATAAAAATATACACAGGTACTTTTCCCTGCCAAATATGCACGCATACATGCACACACACACACACACACAGTGCAACTAAATAGAACAAAGAATTATAGTCCAAAAAAAGAGAAACCATGAAATAGTCTATAAAAATGTCAAGTCAATCCTAAAATTATCCAAAATAGATAGTGACAACACTAATAATTAAAAATAATTGGTATTCACAGGGTACTTTGAGGTAATTTTTTAAGATTTTGCCCAAATTATCTAATTGTATGCTTGCAGCAATTCTGGAAGAGAGAGGTGATTATTACTCCCATTTTACACATGAGAAAACTGAGGTAGATGTAAGTTAAGTGACTTGTCCAAGGTCATATAGTTACTGAGTACATGAGGAAAAATAGAATGCAGGTCTTTCTAACTAAAGGTGTGATGCTCTCCCTATTGCAGTTTACTATAACCATCATTTAATCTACAGAACAACTTATTATATGTCTTTCAATATTCTAAAGATCCCCTTCTATTTTCCTCTATAATAGAAACTATTGTAGACTATGCTTCATTCCATCTTCTGTAGGGCAGCTAAGTGGTCACCATAGACAACTTTTCATGGATGTGAAGTAGATAATATTAAAATCACTTCTGAAGATTCCCATCTGTTTTATAATAGACTCTGAGCCACAGAAAGAAGAAGCTGCAGAAATTAAATTGAAATACATAGCATAAAAAATCTATAATCCGAGGCTTCTGCTGAAGAAAATGTAGCAGTTAAGTAATTCAGTGAATGCTCAAGACTTACACAAAGGTTTTGGCTTTAACAGATTCATCATCAAATAAATTGCAAGATGTAGCATATTTCCTCAACTATGGTATTATATCCATTTTAATGACAACAAAAAATTGCATAATTGGAACTCAATACTGAAGAAAATTAACTGATAGGGAAGTAAGGTTAGAAAGCATCATGACCAGCATTCAAGCGATGTATTATCAACATGTTTCTCCTGATTTCATTATCAAGAAAAGAGTCATGCTAACCAAAAAGAAAGTGAGTCCAGTTGAGAATACAAGCTAAATTGCAAAATATCATGAGTAAAAGTTTATGAGAAGTTTTGCTTTGCAAAGGAGAAGAAATTAGTAATAGCAGGTAACTACTAGCAAAAACTTAGTATGAGAAATAACTAAGTCAAGTCATCTCCATTTAAAGGAAAAACAAAAGAGGAGGATGACAAATTAAATTATATGGAAGTTTCTAAACATTTCTTTGGCAATCTGATATCATCAATAATGGTGAAACCTCATTTAAACAGGTACATAGATGCTAGATGAGGAAGTAAAAACAATGCTTTGGGAGAGGAAGAACAGTTACACCCAAAACAAAAACAAAAACAAAAACACAAGCTGAAGAAACCTGTGTGAAAGAAGTACCATTTAAAATAATGGTGAAAGATCAATTATCATTATTTGTCAAAGGGCAAAAGAGACAAAAAGAATTTTTAAAAAGTTCACAAACAGTACACTTACTAAAACAAACAGAAAAAACAAGCAATAAGATATTTGCAAATAATGACTATATGTTTACCTTCTTAGCTGAATAGAATCATTAGCATTTTCAGGTATTATTATTATTTTTAAAATGAGAAATTAGGGTAAAAGTAGCAAGGGCAAAATGACAAATGTTGGAATGTGGGACAAAAGAGATCATATGCACTTTTGGTGGAACTGTGAAGTGATCTGACCATTTTGGAAAGCAATCTGGAATTATACACAGTTATAAAATGGTATATGCTTTTTGGCCCAGCAATACCACTGTTAGGCTTATTTCCTAAAGCAATCATGAATAAAGGAAAAGAATCTATATATTCTAAAATATGTATAGCAACTCCCTTTGTGGTGGCAATGAATTAGGAATTCAAGAGATGCCACACAAATGGAAAATGGCTAAAAAATGTTGTTGCTTATGATTGCAACAGAATACTACTGCACTATAAGAAAAGTTATGGTGATTTTTTTTTAAATTAAAGGTCAGCATACCTTTTGATCTAGCAATAGCACTACTAGGTTTGTACCCCTAAAAAATAAAAAAAATGTTTATAAGAAAATATTTATAGCCACACTATTTGTGGTAGCAAAAAATTAGAAAATGAGGAGTTGCCTCTTGATTGGGAATGGGCTGAACAAATTGTGGTATATGATGATGATGATGGAATACTCTTGTTCATGAACTACTTGATTTCTATATAAACTAGAAAGAACTCCATGAACTGATGTGGAGTGAAGTGAGCAGAACCAGGAGAATATTATACACAGTAGCTAAAACATTATGAGATGATGAAATGTAATAGACTTTGCTACTAATAACAGTACAATGATCCAGGATAATCCCCGAGAAAAAAAATGCTATCCTCATCAAGAAAAAGAACTGTGGGAGTAGAAAGGCAGAAAAAAAACATATGATTTATCAATTGTGCATGAAGTTATATGATTTTGGGTTTTGGTTTTCAAAGATTATTACAAAAATGAATAATATAGAAATGATTTTTGATTGATAGTACATGTATAATCTAGTGGAAATGCTTGTCAGCTCCAGGAGGGGGAAGGAAAAATGGGAGGGAGAGAATAAGAATCATGTAATCATGGAAAATGCTTTAAAAATTAATCAAAATATTAGATAAATGAAATTGAAAGTCTAACATAAAATTATGAAGAGTAAAATGAGAAACAAGAGAATATTATAAACAGCAGAAGTATTGTTTGAAGAATGACTTTTGTGTATGTCCACCTCAAGAAAAAGAATTGACAAACAGAAATAAACAATAAATAGTTTTATATATTGTATAATTAGAATTTTGCTCCCCAGGGACTCTCTTTCCCAGCATCCCAGTTATACAGTATCTACATAACTTACTAACTTAGGAAAGATTAAGTTTTGTGTAGCAACTCCTTTGCTCTCTTCACCCGGGAAAAGCAGCTGTGGAGGTTGGGTGAGAATCAGGCAAGAGAATTTTACCCACGTGTTCTTTACTTAGACTTATTAATTTTGTTTCTTTTATTTCTTCTATTTCAAGTGATTATTAATAAACTTTATAAAATATAATACTTAGATTTATTGGCTATTAATTTTACATTATTAATCAGCTTGGAAGCTAGAAGCAGGGAAGGGTGGGCAGCATGTAAAGAGCTCTTTACATTAATCTTACATTGTTGGTGAGCCACAAAGGAGTAGAATCCTTGATCTTCTTTTAAGATAGCCTTTGAGTAAAGATAGTGAGTAGCTTAAAACCACATTTCTCTCCTGCCTCGGTTTTTCACCCTCCCCCTCTGGGGGACTCTCTTCAATGATGGGAACCATCCCACAAGAGGAGCCAAGCCTCCTGTCCACCTGCCTCATCTCTTGAATACACTAGCTGGGGTTCCTGCAGGAAAGGCAAACTATAAGTTTCCCCTATATTGCTAAAAGTTGAGCTGGCACTGGCCCCCTGTCTCCTGGTGTGGCTACACCCTCTCCTCCCTCCCACCTGGGTCTCAAGCACATGGTATCCCTTGAACTTCCAGCTTGCAGCTGAGGCAGCTCTTAGACCACTAAGAGCTCTTTACATGCTGCCCACCCTTCCCTGCTTCTAGCTTCCAAGCTGATTTTCAAACTGTCCCTGGGTTTTTCTTTCTTTTTTTTTCACGCTCCAGGCTGAAAGGGTAGAAACAGGGGTTAGCCCACACAGAGGTGTCTCATGCCACTCTAGACCATAAAAATCCAGGATAACTGGGGGGGGGGCAACTGTGAGCTCAGGGGATTTAAAGCAGGATTTTTGGAAATTATCTTCTGTTTTCCTGACCCAAACATCAGGTGTTTTCTATATTCAAATACCCTTTTGTTCTCCCTGGTATTCTTTCCCTTAGGGAGAGAAGGAGGTTACTCTTCTAAACCTCTTCCCTTTACTCTTAGCCAAGACATACTAGGTTAGGACCACCTATGGACAAGAGGTAGAATTGCAAACATGGCTCAGTTTCCTGCCTATCTCAAATAGCCCCCATACCCATAGAGCATTACTGAGCTCACACAGCTCAAAGTTTTAGGATGTCTTTTCTTACTGCCATTCCTAGGGCTTTTTGTATTGATAGGATACCTTGCAGTTGATAGCTTGAGTAATCCTGAGATTCAGAGGGGAGATCCATCTCCCTACACTGCCTTGCCATTTTGGCCCACCCAGTCTCTGCAATATATCCAATATGGGGCTCATCCAAACTATGCCCAGTGCAGGAATGGGGAACCCCAGAAATGCAACCAAAGGAATCTAGATGGATGATGATATTTGGGAGGGGAAGGAACCTTAAAGAGTCTGGAGGTAAACTTTAAGCCTTTTCCAGACTCTATTTCCTTATTGATATTAATTATTTCAGTTTGTTCCCCCTCCAAATAGTGAAGAAATCTCTATAACATAGATATCAGAGTTGGAAAAAAGGACTCTTGAATTCATTGCTCACATCCTGTCCCTTATATTGTATTTGCTGATTGTTTGCTTTAAAATTTATTTTTGTTTTTTTAAGTTCACAAATTAATCTCATCTAATATCTTCTGTTACACTGTCATTTTCAGCTACTTGTTCTGGCCATTTAGCTATATTTTCTATTACATTGTCTTTAGTTGTATCCTCCCCCTATTACTGGACTGGAGAAACTATCATTATAAAAGTCCATAAACTATTTGGACAAACCCTTTTCCGTGGCAAAACCATAGGTCCTTATGGATGCTGGGTTTTTCAACAGATCCATTGAGGTCACATGTTGCCTAAATGGCCTTTTGTTACTTTTTGCCTTTGCTAATTGCCACATAGATGATGATAGATGGACTCCAGCAAACTGATTACAACCTATATCAACAACCTTTGGAGAATTTAATGAGCTAAAAATATCAATTGATATTAAGGGGGCTTAAGAAGTGATTTTCAGATATCTAGTAGCATGACTACCTTTGACAGATTATTTGCCTACCTTTGAGTTGTTTATAACAAGAGGTCAGGGTCCATTTAGTATTTGAGTAAAGTGCAATAGCACTATTTTATTCCCCACCTCTGCATTTATAAAAATGTAATGGACGAGACATCAGAAGTGATTTTCACTATTGTATTCCTCACCTCCACATTGCAATAGAAAGGGACATATAAATGTATGCCTTTTATGGCTGTTATAGTCTCATACCAGATGAGGTAGATTTCCCAACGGCCTTGGTTACCCTTGGTGTTACCTGGACCGGTTTTTATATTTGTAACTCTTCAGCTTACTTTACCCTTCCACCAGAATGATCTCGATTCTTGGTGACATTTTAGACCCAAAAGGTTTTCATCAGTAGTACAGAGGTTTTTTTTTTCCTGGTTTCTTCTGCCTCATTTTGGAATGATGGTAGTAATCATTTATACTAGAAATATCTTCATCAAGGTTGAAAGACTGGCTAGATCTGGAGAACTTGTGACAAATATCCATAATCTTCATAGGTTTTTAAAATGTCACACAGCAAATGGCTATAGAGACCAATGTGAATCCTAATGATATCAGGATTTTTGCTATTGTGATTAAATGGGATCTTGTAATATTGGGGATTTTGTATGTCTTTGAATGTACATTAGCTACTAGACTACTGTTTTAAAAAGATATTGGTGAAAATTATATGCACTCACAGTGTGGATCATGGTCAAGTTAAAAAGGAAATGGATCTCATTTTTGGGTGAGAAACTTTTGTATTGTGCCTCTCCTTGGCTAACACAGTATATCACCAATTGCGATATTTATTTATTTGTTTGTTTGTTTGTTGTTTGTTTATTTATTTATTTAAATTTCATGATTATTTTTCCTTGTATGTGCAATAGAGTATTTGAGTTTTCTTTTTTTCTCTCTCATTTTTTTGTACTGGAAGCATATGTTACCAGTACTAATGGTTTTTTGATTTTGCATTTAGGATTTAGGATAAGTTTAAAATAACCATTACCCCTAATGTCAATGCATACCCAAAAGCTTTAGACTATGAAACCTGACATTGATTGCTAAATATTATAGGACTTTGATGAATGATTGTGTCTGACTCCAGGAGAAGGAATCATGAAAGAGCCATTGCACAGTGCTTAGGAGCACAAATTGAAGGAAACCAACCAATTCTGGTGAGATTGAATGTGATTCTGTGCCAAGACAGGGGACTTAAACTTATTTTGGGGTTCAAGGAAGTGGTTGTTTACATAGTCAGATACAAGATTCCCTCGTGCCAGATGCAGACTTCTACCAAGTACTTTAGTTTGGCTGACATTTTGGCTTATCTATTCCTGAGAGCAAAGGTAAAATCAGAACAGGGAATGCTATTTCCCTTCTACTTCAAAATCTAGTCCCTTTTCTTTCTTTTATGGTATGGCAATTTTCTGTAGGCCAGGCTGCCAGAGGGTAAGTGCTACATTGTTAAAATTGCTACTTCAGATTCGTGGGGCATAAATCATTTTAACTGGGTCCCGATTCAAGGATCTGTTATGGGCTTCTTCCTTACTCAAAATTTTTACACATGAGACTTTGATATTTTATGTTTCATCCAGAAAATACTTTTTTCTCTTTTATTTGGGTTTTTTCTATTTTTGATTTTCTTTTGACAATTGATTCAAATACCTTATAACTCAGTCATGTATCCTGAAGTATTCTGTGTGTTGGTCAACATCCTCCTCAGGGGGGATTGTATTATTGTCATAGAATTCTAGACTTATAAAAATGTTTCTTGTTTGAGACTAATTTTTGGATAAGACACTTGCTACCTCCCCGAATCAATAAAGCAAACTGTTTGGAAAAGGTGCACGATTAAGATGCCTGCAGAAACTACACACTGAAACAAAAGATCCAAAATGAACTTTGGAATATAGTAAATTGAACTGTGGTAGGGATGAACATATTTATTTTGAATGTACATTCTTATGCCAAAGGGGATTGCTCCCAAATTGACTTTTTGTCAATGTGCTTAGCAATAATTAGCTTTGTTCTCTTTCTCTTTTCTTTCCCTCTTATCCCCAAATTAGTGTAATTTTCCCTTAGAAACTGCAATATTGTATGTACCTCTAGTTAAAAATTTTTTCAAGATTTACGTTGGCTATGTGGAATGATTCACTGGGGAAATTAGGCATGTAAATCTGGGAGATTTCTACATGTTTGTTTCCCAATGGAATCAGAGTGGGTATAGTATAATTAGAATTTTGCTCCCCAAGGACTCTCTTTCCCAGCATCCCAGTTACGTATTTTCGTAATGTACTGATATGGGAAGATATAAGTTTTGTGTAGCTCCACCCTAGCTCTCTTCTCCTGGAAATGAGGCTGTGGAGGTTGGGTAAGAGTCAGGTAGGAGAATTTTATCCACATGTTCTTTACTTAAGATTTTTAATTTTGTTTCTTTTATTTCTTCTACTTCAATAATAAACCATATAAAATTTAATGCTTGGAGTTATTGGATATTAACTTTAATCTTAATATATATGCATATATATATATATATATATATCTTTTCATCAATTTGATTCCTTCTCTAGTGCAGGGAAGGGATAGAGAGAGGAAGATACCTGGGAATTTTAATATAATAAATAAATACATATTTTTAAAAAGAAAATAGCTATGAAATTCATACCTCGGAGCTAGCTTATGAATAAACCAAAGATTTACCTAAATATAACTGCAAAGCAATCTTTGCAGAATTAACTAATGATTTAAATCAGTGGAAAGATATTAAATTCTCTTGGCTGAACAACAATCATCTAATGAATTCTTTACTTAAATCATTCTCTGGATTTAGCACTATATCACATTAACAAGGTGATGCCTTATTTAATGAGCCAAAATAATAACAAAATTCATATGGCAGAAGAGGACAGGAAATTAAAGGGAAAATATTACCATTGGAATAAAGTCATTCCTAGTGCTAGTAGGTATCAAATTATATTAAAGTAGTCATTATTGACATTTCTTGGTACAAATTCAAAAATGGAAAAAAAAGGCCAGTGGAATAGACTAGATCAGCAAAATTTGGAAGCAAAATTGTATGGGACCCAAGTGTTCAATGAATTGCATTGTACAAAATATCGTTTCTTCCTAATCTGATGAAGTGCTCTTGAGAGTGAAGAATAACTCTTATTATGGAAATTCTGATGGCTATCAAAGTATATAGCTCATAGTAATTCATTTATTGTTATTAATATTGATATTGAGAGACTTCTCTTTTATTAGACAAGAACATTTGTGCTTGGTGTTGGCATACACCTGTCATCCTTGGGGCTGGGAAAGCTGTGGTTGGTAGATCACTTGAATTCAGGAGTTTCTTGCTGCAATAGGGTTAACACTAATCAGATGTCAATGTTAAAATTATCCCTAATATCTTGGCTGAATAAGTAAACAGACATTACAACCTGAGTGATTAGGGCAAACTCAGCTTCAGAAAACATAAACAACTCATACATTTGGAAAACTGTATGATGGTGCTAATGATGATGCTATGAGAGTGATGATAATGATTAAGGCTACCATTTCTATAATGTTCAAAATTTGCAGAGCAGTTACATATATATGTGTGTGTATAAATATATACATATATGTATGTATATATATACATATATTCATGTATATTAATAATATATTAACTCATATCCTTACAATAGCATTATAGCTATTTTTATTATCCACATAATGTTATAAATAGAGGAATCAAAATTGAAGAATATTAAGTAAATTCTCAGGATTACATAGCTAGAAGATGTCTGAGGCAGGATTCAAATTCATGTGTTCCTAACTCCAATTTCAGTGCCTCATCAACTATACTAACTGGCTTCCTCATTAAGCTATATTTCCCACTGTAAAACTAAAGTAATTCTCAAATATGTAAATTTTATAATATATAATTATAAAATGTAATAATAAATATAACATTATATTTATGTAACATATATTAATACTTTAAAATTATATATTTTATGAATATGAAAATAATCTAAAATAGAAAATAGTATATTATAAAAAATTAAAGGATACTAGAAGATAATATATTTTCAAACAGGATAAAATAAATAAGACAAGGAACAAAATATGTAATAAAAGACATCCTTGAAAAATTCTGATTAAAAAATGAATAATTTTGAATGAACGAAGCTAGAATAAAATTAATAAATATTAAATATATTTAATGGAATATCTACTAAAAAGTCTTCCAACCAAAACATATAGTAATTTATAAGTTTAAGAACCCTTCTTTAAGTGATTGATAATAATAAGATACCTTAACATAACTTTTATTATGTTTCAGGCCCAGTGATATATGATTTACAAGTATTATCTCACATGGTATTAACAATTCTGGGAAGTGGTGTTGTTATTATTATTTTATAGATGAGGAAACTGAGGCAAAGAGGTAGAATGCCTTGCAAAGGGTCACAAAACTTATCAGTATTTAATTGGAATTGTCTGGAAATGAACTTAGGTCTTCCTGGCACCTGTGCTAGCATTCATTCCACTTTATCATCTAGGTATTTTACACAGTGAAAACTGACCCTCTACATCGTGAAAGAATTGAGATAGATAATTTTTCATAGTAAACAGCCAAATGGAAAATTATCAAAAGTATTAGTAATCAGATAAATGCAAAATAAAATATTCTAAAGTGTCATCTCACACTCATCAAATCGGCAAATATTATAAAGACATTTTAAGTATAGAAAAAGAGATATACTAATGATAGTATTGACTGAGAAAAAATATTTGATGATGGTAAAAACTTATTCATTTTGAAAATTCCACAAAGTATAAACAAATAAAAATATTTTGTGATAAAAATTAGTTTCTTTAAAACAAAAATCTGGCATTCCTTTTAATGGAAAAGAAAATGTTCTAGCAAATAGAATATTAAATAAAAAAATTCTCATGTTAGCTATTACAGGATACCTTCCACATCACAAAGGTTATGTGTATAACATCACTGCAATCTGGAAAATGGATGCAAAAAGTTTTGGCCCTCTTTTTTTACCAGAGAAAGTCTGAATTTTTGTTTTTGTTTTCTTTTATGGAGTATTTATAGTACCTTATTGTAAAATGTGGGTTAACATTTCTAGTGTTTTTGTGACAACTGCTGACTTTCCCATTCTTTTCATGAACTTTAACTTCTTGTATTAAGTTTAAAGAATAAATTTTAAATATTTATGATATTAAAAATGTATGTTGATATTATACAAAATTATGGAATTATCTTATGTATTTTCTGTGTCATCTGCTGGCCTTTGTGTGTCATCTCCTGTTCCACAAAATTCCCCCAAAACTCCAATTTCATTTTTATTGCTAATACAAAAGATATCAAAATCATGATAGCGAAAGTTACAATGTGGAAGGGACCCATATTTCACATTGTTCTATATATAATCTTGAGAGCAGAAAAACAAGAAAAAATTAAACTCATAAACAAAAAGGAAATTCTTTATTGACAATTTAATAGATTATTTTTTAAAACCTCAATAATTAAAATCTAATTGAAACAATTCTTAGTTTTTAAAAAGTGGTGGAATACAAAGTAAATACACAAAAATAAAGAGCCTTTCTTTATAATAATGACATGATTAGGAGGAAATAATACAAAAGGGAAGTCTCATTCAGTAAAAGTATGAAGTGCATAAAATATCTAAGAATCTGTCAAATGACACTAAATACTTACATAAAACAAATTATAAATATCCATTAAATAATTACATTAAAAACAGTTGCAATATTTAGTGTTCATGGCTTGGCCTCATCAACAGTAAGAAAATAACTATCCTACCTAAATTTTTATTTTACATATTTTTATGAATTTATTTCTATATAAAGAAAAATTATACTGGCAATATGTTTTATAGAGACAAAATGATAAAGAGAGAGTGGTTTTGTCAATGAGAAATAACAAAAATAATACTGAATAGGTAAATGTATCTCTCACTATTAAATTATAAAGTATTAATCATAACTTTTATTGGTTAAAAATATCAAAGTCAATCAATGAGACAGACTGAATAAAGACAATTAAACTGACCATCAAGTGCCTGATAAATCCAAAGGAAAAGAAAAGAGATGATAACAAACATTTATTAAGCACATACTGTGTTTCAGGGACTGTGCTAAGCTCTTTACAAATATTATCTAATTTAATACTCAAAACAGCAATGGGAGGTGGTTGCTATCATTATCTTCATTTTATAATTGAGGAAACCAAGGCTGAGAGAATAAAACTTCTGGGAAAAGTGGACAGCAATGTTTACAGAAATTAGGCTTTGACCAGGATCTTGCACCAAACATCAAAATGAACTCCAAAAGGAGACCTTTTGATCACATCATAAATGCCTCAGAGAAGAAAGGAGCAAATTATCTTTTAGGTCTGTGGATGGAGGAAGCATTCGTAACTAAAAAAAATTATACAGAGATATCAGGCGATAAGGGGCAAATTTTATTATATCAAAATAAATAAGCTTTTATACAAGCAAATTTAAGAATTAATTAAAACTAGTTGAAATCAATTAAAACAAGCAATTGTGAAAAAAATTATAACATTATATGAAGTGATACAGTGTAAAGTTAGCAGAACTAGGAAAAAATGTTCATGATAACAATATTACTGAAAATAATAACTTTGTAAGATTTAAGAACTCCAATCAAGGGTGGAGCAGGTGGGTGGCTCAGTGAATTGAGAGCCAGGCCTAAAGATGGGAGATCCTAGGTTCAAATCTGGCCTCAGACACTTCCCAACTGTGTGACCCTGAGCAAGTCACTTGACCCCCATTGCCTCACCCTTACCACTCATCTGCCTTGAAACCAATACGTAGTATTGATTCCAATATGGAAGTAAAGGATTTAAAAATAAAAAGATCTCCAATCAACGAGTGATTTAAAAAAAAAAAGAAATAAAAATACTTCCTATTTCTCCTGTCAAAGAAGTGGAGAACCTAAAAATCGGAAAAAAAAAAAAAACATACATTTTGGACAAAGTCAAAATTGGAATTTGTTTTGCTAGACTTTGTAGCTTTGAACTGAGGGTTTTATTGTTCTAAGTTTCCTTTTTTCATTTGCTCAATGGCAAGGGGGGGAGATAGTGAGAGTGATTTTTCTTAGGGAAAAAAAGTGATTGGGTCACAAGGAAAAAAATAATACGTCACAAATAAGACAACTTCAAGTTATGCCAAGGTTTCTACTGCTGCTGCTGCCGAAAACTCCCCTTTCTCCTGGCCATACCCAGTCCTCCTTCTTCCTCATCCAATATTCTGTCATTATTCTCCTACCACCTGAAAGCAGTTAGTCAACAATCATTTATTAAGTGTCAGGCACTATAGTAAGCTCTGGAGATATTAAAAGGCACAAAACATGACCTTTGCTCTCAAGGCTGAGATTTCTGGGGGGGAGACATGACATGAACATAAATATGTATATAAAAGATGCATACAGAATAGAAGGAAGGCAATCAGATTGAAGCAAATAGTGAGTTTTAAGATTAATCTTAAAGGAAACCAGAGATACTAAAGAGTAAGAAGGGAGGGTATTCCAGGGATAGAAGACAGTGAGTACAAAGACAAAGATACTCTGGAGACAGAGTATCACATGTGAAGAAAAGTAAAAAAGTATAGGACAGAGGAGAATTTTAAAAGACTGGAAAGGTAGGAAGAGGTCAGACTGTGAAGGATCTAAAATGGCAAACAAGGGACTTTGCATCTGATTCTGGAAATAACAAAGAATTTACTGAGTTCGGCAACAGGAGTTACATGGTCAGAACTGTGCATTAGGAAAATTCCACTGGCAGCTAAGTCAAGGATGGGCTGCAGTGAGGAAAACTTGAGGCAGGGAGAACAATCCAAAAACTATCTCCAATAATCCAGGCATTAAGCAATGAGCTCTCACAGCAAGGTGACGGCAATGTCAGAAGAGAGAGAATGGAACAATACAGGAAATATGTTATAAAGAGAGAAATGACAAGGTTGGACAAATTCAGTATCTTGGATAAGTGTGAATGAAGAATAGAAGATGTTAGGATGTTTGCGAGCCTGGATGTCTGGTACCTTCAATAATAACAGGAAAGTTTGGGAAGATGCAAGGTTTAGGGGAGGAAAAATCAAAAGCTTCTAATGTACTTCTCCTCTTGAGTTTGGATCAGACTTTACCTGCGCTTTCTGTTCTATAAACTGCCTTCCCCATCTGAGAAACGCTCATCTATATTATACTACAAACTATAATATTGATTTATTAATGAAGGGATAAGATTTCTCCCCTGAAATATTAATTCACTTCCTCCACTATTCTCCTCTGGATTTTTCCTATTATGCTTTTTATTCTTTAACCCATTCATGCTTTCTCTGCCTTCTCACTACCAGAAAATGTAATCATCTAAAATATCTTATTGATATACTTTGTTTTCTATGAACCTACATTTTCAAATATATTCCTTACCTAGCCCTAGCCAAAGAGTCATCCCTTAATTTTAAAAATTAAATCTGAGGGGGGAAAAAGCAGTAAAGCAAAACCAACCAAAACATCAACTCTACCTAAAAGTATAATCAATATTTTATACCCATAGCCTGCCTCCTTCTCAATTCAGTCTGCAAAAAGGGATAAAAGTACATTTTCTAAACTCTCTTTAGTAATAAACTTGATATTATAATCACTGCTTTTGTATTTTCTGGTTATTCCTTCAGTTTGTATTACTGTACCAATTGTATGTATTATTTTTTCACATTAACTATTGTGGTAAAGAGAGAGCTCACCCAAAATGCCACACATATTCTGATTTGCCCAGCATTCCTCTCCCTTGCTTTATAATCTAAAATGGTGAAAACAACTTGTCTTTGTTTTTTTTCTGTTTTAATTCTTAGCCTATCAAGCAGGATTTAAGAAATTCAACATACAAGAGGGCAATAGAATTTGGCAAGAGAATCTTTACAACTTCAGTATACTCATATTTAAAAAAGCAGCATTTAGTCAATCCAATGCTACTGCACATTCTGATTCCTGCAGAGGCAACAACAACAAAAAATTCTTAGTTCTCTTCCTCAGAACCATGGAGACTTATTATATTAGACTGAATTAATCACATTTTAAACATATATGATATTTTATCAGTTTTTTCTTAACCTAGGAAAGGATCTCTTCCTTAATGGACATTATTTGACTTCTTCATCGAATTCCTATTCCCAAGTCTCATCATCATCGAGTGAAGGTCACCTTGGATTCTCCAGTAGAGTAGCCAATTTTTCCTTTGAGCATTTTCCCGATGTGGCTGTTATATATTTTAATCCCTATGTCTTCTATATAAATACATATCCCTGAAGTAAAAGTGTAAACTGTGTAAGTTATTGGGTATAGTCTAGCAAAATGTACTATTGCTAGTTTTCTAAAGATTCTCACCCTCTTGGAATAAAAGTTATGAATCCATGAAAGAGGAGTCTATTTCTGGAAGAAAAATAGGAGAAATTTTCTAAACATATCTGGTTAAAAGAGATTAAAATACAATTATTCTGCCCCTCTGCCTCTTGGAATCACTGGTTTCCATTTTTTAAAAATCAGTTTAAATAGAGAAAGACTTTCTCACCACTGCTACCATCCCACCACGACCCTAGCTGCTACTTACTATGTTCAAATCTGAGGCTGATTTGAGTCTGTTGATAATTTACTTAGGTTTTTTTTTTCATGATGATACCAGGGAGATACAAGCAATGATAGACCCAGCCAAGATGGGAACATCTGGCAATGATCTGTCTGTTTTCGAAGAGTCAGTGTACTTATATTCAGTGAGGCTCATCAGGGGGTTGACAATGAGGTCAAAATGTTTTGTTTTGCTTTATTTTTGGTCAGAGGAACTCATAAAATTATGTGCTAATTTATGGAGAGGGCTACAATTTATGTCAATGCATTCCTGCACAGATTATTAGTAGATTGTTGAAGGATCTCTATGGGAAATGAATATATCTGAAAAAATGATTATTCATAGAATCATGTTTTGATCCCAATGCCATCGAGTAGGTGGTATTTGTTTTTTGCTTGAACCCTGAGATTTATCTATAAATGCCTGCAATAGATAGTGATGGATTATTAAAATTGGTTGAATTTAGTACATGCTCTGATCTACTATCCCATTGGATTGAGATTAACTGCCTTCTTCCAGTTCTCAGACAACCCTGGACTAATTAGGTTATCTAATGCATTTTCAAATCCACTGGACTGATTACATCACAGGAAGACTGCTGTGGCTGGTGACACTTAGGAACTCTGGCCCAAGACAAAGAACTTAGTTGAGTAGATTCATTGAATGCTAAAAAACAATTAAAAATAATTGTTAATAATTTTCCTGACAATCCAAAATGAATTTAAATCTCTCGTATTTGTTTATTTTATTAAAATATACATGCAGAAGTCAGTTCCCTTTTTACAGAATCATTCCAAATATATTTGATTAGGTTTTTTCATCTGCATGTGGCATTTTAGCCAATATACATGCTATCTTACCAGAGCCCTCAAAATAGCTTCATAATTCTCTGCAAATGGAGTTGCCAAAAGCTGAGCCAGAATTTTGATGTTTCCATTAATAAAAGATATTTGCCTGCAGGAGGTACAGATTTGTGATCTCAGTATCCAGAGTTTAGGGGCAAAGGGAAAACGGCTTGAATCTGTACAATGATTAAATGTGTGTTCAGAAAGGGGAGCTCTAAAGTATCTATACAGATCTAACAAGACCTATTTGGACCTGGGGCTTACCCCTGCAGGATATTTTTGATAGAGTCATAGATTCTGACACAGATAAAGCTATCTGTTCCCTCTTGTCAATATGTAGCTATGGTAGCTTCAGAATTGAAAATAGTGGAGCTGAGGATTAGCGCATAGAGCAAACCAGGAATGCACTGAGACCATTTTACTTTAGCATTGAAGATTTTCTGATTCAAATTCAGTGGAAAGAAAGCGAGAGCAGAGCATAGAAATAAAACCTTAAACTAGGAAGGACTATACCTGTCCAAATGAAAGCATATTGAATACCCACACAAAATGAGGTCAAATATCAAATGCTAGCATATGATATAATATTTGAAAAATGCTTAGCTGGCACATAGGAGGAGTTACATAAAAAAGTTATTCTTATTACATCAGTCCAATATTTATGATCATATCCAAAGATTTTTTAAATATAGACTTTAATTCATTGCTTCAGTAGACAATGTCTAACACTGACAGGAAAATATAATATAAAAGGAAAATATAAAATGATGTACACAAAATAGCAAAGGAATCAAACTATATCGTGTTACTTTCTAGTTCAGTCATCTTAATACTTATACTGTTATAAATATACAAATTTCTTCTTTAAAAATAGCACTAAGGCTTTCAAGATGATAAAAATACTTTACAGCATTTCAAATATTTTTCATTTACTAGGTAGGAGATTACTAATAACTTCCTATATAATTAAAGAGATTAATTAATTAATACAGTATACTCATTGTAGGAAATTATAAACTGAACTCTGGAATTAAAGAACTAACTCCTCTCAAGAGAATTTTTTTACAGTGTAGTTAGAAGGATATTCATCTTTGTCATTTTTCTTTTTTAGACATTGATAAACCCATCAAACTTGAATAATAACAAGTGGGTTTCTGTTGTTTGGATATTGGTTATAAAAGACCAATTTTCAAATTATTGCTACAGGTCAAAAATGAGTAAATGATGTTGAATTTTATTCTAGTTTATATTATTACAATTATAAAATAATTTAAGATGAGGGAAGTTTTAGGGATGCTTGATGACAACTGAATCCAAAAGTATATCTAGCTCATTTTTTTATAATCTGAAAAATTAAACTTAAATACAAATTATTTTCATCACATACATCATAAACATGTCTGATCTGTGAAGGTACAAATATAAAGATTTCAATGTTTAAAGTGGGGGAAAGCATAAGGGAGACAGTATGATATAATATATAGAACATTACATTGCTACTTACTACATGAGCGACCCTAAGCAAATTAATGTACTTCTTTTTTTTTAAACCCTTACCTTCCATCTTAGAATCAATACTGGGTATTGGTTCTAAGGCAGAAGAGTGGTAAGGACTAGGGCTAGGCAATGAGGGTTAAGGGACTTGCCCAGGGTCACACAGCGAGGAAATGTCTGAGGTCACATTTGAACCCAAGACCTCCCATCTCTGGGTCTGATTCTCAATCCACTGAGCCACCCAGCTGCCCCCAAGTTAATGTACTTCTAGTTTGCTCATTTGTAAAATGAGAAAACTGAAGTTGGAGATCTTAAATCGTTTCCAATTCTCAATTTATGATATCAGTAAACTTGCATCACTGTATCAATACTGCCAATAACTAATTGTATGACTTTGGACACATCACAGCTTTTTCTATTATCTTTCTATTATCTATAATATTTACATTAAGAGCCCTAAGATTCCTTCTAATTAATGCATAATAATAGGAGTCAAACTGTAACTATGGCTGCATAATAGCAAAACAAGCTGCCCGTTCAAGTTCATAAAATTCATTAAAAACTGCCAAATCGATAAATACTCATTTGTTCAGTGTTATGTGCAAAGTTGAAATTTAAGTCACCATTCATAAATGAATCTTCTAATAAAACCATGAGAAATTTTACAGAAAAAAGTCCAATCAGAAGATGAATCTATGTAAGGCATCCATTATGCTATATATTTGAATAGATATCCACAAAGATTTATGTATTCCTTATAACAATGCTGGTAATAGCTGCCCATTCTATGGAAATCTAATGGAAGTCCTCCTAAAAGTTTGCCAGAGAAGAGTCCACCCAACATTTGGGAAACTTTTCTTTCTTCCTATAGTCTAAAGACATCAGTAGAACAACTGACCATCTATCTATTATCTCCTCTTAACAACCTTTCTTCCTTTTCTTCAGAATTCTTTGTTGATTATATGCTTCAGTCAATTCACCTCCATGATGGATCTTTCCATTGGTAGCCCATAAAAAAGGCACTGAACAATATATTAAATAAGTACTAATACAAATCTATCTTCATCAGGATGTCTAAAGCTACTCCCATCTTTGAATTCCTCCTCTATATTAAAAAGTTGGGGGAAAGTTAAGGCAGGGATAAAATTCAAGTTATAACTGCTATAATGGTTTCTTATTTGATCTCCCTATTTCAAGTCTCACCCTGCTCCAAATCATCCTCTATATAGCCACCAAAGTGATTTCCCTAAAATACCTCTCTGGTCATATAATACACTCCCAACCACAATACATCCACAATACACCTGTACAAAAATACAAAATGTTTTCCCTTTAGGAGCAAATAGATGTATCCCTTCTACATCACAGTGGTAAGGAGCACAGAGCACCCATGATCTGGAAAATCTGAGTAAAAATTTTGATCCTCCTTTTGTACCAGAGAAGAAGTCTGATTTTTATTTTCATAGGACATTTATATTATCTTATAGTAAAATTGTACATAACATTCCATATATTTTATGCATTTATGACTTACTAAACTTTTAAAATATCTCTATATTTCTCTTATGTCATTTGCTGGCTTTCATGTTCTTTTCACAAACTAACTTTTTACTTATTTGGACTTTAAAAAAGAAACATTATGTATTTATTGTATTAAAAGATAAAACATATTGGTAGTGTATTATACTAATCATCTATTTTATGCATTTATAGTTTTATAAACTTCATCTATATTATCTGCAGTTTCTGCAAAACTCCAAAAAAATTCCCATTGAATTTCTTATGCCAATCCTTGATATAAGGAAACCTCACTGGGGAAAGTTGTGACATGGAAAATAGCCTTCTTGTGATTCCACACACATGGCACTCCATCTCTGAGTCTTTGTATTAACTATCCCCCATGACTAGAATGTAATCCCTCTTCTAACTCTTGGAGTCCTTGAAAGCAGTGAATGGTTTCACTTCATATCCCCAAAAGCTTAGCAAATTATCCAGTACATAGTAGATATGTAATAATCTTAAAAAATACTTATTGATTGATTGAATTTACCCTAACTTACTAATGTTAAGGAAATCACAGTCTGTTTTTCAAAATAGGAAACATTTGAAAAAAGTATAAGGAAAAGCATAAAATTATGCATATTCATCTGTTCCGCTACCATTTTTATGCTGAAGTACTCCAAATTGCATCTCTAACCTTAGTCTCTTAACATCAGGATTATAAATCCAGCTGACTGATACATTTTTCTCCAGCTAGGACAATTCATTCATTGTTCTGTATACTTACTGCTCCATTCATTTATCCATTAGTAATGACTCCTTGACATCCCTTCCTCTTGGCCAATCCAATCCCTGAACTTCTTCAGATCCTAATTGACTATCCAATCTACTAAAAAGCTTTCCCGTCCCTGAGTCCCTATAAAACTCAGCAACTAGTACAATGCATTCTGGCACCTAATTATAGGCACACCATGTTATATCATTTTTACTTATATATTTATTTTAATAGAATGAAAACTTATTGAAAACGAGGACTGCCCCACATTTTTTTCTTTGCTTCTCCATCACCTAACAGTGCTTGGCATACAGTAGGTGCTTAATAAATGCTTGTTGACTCTCTCCTGAACTAGACTTCTAGCTTATGATGGGCAGGCATGTTGTCTTTGAACAAGTACAGGAAGCACCAATATCACCCAGTGAATACTTATTGATTTCATAGCTGTATTCTGAGGTTTGAGGTTCTAACAAGTTTAGATCATCCATCTATTCAACAAATAATTAAGTACATATTTTGTCTAGGGAAGCTTAGTATGTACTATGAAGAAAATAAGATATACCCTAAGACAAAAAGTATGGAACAGAGAATATCTGTGGAGGTATTGAAGGAAGAAGAAAGAATACATTATCTCTAAAATAATAAATATAATAAATAATAAAATTAAAATTAAAAAATATTCTCAAGTCAAAATATATGGAGGAGAAAAGAGAAAGAATAATAATCAGAAAAAGAGCATTCTGCTTAGTCATCATTTGCATTTTTTTTTGCTTTCATGACAACTGAATATTCTAACACACACACATGCACATGCACACAGACACCAAGAGAAAGCTGGAGAATGATGGGAATCATATCAGAAATGTGCATTTTCATCTTCCATGTCACTGTAGCTATTATTCACTAGCAGCTTAATTGTAACTAATTAGGATCTACTTGGCTACAGAGACACCATTAAAATCCTCTGCTATTTTTCCTCCCTTGATGCTCACAGTATGGGCTTATGTATATTGGGATCTCGGAAAGTGTCTATCCTATATTCATTTTCAATTTTTGTTTCATTCCTCTTCCAAATTCATTCTTTTTTTCTATATTAAGCAAGGGCATATTTGAACCATTAGCCATTTTCACTGGCAGGGTAACCACTAAATCTACCCAAGACAGGACAGAACCCATCATTTGCCTTAGTAGCTCTGAGTAATTGGATGCTAGCCAGAGGGTATCCATTTGGTCTATAATTAGGTCATTTCTTTCTCATCCCCTCTGAGTGTGTATAATTATAAATTAATTTGAAATCCCACTGTGAGAAAAGAAATCCAGGGTAATGTAACAGGAAAAGACAAAAGCTGCAGGAAGTATGTCTTTAAAAACATTTTCTATGTTTACTTCAAAATCCAAAGCTAAAAATATAGCTTTTAATTCTAATGTTTATTTCTCTAAGTAGGACCTTTAGAGACGATGGGTTTAAGATTAATTTCTGACATTTTTTAAACTTCTGCTGAAGTCTTAAACCTTTTGACATCTTTCTATAGAATCTACCCAAAGAAGATTAAAACTATTCTTTAAGGAAATAGACAAGAGGCCTCTCCTTTGCTTGTGTTAAAAGGTGTGGTTTCATGCAGGTCTTGACAAGATGACTTGTTATGTTCTACATTATTCATTCTTTATAGGTGTCAAGTTTTAGTTCTTCTTTACATTTGCCTTTCCGCTTTTCACAACAACAGTGTTGTGTGCTATATACTAGGTGAGATAAAACATTTTTTAAGAAATCCTGTCTCACTGTATATACTCCAGTGGTTGTCCTTTTGATCTCTTTGTCTGCCTTGTGCTTTTGGCAACTTCTATTGCACTGACATTATCCCAAGACCACAGTCCAATGAATTAGGCAGCATATTTTCATCAAAGATGATACAGGTAACAACATGCATTTCTTTCAGTAGAGTAAATTCAACCAATCCATGCAAGCATTGTTTTGACTTGCTGGACTTCCTGTTCCTGTCAGGGAATATATGTGATTTTACCTTCCTTAGCTATCTTTTAAGAAGCTGGAGAGAAGGCCCCAGGTGTTGTCTAAGCTATAGAAGTCACCTAAGCTAAGAAGTCATTCATGGCAAGTAACTGATGTTATATAAAGACACTACAAAAAATGAAGAATATGCTCTGATAAGGAAATAACTCAGAATATATGATTCTTATTTTTCTATCCTGGAATATAACAAAGGACAATCTTATTTTTTTTTATTTAAATCTATTCATTACATTAAAAAATCCAGCTATCTTCCTTCCTTCTTGCCCTCCTCCCATTAGAGGAAGTATCATTTGACAAAGACATATATGTGTTTATAAAACTATGGCTTGTTTATTTCTATTCATCAATTCTATTCTTTCAAAAAATCAGTTTTTTAAAAAGTGTAAAGTGGGCCACCTGTCATTTAATGATTAAAATATTTAGAGTAATAGAAACAAAAATCAGAATGTTCTTTTCCAAAGAACCAAAGTTAAATGTATCTTAAAATGTATCTTAATGTCCTTTTTTTTTTGCTTTGTCATGTAGCAAAATTTGGCAAACATTTATAAGAAGTCATAGTGGAAAAATTAACAATTTGAGGAATTTCATTATGCTAGAGAATGTTGGGGAAAGCATAGAATTTTTCTCCCCCACAAAATCTGCCAGCCTGGTTAATTGCATTCTAATTCAAAAACATTTTCTTAAAATGAGCAATAACACACTAGCCTGTTTGCAATTCAGAATGATATGTCTCCTCATAGAATGTGCAAAGATAGGTGAGTCCAGCAGGGAATTCTTCAGTTCGAAACGGCAAAAACCTTTTCTAATCTACCAAGTTTATATTTTAATTTGTGTTTATTTGGCAATTAAGTATAACCAAAAAAGTGTCACTGAAATAATTTCTATCAAAGGTTTTAGGCTATCAATATGATTTTGAGTGTTTAGAACTGGAATTGGGAGGGAATCAATAATTATAGAGCATTGCAAAAAGTTTTAGTGCCTTTTAAAAGTCACAATTTGTGTCACCATTGTGTTGGTTAGACTTTAATTCATAAATGACACAAACTTAAATTTTATGAGAAATAAACTATTTCCTACAAAACATTACCGATCCTTATTTACAACATAAAAAGATCACGACTGTTTTTATATCTACCTTCTGGGAAATAAAAGGCCTTCAATAAATCATTTCTTTTTCCAAATCTCATAATAACATGGACAGCTATTAAAACGTTCAATTGTGCCGATCGGTCAAATTTTCACTTACAAGTTTGGCGTGTCTATAGAAATGCTTTAATAACTACAAGATAGTTTGCTAATTTTTTTCTTAGGTGTTCAGACCAAATAGAAATTACCTTTTATCTCCTACATAACAGTGAAGTCTGGCTTTACCATGGCTGTCACATCTGGTTTCTCAACCAGCTGCATCAATGCCACCTGTGTGTCATTGAATATCATGTGGCCATCTCCTACAACCAAGTCCTCCAGAGTAGCCAGACTACCAGCCATTCAACTGGTGGATTATCCAAGCCTGTCGTTTCCCTTTTCTCCCTCCTGCTGTCTACCTTTTGACAGTTTCACTGATCATTAACACCTCCACCAAGTGTGTGAAGAAAAAAAAACATACAAAGAAATGAAATTCAAACCAATAATTCTCATTAAATGTTTCTGAGGAAGACATTAAAATTATCTGGCTCATGAGAGAAATTCTTTGCAAGCTTTTGTTTAATTAGCTGCAGATTTCAGTTATCTACATCCCTTGGACATTATTGACCTGGGTTGCCAAGGGTTTTGTAAACAAATTACCTCTTATCTAAGGTTTAACTTACCTGATGATAAGGCCCTGCCATACCAATGGAAAATACACTAATTGCTACTACTCAGAATAATAATATTGCATTTAGAGTCTTTGGAAGGTGATTTCGTTTTCTCCTAGTAGACATCATCACCAAAGCATCTCATGGGGTGCTTAGCACATGCTAGACAAGTAACAGGCAGAAGGAAATTTAATATATAAATAAATATTAAATCATATAAAATGTGTGTATGCAAATATACATATATATCTACATAGAATATAATTATACACATAGATACATTCATAGGTTTTTTATTGATCTTCCCTTCTTGGATTTGCCTACCATTCTAAAAGTGAATTCCTTTTTTCAAAAGCAATACATATACACAGCCCTATTTATGCTCAAGTATGATGAAATTCTTAACCAAGAATTCATTTTAATTCACTTTATTTTAACAATATATTCAGCACCTTAAAAGCAATAAGGCAATCAGGCAGCCCTAACGCATCACATTCCCCCCAAAATGATATAATTGGGAATGCTTAATATTAGATTTCACAACTATCCCCTATTCAGTGCCACCTGTGACCCCAAATTTCTGATTTGGTCTTCTCTGCAGTGTTAGGAAAGCTTCCCCTTATTAGTGACTGAGGGAAGAGCACGACCTCCTCCGGGCTACATCAGGAGTCCTGCGAACAAGAAAACCCTACAGGCTTGGGAAGCTAGAGATTGAGACATAGATCCAGTATGAGGTCAGGAGAATTCATTAACTGGGCAGAATGGCATAGCCAGTGTTAAGCAGGGACAGCTGGGTTTAGAGCAAAAGGCTAATTACTCCAGGCACCAAATCAATCTCCTGATAGATTTGTTGCTAATTAATTTTCTCTTCTTCATTTTCACATATCTAGACAGTGATTCAGGAGGCCATGGCTTACCCTAACAGAATGATTTCTGTCCCCTTCCTATTTGTCTCCTGTAGCCCTCTCCAATCTTGTCAATTTTTTGAGCCAATTGCACATCTCAACATCACTTTTCCTGAAGGTAGCTTCCCTGGGCCATCTCCATAGTCCTGACCTTGGGAAGACCTTTCACAAAAAGACTTGGGGCAACAACTGCAACCACTTAAAAATAACAAAATTAGACCATAACAGTAAAGGGATTTCTTTAGCCGCTGCCTTCCTCTATTCCCACCTCAATTAGAAAGGAAAAATCAGAGTATTATAGCTGGCATCATTCTCTTACTGGATATTCTTTGCCTATATCCGGAAGAGTTTAAATAAATGAGACATGCTTTGGGGAAGCATGCTAGTCATAAAAATACTGGTAAATGTTAATACCCTAATCACATTTTAAAAAAACACTGGAATACCCCAAGGGGCACTTAGGGACATAAGAGGAAATCATGATTCTGCTGGGCCACCTTCACAAAAATAAATTTGTGTATCTCATTTAAAATGAGTTTAACTGTCTCTTCTAAATATATAAAAATAATATAAGCCAACTTTTATGACATATTTTTCAAGAAAAAAATTAATTTCATTATTATAGACTCCTGAAATTAATGGTAAAATTATAATATTGAGTGTTTAGGATGCTCCACCCACTCCCCCCCCCTCCCCATCCCTCAGCAACAAGCAGTTACCTACAAACAGAAGAATAACTAACTTACTGGCTGGTACTTTTCACCAAGAAGTTTTCCGTGTCTGTTGGTTTGTTTCTGGACAACACATGACTGTTCTTGGACTCATTGTGGAGTGGATTAATGGAGTGCCTAAGCATACTTGCCTTTCAACTGTAATAACACGGTTTTGGATTCAACCTGGACTGAATTTACCTCTGAGCCAGGGACTGCAAACCAACCCAGATCAGCTGTGGGTCTGGGATTAGAAGGAGTTGGAAGGTGGAGCAAGGACTTAATTAAAATGTGTCTGCAGACCTGCTGAAAAATAAATATGTGTTCTTAAGCTCCCAAGTGCACATGCTGCTTGCTGGAAAGCAGGCACAGTCAGCTGAATTGGGCACTGTGGTCTAATGAGTTCACTTGGTCACGTTGGTGAAATTGTATACGGCATAACATCAAATTTTATAGTATTACTTCTCATCTGGGACACATGGCAACTGGGGACACAAGAACCCTCACCAAAGGACCAAATCCTATCCTGAGGGTGCTACTAGCACAGATTTACCATAAAAGCTTGATCTGGGGTTATTTGTCCACATCAGCAGCCCTGTCAGGACAAACTCCATTTTCTAGATCAAATCCTATTTGTATCCCTGTATATATCTTAGTCCACACTTCTGCTGCCCCCAAACCCTCATGGTATGTTTTAGACTGAGATGGGTATCCTGGGAGAAATAAAGGTGCAGAACATGCCATTTTCCCCCACTCTGCAAGTTCTTGTTAAATGTTTATAATAGCAAAAATAACTATACCAAAAGAAATGGTGAACTTTATTACTCATTTTACTTCTCTCCAGACATAGTTACACCAATCTGGGAACAGTAATTTTTTTTTTACCTAAGAAGAATATTTTTAAAAACACCGCTAAAATACCTCAGAATTGGATCCATGGTGAGAACACTCTTCCCTCTTTTATAAAGTGGTGGTGAACTCTGCAGAAAGAGTATGGCACATGTTATC
>NC_058134.1:77446864-77464829 GCF_016433145.1 Gracilinanus agilis | reverse complement strand
AAGCAGGTTGTTTTTCAGCTGTGTCCAACTCTTCATGACCCCATTTGGGGTTTTCTTGGCAAACATACTACAGTGATTTCTCATTTCTTTCTGCACCCCATTTTATAGATGAGGAAAATGAAACAAATGGAGACTAAATGACTTGCTCAGGGTCACCCAGCTAGAAAATGTATGAAGCCAAATTTAAACTCAAGTCTTCTTGATTCCATCCATTACCATGTGTAACTGCAGAAGAGTAGATAGGCCAATCTGGCTGTCCTGTGATCTATCAGAGAAAGTGCTGCATGTTTTTGAAAGCACCATTTATTATCAGAAGCAGGATTTGGTCCAATTTTGTGAATTTGTTTATGTAGGAATGATTTTTTAAATTTTTAAATTAATTTAATTTTAATTTATATTTCTATTATATCATATCTATTATAAATAATATATTTTAATTTATATGTGTATAATATATATGAATATATAATATATTGTTTATTAATATATTATATTAATAATATAGTGTAGTATATCAATAATGTATTTCTATATTGATGTTTATATTATACTATATTTTATTATTTATATTTGAAAAATTAATAGGAAAAGACAGTATTGGGAAATTAACCAACAATCCAAATTATGCCTGGTTTATTCTTTTGGATTCTAGGCACTACACTGCATGCTAAGCAGAGTTTCTATCCCATCACTCTTAATAGACATTTATTGACTGACTGACTGACTGACTGACTGACATGTATTTTGACCTTGCCACCTTTGCTTCCAAATTTTGGACACACCTCCTACTTTGGTCCTTGTCTGCTTGTTATCCAGAGAGAGCTGATGTTCTTTGACCAAGAACAACCTTTCCCATCTTCTTGGTCCCTCATTTCTAGAACAGAAAGCAGAGAAAATTGCATCCTGAGATGACTATGCCAGGCCTATATGTTCTGGTAAAGTTTCACAGTTCTTTTTAGAGATATTTATGAGCAAACCATGGCTGGAACTGACTCTGGCACCATTGGCAGGAAATGGAGTGATGTGGGATAAGGAAAATAGTGCCCTAACAAGTTGATAATATAAAGGATGTCTCAAAAGTCTTAATAAGCTTTTAATCTTTTAATGCTTAACTAAATATTCATCTGCTACTTAATAGATTTAAAATATGGTGAGACTCTTTGGAAACCCTGCACATTTATATATTTATGTATTAGACATACACATATAATAGGTATACATTTATGTGTAAACATTATGAATTAATGTGTACACATATGGATATATACACATATTTTGTATACTTTACCACGTATAATTTTTTTCTCAGAAAATTACATTGGAAATCATAAAAACAAAAATTCCCATGTAATGCTTGAAAAATATTTTCAAAATCAATTACTATACAAGTGAAAATTGCAGTAAAATTTATGTCATATCAACTTTGTGGGTCTTTAACTATAAAACATATCACAATGCAAGAAAGAAAGTAGTTTCACTCTCTTCACTTACTATTGCTCATTTAGATGATTAGAAAAGCAAAATTTCACAGATTTATACAGGGCAAAGCAATGCATGTTTTTGAGTATTCTATTAACAATATATTAACTATCATTTAAAATCTTTATCAAAGTATTATTATCATTTAAAACAAAATTGTCATTACAGGAGGTATCAAAAGAAATTTTACATGCTGTTAAATGTGCTGTTTGTTAACAGAAGCAAGAGCAGCTATGGTGTTTACAAATACAAAGCATTTTTCCATTTAAAAAATTAGTAGTTGTCATTTTAGAGAAATTATAGTTCCACTTATTAGTAGTTAATGTGATCAGTCTTTCATCCTGAGAGCTCATGAGATACAAGAGTACAAATTCATGTTGCTAAAGACGTTTCAATATTGAATGGTATGCAACTTTGGTAACAATCAACACTGACCTAGCAAGCTAAAGGAAATATTCTTCAACATCTGTATTTTAATTTGCTCTCTATTATTTTATATTTCCAGCAATTATACTTAGACAAAGAGCTGCAAAGTAATTGTTTAAATCTTTATATTCTTAAGAAATTAAAATGAAATGATATTCAAAAGAGCAGAGATTAATTTAATTTTCTCAAATAACAAGATTGTTTTAATCAAGCACAAAACATTCCTGAAGGAGATAATGCTAAACAAGTTCAAATATTGTACTATATACTTCAATTCCATTTTTATGTTTGATTTTAGAGTAAAATAAATATTGCTCTTAACACAGAATCGAGAACTACGACATTATATTGGGCCCCCAAGCAAATGTAATATTCCATTGTGTGAATAAGAGGAATACACAGGGAAAAAAAAGGAAGTAGGCCAGAAGCTACTCTAGAGCTTCTCAGGACTCAATCTGCTTCTCTGGTTTTTCTTGGAGGAGGTTTTGTCTTTGCCATTTAATAAGTACTAAACATTATATTAATATCACTGTTAAGGGTTTCTGAAAGTGACACATTAAAGAGGCCAAAATTAAAATGCCTTGATCGTCATCATATCCATTTTCTTTTTTGACCCTGATATTTCCTCATAATTTGCACACCTTGTCTCTCTAGGAGAGAGAAATATAAACTAATATTGGCTCATCCTTCCCATCATCAATGAAAATATAACAGATTAAATTTACCACATTGGCCAACATCAACAGTCACTGCTAAGTATCTGACCAGGAACCTGAATTACAACAGTGATTTTAGAGTTAATGTGTATGGTTCATAAAGTCAGCTATTGGAAGAAAACCCTCAACTAGTTCAGCTCTACCTCCAGGCAGGGATTTCCCCCTCACAAATCCTAAAAGTGGCTATTTATTCCTAATGGTTTCAAAGAGAATTCACAGCCTCTGTTTCCTGGTTTCTAACTGTGCTACAATTAAGAAAAAGTTTGGTTTGTAAGTCCAGTCAACTAACACTTTAGGTGCCTACTATGTGCTAGGTATTGGGGATACAAAGAAAGATTTAAAAAATTAAACAATAAGAAGGGGAGTCAGCATGCAAACCATGGAGCACACACAACCAATTCTCAAGATTGAGGGAGTCTCAGTGGGAAAGCACCTAAGATGAGAAATGGGAAAGAGTGAGGGGAGAGATGTGAATGCAAATCACACTTCTGAAGCTTACTACTTGTGTAAGTATAACATAATAATTTAGTTACTATGACCTGTTTCTTCTTCTCTTAAAAATAAAGGGCTTGAATTAGATAGCTATTGTGACAAATTGCCCAAGCTGCATATTTGGGCAGTTTACTTTTTGTCTGGAGATCAAGAAGAGTAAGATAAATTGTTTAACAAAGTGGAAACCTTGGCATTTGAAAGGACCTTCGGGTTTATTTTATCTAACCCCTCCATTCACTTAATGGGAAAAAAATCTGAAACAGAGAAATGAATTTTTTTCCTTCCCCACCCCAGCCCCCTAAGATCACATGGCTGGCTAGCTGAAGACAGAATCCAGACAAAATTCCTCATCTCCTCACCCCAGGCTCTCTCTTTTTCACACTCTTCCTCATTATAAGAATTGTCATAGAAAAGTGCATCCTAGGTCAAGTCATGCCTATAGCAAGACCCCTCCACTTTATCTCTGACAAGTGATTGTTGAGCCTCTGGTAAGAGCCTTCTATGGTTCATTCTAGCAAACCAAATCACCTGATCATAGATCTTCTCTATTTTTTTAATTTTTCCCTGTTCTTGTTACTGCTAATAGTTCATTAAAGAGAAGTATTCAATAGGCTACCACTTCCCATTTGCTTGGTAACCACCTCTTTTGACACCCATTAACTCTCACTACTTTTCTGTCTTAGGTATATGCTGGTCAGGCTTGAAAGGAAAATGGAAAATAATTGAAAATTGGCAGATAGTAAAGTGCCCTCCCCTCCCCTGCTGGCTTTTATTTTGACATGTGGGGATATAACCAAAGGAGAAGGATTAAAGCTATCATTTCATGTCAGGTGTAAGATATGATACAGCAAAAATTGAACTTGGAAACATCATCATGTGTCTGATGTGACATTTCCAGTGGGAGAAATGCCACTGTCAAATTCAACAGTTACTTTTTTTTCCATTGGATTCTTCCTTTGTCCACTCAAGCTGTCAGCAGTTCTTGCTGGGGCATTTCACAAGAAGCAACACTTGGTTCTCACATGTGAACAATGTGATAAATAAATGTTGCTAGGAATATAATTCACTGAGCACAAGTATTAGAAGAAAGAACCCAAGGAGATGAGCCTCAGGGAGATATGAAAAAACAAGTGATAGAACTCTTTGATAATGAATTTGAATAATCCAATCAACTCAAATCCAAAAACAATGCAACAAGATTCCAGGAGTTTTTAAGGGTACATCTAGAGTTTAACTTCCCACATATTTCATTTTATTTGTTTGAATTAAGCACGCCTGTGTTAAGAATATTCAAGGTCCTCTAGTAGGCAAAGATGCAATCTATACCAAAAAAGGGGCTTCTGTTATACAGCTTAGAGAAAGAATGGGCAACAATAGTAGAAGATATAAACAAAGTTAAATTGGAGAGACTTGTAGCAATTATTTCAGGAAAGACATCATAGGAAGTGGCAAATGACTGAAGTCATGAAGTGAGTTAGAATGAGAAAAAAGATCATTCCAGGTATGAGAGACAACTTAAACAAACGTTCAAAAGTAGGTGATGGAGTGTCATGATCAGGAAATAGAAGTCTGTCTGGCTGGAACAGAGAACATGTTTTGGCAAAAGGAAACCAGATTTAATATATTGTATGCCTAAAAATGCATGCCAAGGCTATAAATCAATTTCTAAGTGAGTCCATTCCCACAGAGAATAAAGAAATGTTTCTTTCCACAACACATAAGATGGATCTATTAAAAATTCTACTTAGAATTAACATCAGAGATTCTATTTGAAATCCTTTTCTAAAGTCTATTTTTCCTGACTTCTGTGCTAAGATGGCCACAGAATAAAATCAAGGGTCTTCTTCTCCTCACAACTGACCAATGTAAAATGCCTCAAAAGAACAAAAATCAAAATCAGATGAGTGAAGGGGCTCTACTGTAGGGTGCAGATTTAAAGGTAGGCAGGGTTTGGGCATTCCCACTCCTTAATTGGGTAAAATTGCACCTACGAAAAAGTGAGTGGATCACCCGTCCCCCACTTCACCTATGTCACCAGAGTCAGAGAGAGTGCTGGGACAATCTCTAGGTTCTTGGGCAGCTGGCTGAGGGCACCCCTGACTTACCCCTGAAAGCAATGAGACTTGGGACCTGAGGAGGCTGAGGAACATGGAGTTTGGGCACAGAGATAGGGAAGAGAGGGGCTGCCCAAAGCAGACACAACTGATTGTAGAAAAGTAGCCTTGGGGCAAAAACCACTAGGTAGCTCTATATGCAGAGAGTTGCCTGCCCTTCTGACACAGATTTCTGCCTGGGAAGGGAAGAAAAAACTAACACAACTCCAACATCCAAGAACTACAATCTACAACTACCAAAAGAAAAAAAAAGAAAAAAGAAAAAAGTCTCTGACACTGGATAACTTCTATGGAGAAAAACAGCAGAGCATAGAAATGACAGCAGAGAGTAACAAACAAGCAAACACATCCAAATTTTCACAAAAAAAAGGAAATTGGTCACAAGCTCTCAAGGAACTCAAAAGGGAATTCAATAATCAAATTAGAAAGATAAAAGAAACTTGGCAAGAAAAGTAGGAAACAGAAATGCAAGTAATTCAAAAAGAAAATAACAGTTTAAAAGACAGACTCTCCAACTTTGAAAAAGAAGCCCAGAACTCACACAAAAGGATAAGCAAATTGGAGACCAGAATTGATTTGCTGGAAGCCATGAAAAGCAGGATAGACCAAACCCAAAAGAAAAATCAAAAGATCATAGATGAAAACCAGTCTTTAAAGACTAGAATTGGGCAAATAGAAGCTAATGATCTCACAAGATAGCAAAAATTTATAAAGCAAAGTCAAAAGAATGACAAAATAGAAGGAAACATGAAATATCTCACTGAGAAAATGACAGATCAAGAAAACAGATCTAGAAGAGACAATCTGAGAATCATTGGTCTTCCTGAAAAATCAGAAATTAAAAGAAATTTGGATACCATACTACAAGAAATCATCCAAAAAAACTGCCCTGATGTTCTTCAACAAGAGGGCAAAATAGACATTGAAAGAGTCCAAAATTCACCCTCTAAATTAAATCTTCAAAAGAAAACCTCCAGGAATGTAGTTGCCAAATTCAAGAGCCTTCCAAGCTAAGGAGAAAATATTGCAAGAAGCCAAGAAGAAAAAATTCAGATATCAAGGAGCACCAATAAGGATTACACAGGATCTAGAGGCCTCCACACTAAAGGAACACAAAGCTTGGAATATATTGGGAAAGGCAAAAGAATTGGGTCTACAACCAAGGATCACTTACACATCAAAACTGACTATATACTTCCAGGAGAAAGTGTGGGCAATTAACAAAATAGAGGATTTCCAAGTATTACTAAAGAAAATACCAGAACTAAATGGAAAATTTGATGTCCAATTCTGAAATTCAAGAGAAATATGAAAAGATAAACAAGAAAGAGGGGTTAAAAATTATTCTTTTTTAAGGGCTTCAGTAAGGTGAAATTGTTCATATTCCTATATAGAAAAAGGATATTTGTAACTCTCAAAAAATGTTTTCATTCTCATAGTAGATAGAAAAATTATTGATAGATAGAAAAATTATTGATAGGTAGAGATTGGGGTACTAAGTGGTTTAAGATGATATGTAAAAAAAAAGGAGGGGTGGGGTATAGAAGATGACACCAAGAAAAACTTGAAAGATGAATGTTTAAATTAAAATAAATATAGACTGAGATTATAAGAAGTATTAATATTTTAATTATGGCCAGTTTGGTAAAATAAAGAATGACCATGCACCTGCTAAGATTTAATTCAAAGTCCGAGAAAATAGGATCATTTATACCACATAAAGAGGTACAAGGGAGGGAGAGGGGAAGAATAATATTATAAGAAGGAGAAGAGAGTGCTAATAGGTAATATTTAAACCTTAATCTCAGAGGAATCAGTTCTGAGAGGGAAGAGCAACTAGATCAACTGGGGTATAGAATTCTATCTTGCCCTACAGGGAATTTGAGAGGAGAAAACCAAGTGGGGGAGAGAGGGATGGGCAGTACCAAAAGGGAGGGAAAGAGAGGGGGGAGGTAATTTAATAGACCTTAAAAAAATAAGAGGGGAACAAGAAGGGAGGGGTTGGAAAGGAAAGTAAAATAAGGGTGGGGAATAGGGGGACTGATTAAAAGCATAACACTGGTGTAGAAGAAAATAGTGAAAGAAGAAAGGACAAGACTAGGGGAGAAAATCAAAATGATGGTGTTAAATTTAATTTATTACAAGAATGTTTCAAATAAGAATGTTGCAAATAGGAAGAGCCAGGAATGTTAATATAGGAATGTTGGGGGGGGGGGGAAAGCAGGGGGTAACCGTATAACTATTTGGGCCTGTGCAATGGATAACTGCTAAAGACACATGTTAAAAAAAGAAAAAAAAACCTCTATTTAATAAATATTGGAAAAGGTTTGAGGAAAGGTAACAAAGTTTGAGGATTAAGATTGATTCCTTAAATCTAAAAGGGGATCTAAATTTTTACCCACTCCCTTCTAGTTTGCTAGAACTTGCTTCGTGCTCAAGTTTCCTTAAGCCTTCTTATTTATCCTTAATCTATGCTAATTCCCAGGGTCTATACTAAATAACCTATGCTTTTTACTAATCCTCTTAATTAAAAACAAGTTACTGTCTATGTATGTCTCTAAATCTGCCAACTGCCACTCTTCAGACCAGATCAGGCTACTAGGCCTAAGCAGGCCTCAAAAATGGCTGCCTCTGTCTCCAACCACACAGAGGAAAAACACAGTTTCTTTTTGTCTCCTTAGATCTCTTTCAGCTTTAAATAAGTTGGGTTATTCACTCTCTCTTCCCACTGCCAGCCCTTCTGAGCCTTTTAGGCTTTTTGGCCTGGTTAGGCCTCAAAATTGCTCGACTCTCTCAGCAGCCACACAAAGGAAAACCAGATTCTCTCTGACTCATTTCTGTTGATTTCCCCCACAAACAAAAACAAAAACAAAAAACAAAAACTCCCAGAAACCCTCTGCTGTGCAGTTTGGCAATTGGGACACCAACTGACTCCAGCTACCCAGAATTCCAACAGGCACCCTTCCCAAGATTCTGTCTGGCCTTAAGGAAACCTCAGCCATTATTCTTTAACCCTGTCCTCAGCTGCTAAGATCCCAGTGACTTCGAGTGATCCTTATTAGCCTTATGACTTAATTAATCCTAATAATGGGGAATACATAGGTGGCAATCGTAACTCTGAATGTGAATGAGATGAACTCACCCATAAAATAGAAGCAGACAGTACAGTGGATTCGAAACCAAAATCCTATTGTAAAGATGATTAGAGAGCCCCTCAGAGACGATATTTGAACAGATACACTTGTAGGTGTGTTGAGCCTATCAGGGGCACTTTTCACCTTTTCTTAGATGGCTTCAAGGGGTTACCTCTGTTAAAGCTGAAAGCAGGCAGGACCTCTGTCTCCTCCCAAGTTCTGAGTCCAAAAGCCCTCACTCTGGGATTCTTTTCCCACAAGCCTCTGCTTTCTCCAACTATCATTTTCTTACTCCTGCATTCCATGCTTACAACACTCTAACAGTAGATTCCTCTCCTGTGTCAACTATTCCCACACTACTATACATTGTCTACAAGAAAGCACACATGAGGCAGGTAGACACACAAAGGGTAAATGTAAAAGGCTGGAGCAAAATTTATTGGGCATCAACTGAGAAAAAGAAGGCAGGAATGGCAATCATGATGTCTGACAAAGCCAAAGTAAAAAATAGATATGATTAAAAGAGACAGGGAAGGTAATTACATTCTGATAAAAGGCAGTATAGACGATGTAGAAATAGCAGTGCCCAATATGTATGCACCAAATGGTATAGCATCCAGATTTTTAAAGGAGAAACTATTCGAGCTTAATGAGGAAATAGATAGTAAAACTATACTAGTGGAGGTCCTAAACCTTTCTCTATCAGATCTAGATAAATGAAACCAAAAAGAAATAAGAAAGAGTTAAGAGATGTGAATGAAATCCTAGAAAAATTAAGTTAATAGATATATGGAGAAAAATAAATAGGGGCAAAAAGGAATACACCTTCTTCTCAGCAGCACATGGTACATTCACAAATATTGACCATATACTAGGTCATAAAAACATTGCAAATAAATGGGAAAAAAGCAGAAATAATAAATGCAACCTTTTTAGATCATAATGCAATAAAAGTATAATTAGAAGGGTATATGGAGAAACAAATCAAAATATTAATTCCATTTTTCTGATGAGATATCAATAAATTTCATCCAACTGACAAAAGGCCAATAAAACAGACACAAAAAGTAAAAAAAACTAAAGTAAAAAATGATTTATATGATGATAAAAATCAGGAAAAAATAATACTACCTGGTAATATTTGGAACTGAGTTCAGATGTCATTTAATAAATTAGACCTCCTCCTCCTCCTCCTCCTTTTGTGCCATCCACAAAAATTTCATTATGTGTTTCCTGAGTATAGATTAATATAAGATGCCTCTTATCTTCCCCAGAAGGATACAAGGTCCTTGAGAGAAAGAACTGTTTAGTTTTTCCCCAATTATGTAGAATAGTGCCTGGCACATAGTAGGTATTTATTAAATGTGTTTTAATAAACACATTGTGTTATTAGCCTAATTTCATAGTAATATTCTATATCAAAGGCATTAGTTTCACAAAAGTGGCTGTCATAATTGTTCTAAATTCATAGATATTATCTTTCCTTAACATAGTTATATTACTGGGGATTTCCAAAGCTCATAAATCACTCCATTTGGTGATTAATGAAAATGTACAGTTATTTTTCCCTAAGATAATTACTTTGATATTATGATCAATGTTATTAATAGTAAAGTCTTTTTTTGCAGTTTACTTTACAAAATAATGTCAAAGTATGTTCATGTTTTCCCAATAAACTAGAGAAATTGAACACTGAGCAATGTGTTTATGTGTCCACTGTTTATAAGCATAACAGGACTTACATCCTGGGTGTGTCACACACAACAATTATTACATAAATCCCTGAATCCTGAGACTAAAATGGCCAAGCACTGACTTTGTTGACTTGACTAAACCTTTTAAAAAACTTTTTTTATCTGCAAAAATGTGGTTGATAAAAATGTTTTACTGGCCTCCTGGGAATATTTTGTAATGACTATAAAAAGCATGTAGTACTAAGAAAGAAAAGTGAGCTATCAGCAGAGTTAAGAAACATAGAAGTTCATTCTTTACCCATCCAGGATTTTTCCACTCGTTAGTACACTTATATAATCGGAAACTTAAACCTCAAATAAAATCTAATTCTTTACATTGTTCCAGAGTTTGGAGAATCCATATCATGGATTTGCAGTGAGACCAACATGGTAATTGAGAGTGAGAGTTTGGGGTAGTGAGGCCTCATGGTCAAGAGGTAAGTCTTACTATTAATCTCCTGTCTTCTGGGCCTTTGATTCTGTAAATGAGAGAAAATATTGATGTACATATAAGGCTGAGTGAAAAAAAATCATTTATGTAAGAAGCCTCTAATGATTTATTGTCTTTGCCTCTCCTGTTAAAGGTCATGAAATCTATCCACCCAGAGTTATATGAAAGAAAGGTAATGTCAAATACTCTTTTTTTATGCTAATCTGATTATCTTCAAATTCTAAAAAAATAGTTGTGAAGTCACTCTTCTATCAAAGTCCTATGCTAGTCACTGAGGTGGATACAAAGATAAATAACAAAGATCCCTTCCCTCAGGGAGTTTATAGTCCAATCAAAGGCATAAAAGTAATATGCCAATAACTTCAAAGCACCTTGAGCTAGTATGTCAAAAACCTGCCCTCGTTTCTCTTTTATGCACCTAACAATCAGATCCTTCTTATTTTATGTATGATGAAAATACAGAAAATACACTTACTTTATCATCATGAATCAAATTTATTAAATTGAAATTACCTAGCCTTTGATAAGAGAGTATGGAATTAAAGTTATGTTCCTGTAAGCTTTGGTACTACAACCAATTCATTTAACCTCTTAGTACTCCCAAACAAGTCTCCAAGACTCTAAATTATGAGTGAATTGCTGATTGTCAAATTTGAGGAAAGAAGGAATGAAGGAACAAAGGAAAAAAGGAACAAAGGAAGGAAGGAGGGAAGGAAGGAATGAAGGTCATCAGGAAAACCAAATCAATTCAATGGTCTATTGTCATTTCCACTTAAATCACCTAGACATCCAGATGGCATAGTAAATAGAATAACAAGCCAAAAGTCAGGAAAACTTGAGTTCAAATCTGGTTTGGAAATTACTAGCTGTGTGACCCTAGAGAATTCATTTAAACTCTGTTTGACTCAATTTCCTTATCTGTAAAATGAAGATGATAATAATAGCACCTACTTCCCAAGGCTGTTGTGAGTAACAAATGAGATAATAATTATAAAACTCTTAATACATTGTCTGGCACATAGTAAAAACTACATAAATACTAGTTATTATTGTTTCTTTCTGCTCTTACATTAAGAAGAGGTTATGTGATCAATAAGTACATTCAAAAATCAAATAAAATTATTAAATATAAATCACAAATATAAATTTAGTTACCTCTTGAAGGAAAAATAGATTCAGTTTAAGAAAACTGTCAAAGTAACAAAAGAAACATACATATTATGACTTCACACAAGTTTGACTACCAGATGATCAAAGAAATCTTTAAAATAATTATTTTCACATGATATAAGCAGCACAATGCATGCCCTTAAATGCTGCTGAGGCCACTTTGGTAAAGTTTCAAATGTGATAAAGGGAACAACAGCCAAGTAAGAGTTCAATTATATAATAATGTTCTTAAATTATTTATGATTTAGGGTCTCAAATTCATTTTAATATTCTTAAATTTTAATTAATTAAATAATTGATTGATTGAATGAATATACATATCATCTCACAGTTGGATTGTTATAATAGCCTCTTAGCTAGTCTACTGGACTGTAAGCCATTTTCTTCCTAATCCTTCTTAACAACTATTGCTTTCCTAATGTATTTCTTTCATAATGTCATTCTTTGTTTGAGAGCTTCCAATGACACCCTGATTCCTTGACACATTAAGTAATGTCCTTTGCCTATCTTTGTTAGTACTGTAAAACAAGCAAAAAAATTCCCTTCATGGTTGGTACTGAGAGGTTAGGTCTATATTTAGTGTTTATATTTCAATTTGTCATTATATTAGACACTGAAGTATTCCTAAACCAGAACTTGTTTAGTACAAGTCTTAGTAATAAATAGCAATTGATTAGGATTAAAATATAGTTCTCTCTCTCATAGAGAACACTCTTAGATTAATTCACAAATTCAAAACAAATATATCTGATTTTGATTCAGTCTTCTGAACCTACCTTATTCTTTGACCGAATAATTCTACTAATCATCATAGGATGGTCATCTCTGCCATATGTATAAACTCTATACTTTTAACTTAAGAAGAAATGGTCCAATGGGAAGCATTAAACCTAATCTAGTCTCTGAGCCCCTGGGACACATTGTGAAGTTTAGCAAATAAAAAAAATAGTTTCAGTGGCATGGGATAATTCACTTAACCTTTCAGAGGCAGTGAATAAAGAATAGAGAACTGAAGAAAACAGACTTCAATGCCTGCCTCTAACATGGATTAGGCATGTTAAAATTGAAAATTGACCTATAAATGCATAAACATTGCTCTCTTTTTTAATGGTAGAGGCAGTTAAATGCCCCCTTGAGTGAATGAATAAATGAACGAATGAGTAAAACATTATCATTAAGCATCTACTAAATGCCTGATACTTTTCTAAGAAGTATAGATATAAATACAAAACACAGGATAGCCCCTTCACTCAAGGAGCTTACATTCCAATAGACAAAGGCAAAATATATTGGGGAATGGTAAGCAGAGGAGGATGTTTTGTTCTGGAAAATAACGCGATGGTGTGTTGAAGGAATCATAGGTCAAGTGACTGACATGTCTATTTTAGGAATGGTAGTGTTGATTTGATACTATTCCCAGAGATAGATATGGAGAGAAAAGGGGGAGGGATATACACTGCAGCATGATTTGAAGAGGACCAGATAACAGTGAGTTTCAGTTAGGCTACATATGGAGAACCACCCTGATTCAGTAGCACAGTAGCCCAGATTGGGAGCTAGAGTGCTAGAAGACTAAGTGTAGATCTTTGGAAAATAGCATGAAACTAGCTAGAGAGCGTCATGATAGCCCTGATTTGAACTAGATATAGAAAACTCTCAATTATAAAGTCATGGCTTCAAAAATACTGATTTTGCTTCAGTTTTCCAAATCTACCTTACCCTATGATGGATTCTAACAATCATCCTACCTGCCTCTTCTAGGTCAGCTCTGCCATACATGGAAATTCTCTACTTCTAAACTGAACCAGTTATGGGTCTAATGGGTAATATGTTTCAGAGCAAAGTTTATTCATTTTCTAAGTACTTAGGAAACACTGAGAAGTTTTGCAAAATTAGAAAATAATGAGTTTCATCATTAGTCAAAACTATCCCCTTTCTTTGAATTATGCCAAAAAACTATAGTTGTTTTATAACAATATAAAATTCAAGTTGAAAAATAACTCTGTCTACAACTAGCTACATAATTTTTGACCTATCTGAGTCTCAGTTTCCTTGCGTGTAAAATCAAAAGCTTTGACTGTCAAACTATATGACCTCAGAAGTTGTTTCCTGCTCTAAAATTCTCATCCGGTGATTCTAAGAACCCAAGCCAAATTTGAAGAAAAAATTAAATAACAAAGGGAAAGAGAGTAAACATCAGTACTAGCATCTTCCTGGGGCTTTGGCTTTGATAACTTAAATACAATTTAATAACACAAATAATGCTTTGAGGATAAGCAAGCAAATTCCACAAAAAATGAAAGAAGTATCCTCTACCATATGTACTGTTTTACTATAAGGACCAGGGGAAAAAACATTACAAAATCCAAATAAGGCATCAATTCCAGGATTCAGACTTTTAATAAAGAGGAAAAGAGGTAAAATCAGCAACTAAGAGAGGTAAAACTTAAGGAAAGAGGGCTTTGAAAGTGAAGGCTAAAGACTCTTTAATCTATCCTGAGGGTTTCTAGGTAGAATGAGAGAAAGGTTCTATATTACACCTGAACTTACTCACTAAGGTCAAATAAAGCATCACATACAAGGAAAAGCTGTCAAATAGCAATCTAGTTCCCATAGTATGGAGTCCATTCAAATTATAAGTGCCTGTCCCAGGAGTCATTTTCATCATTCCAACCACAGCTCATGAGGTTATGGACTTTTCATATTTTATATGTAATATGGGGATGGGTTAGAGGAGGAGGATTCACTAAAATGTTTGCTGAAGTCAGTAACTGATGCCAACTTACAGATGGCAATGAAGTTAAAAAGTTACAGTTTACTTAATCTGATGAATCTCATGAGTTGAGCATCCAGGACTTCAGTGTAATTAGAAATGAAGATTCTCTCCTGCTGGGTAAGTTCTAGTTGTGGGTTCTAGTTCTCCTTTCTCTTGCTCTCTGATACCCTCTTCATTTTGTTGGCTAGTGATTATTCAGTTATGTCTGACTCTTCATGATCTCTTGTGGGTTTTCCTTGGCAAATATACTAGAGTGGTTTGCCATTTCTTTCTCCAGCTCATTTTATAGATGATCAAACAGAGGCAAACAGAGTTAAATGGCTTGCTGAGGGTGACAGCAACTAGTATTTGAGTCTAGATTTCAGTTCAGGTCCCCCTGACTCCAGGGCAAGAGTTCTATCCTCTGTGCCATCTAGCTATCTCTGTTCAAGCTCTCTAGCAATGATCTTTGTTCAAAATGAGATTTACAACTTCTGCTCTTAAAAGGTTACTCGGGGAACTAAAAGGTAAAATTAATTAGCCAGGCTCTCACAGATAGTATATGTCAGAGGTAGAACATGAACTAAGATCTTCATGACTTTCAAAAAATTTCTCCGTACTTTATATGATGAAGCTGAAAACCTAGGTCTAACAAATAACTCTATTCAAACCAATATGCTATACTCTGCTTATACTCAATACTTACCTTTCCTGGATCTCTGGCAGTTTTAATTCCTCTTAAATAGTACTTTATCAACTACATCCACATAGCCTTACCAGGTGAATTATGGTCCTTTAAAAGGTCAGATTCTATGCTTTTTTTCACTTGCCCATAATATCTTGCACAATACTAAGGAAATTGAAAATGTTTTGTAAAATACCAGTTGCTTGATTGCCAAAGCCTAGAAATCTCTTGCTACCTTCTAAAGAGCTTCATAATTTGATTACTTCCTCTCCCAGCATGTATATTTCACTTCATATTTGAATTGATAACAAATCTCTTTCAAATTGTATTGACAATTTGGGTGGTTTTGAAGGAAACAATAGTTCACAGTAATGCCTACCATTCAAAGCAGAAATAAGAGCAAGGCTAACTTCTACAAATGGGTCATAACAAAGAGAGAGAACATGGAGTGGATAATAGAGTATTGGACATGGAGTTAAGAACACTTTGTTTTAAATCTTACCCACTGACACATTTATATGGCTGTGATCAAGTCATTTAATTTCTCAGAACTTTGGATTTCTTAACATTGAAAGGGGGAAATGCCAGCAATGTCAATGTCTCAAGATTATGGTGAAAATCAAAGGAGGGTATGTATAAAAGCATTTTGCAAACATGACAGACTAATGTAACTGTCAGCTATTATTATATTTCTGTTATAGAAACCCTGTAGAAATCAATAGGTTTTTAACAAATCTTTTCTAACGTATTTCATTATAATTTAAAATTTGATCAGAGGAACCTTTCAAATCAGAAGGTTCCTCACTAAATTTCCTTCTATTCATAGAAATTTAGGGGAGAAACAACCAAAAAAAATATAAGCTATTAATATGGCACCTGTGACTACAAGACATTTTCACTAGAAAAATCTGGAATAATAAATGGTGACCTTTTACTTCAATAAAAAGTTGGCAACATAACCTGATACAGTTCCTGATTTGGTTTAATTGTATCTGGCAGGTTTTAAAAATCCATCAATATAAAGAACATTTCAAAATTTATAGATTATCCCTGCTGATTTATCTGGCAAGGACTAGTTTCTGAGACCAGCAGACATACTACTTAAAGGCCAGGCTTCTTAAGGTTTACACAGAATTGGGGTTTTGCTGTTCCTACACCTTACTTTACAGTCACAATCATCATAGGAATGGAAAGTAGGAAAGCTCCAAGTTGTAGAAAAATTTTCCCACCAAAAGAATGATTTCTCTCTCCCTGTCAGCAGCCAGGAAGGAAGAAGAAAGATCAGGAATTACAATTTGGTACATTGGTGCCTTCTGAATATATCTTAAGGGTCCAGCTCAACAGCCAGTCAATGGTTTGTCTCTTTGCCACATATTTACCAGACAATGAACCAATGAACCAGTTATAATGTCAGCCCATAAAAAAGTAATTAAATAATAAAAAATAAAGTAAAAGCTATTAGGAAAAGCTTGACATAGAATCGAAAAAAACAAAATTAATTAATTTAATTAAATATCTCTGTCTATGCTCCAAACTGGGAAGCAGGATCCTTCCACAATACATCATCGTACTTTCTCTAAAAAGGGTCCCCAATGAATTACACCAGCTGAGCATGCAGTTTCCTATTGATACCTTCAACCAAAATGCATTCATTTTAAAAAAGTTGATTCATTGTCTACTATGGCCAGAACATTGGTTGGACATGGAATAAAGGTTAAATGAGTGATTGCCATTGCACTCATGAAGTTTAAGATGAAGAAGGAAGAAGAAGGAGGAGGAGGAGGAGGAGGAGGAGGAAGAATGGTTCACAAATATTTTCTAAAGGTTTGTAAAATACTTTTGTCGCAACAATTCTGTGAAACAAGTAATGTATCATTATCTTCATTGTTATAATTCTAGTTTTACAGATGAAAAAATTGTCATTCAAAGAGGTCATGTGACAATATGCATGGAATTATTATTGCTTGCTCAGTTTTGGAATATACCACTAGTTAATGTCAGCACTAGGTGTCAGACATTTCATTCGATGAAAGATTCTGTGAAATGTATGTGAGGGAACCATCTAGTGAACTGGAAGTCAAACTCAGCAGAAGACATCAAGTATATTATAAGTACATGAGAAGACCTACTGAGTTTCCATAATTCTTCATAGGCAAACATTTACAGGCCCCCACAACTTTAATTGCTATACAAAGAAAAAAGTTTTAAGAAATAGAAGGAATGACATAAACAATGCTGGTAAAGGGAAGGGTGGAGAAGTCTCAGAAATTTTCTTCCTCCAGCTCCCAAGTTTTAACTTCATCCATTTCCTCCTCCCTCAACATGGCTGGAAATCACTTGTAATATGTTCCAATAACAACTAAGTTCTGGTTTTCACCCCAAATAAGAATTCCACCTCAGTTCTCATGAGAAGGGGAAAGGGTGACGTAAAACTCAGTTCAGGTTCATGCATTCCAGCCAAATAACTGGTGAGTCTAGCCAAGATTCAGGTTTCTTCAGAAATGCTTTTTAAAAGTATTAAAAACTGGGTTCCTTCACTTCAGCATACCTCTGGTAGGGAAATCTCAAACAGTTATTTACCCTACCCTCATCAACCTATCTCCATTGTCCAGCAAGAGAAATAGACATAGCAGTGCCAGGGCTTGGCTCACAGTGCAAAACTGAACAACTGTAGAATACTAACAGTAAATCACTTTGTTAATGACGCTGTTCTGAGGAAAGAGGAGAGCCTGAAAAAAGAAAGGAAAGAGTCTGTAAGAAGAAAGCCTTGGAAAAGTAGAGAAGAGAGAGAGAGAGAGAGAGAGAGAGAG
>NC_058134.1:77379809-77436896 GCF_016433145.1 Gracilinanus agilis | reverse complement strand
GATACTTCTCTCTCTCTCTCTCTCTCTCTCTCTCTCTCTCTCTCTCTCTCTCTCTCTCTCTCTCCCTCTCTTCTTCTTCTCCTCCTCCACCTCCCCTGGTCTTTTTCTCCTGTTTACATTTTATCAGCACCACTGCATCAATCCCAACAACAAAAATGTTTAAATTATGCATCCTAAGTTTTTCCTACCTTTCCTACCTAAAAGTTCTGCATTTGTGGGTGAGAGTTCTTTGCACTTGGATTTCCTACTGAAACTCAACGTGTTCAAAACTGATCTTCCCAATAAAACACTATCACTGTTATTTTTCTCATCATCATGACTTATGAATTTGAGGTTGCCTTTGATTTTTCTCTTCTCATCACCTCAAATATCTAATGACTTTATAAACCTGGAGGACTTCAGAACTACCATATCTTTCTTATCATCTCTTGTTTACTTCTTTTACTATAAATACCCTGGTGCAAGATCTTACCTATGGCAATAGCTTCATCTCATATATGCAACGACTATTTCTTAAGGGTCAAGCCAAATTCTAGCAATAGGTGAAGTTGTAGAGATTAGATAAGAAGTGGACCTCATGTAGCAGATGGCATAGTAGAGATATTAGATGAAAACAAAGATAATCTTGAAAGACATAATAGAAAAGAAAATTAATGAAAAAAGTATTTTGTTTCCTTTTCAAAACACTGGTTTTTCTGTAAAATATTAAATAAGCTTAAGATTTTTTATTAATCTTTTCAAAATAGAAATCCATATTATTGTTAATTCAACTTTTTAGTTTTTATTCTTTTTTTCTTGACTTAAATTTTCAAAAATTTATTTTGTTCTTATTTGTGAATACTAGTTAGAAACTAATAATCATGGAATAAGCAAAAGAAATTTTGTTCTTGTTTTAATTACATTCTCAGTTCGTCATCCAATTCTTTTTCCTCTTTTGTGCCTAAAAGTATTCGTAGGTATATATTTCCTTCTAAGAACTAGTTTAATTATATTTTGTTTTTTTTCCCTTTAAAAAAGCTTTGTTTTTAATTTTCATAACCCCAGAATATAATATATAGTACCTTATATATAATAAAAAACTCAACAAAATCCTGTTGAATTGAATTGAATCATACAAACTCCCAGCATTTTTCAAATTAATTCCCTATGAATACAGCATCCCCAAAAGTTAAGTTAAAGGAAGTAACATGAGAGAGTAATTATGACTTACATTATAAATACTTTATAAATGCTTGTCTGACAATGCTTATAATTTTATGATTAGTTTTTACCAGTGTTATCCAATATGTTATACATGAATTTTGATAGTATTTAGAATTACAATCTGTTACATAGTTTTAATAATTTTATATCATGTTCTTTTGTGCAGAATGACTAACACACTTTAAGTGCTATATAATTGTTAACTATTTTTATTGACATTGTTCCGTTCAACGTGTATTATGAATTCTTTATAACCACATTTCTTTGAATGCTTCTTAATCACAAAATTATTATTCAGAAGTATCCATACATTATATTAATTTTGTAAAATAGCTTATTTATATATATTATATGAATATATGAATATGTATGCATATATATACATATATTATAACAAGCTCTGAGAGAGTAATTTAAAATTTGCCTAGAATTAATGCCAGGAATTTTTTCATTTTGATAAATTTTCTAAAAACTTTATTATATGGTCCTTAGTCCATACATATTTAGAATTGAGGCTGTTTCAATAGATATGATGCATATAATCAAAGTATCTGCCACTTTCCTTTCTGTCTCCTTGATTTTTATCTCTTTTTTACGGATATACAAAATCATGAACACACATCCTGCTTTTTTGGAAAACAGAATAATAGCAGATTTTATTTTAGTGCTTTATTTGAACACATGTGAGCCCCCTTTGCTTTATATCTATTTAGATAAGTGTGTGCATGTATAATATATATTTTATTTTTGAAACATTTTGCATGTTGTTATTTTTTATAAGTGAATTCAGCCCAATAATGTTTAAGACAGATTTTGGTTGTTTTTCCCTCCATTATAATCTGCTATATAGTCTTCTTTTTTATTATTACCATATTGATGATTTTACTTTTAACAGCTTAATCTTAATCATGGTGCTCATGCACACCCCTTGCTATCATCATCAACCATAATATACATAGGGTCCAAATACAACACCAATACTACCATGAAACCTTTCCTGGTCTTTTATTTTTGACTATTATAAATATAAGTGAATTATCCTTCTGAAATTTTTCATTTCTTTCTTCCTAATGCTTTCCTTTGCACTCAATTCAGTGTCCCTTTTTCACAGTTATTTGGATACATTCCATTTACCCAATTAACTTTCAAGCATATTGAGAATAAGGTCAGAGTTATATCACTTCTAGACTCTAAGCTCCACAAAGTAAGGAACTTGATATTATCTAAATTTTAATCACTGCCAGTACCTAGCATATATTTTTCTGCACACAGTAGGCACCAAATAAATATCAGAATAATACTGAATGATACTTAAAGTCTTAACTAGCTACTTCACTGAATAGAATGTAGTTTTATGAATAAAAGTTGTCATTGTTGCCCATTGTTGTTAATTTGTATTAAAGAACATTTCTAAATGATATTTCTTGAGGGTTTTTTAGAGCTATTTTGTATAATTAGTACAACTTTATCTTGCAAACAATATTATCAGCTGCAAGAGAAACTTTTACCTCTGCCAATTAATATTCAGGGAATGCAGAGACATCACTTCCATCTTCATAAAAGCATAATCATTACAGAAGTACTAGAGGGGCAAGAGAACAAAATTTGGGGGGCTACACAGAGAAAAGAAATAATGATTCCCTTTACTTTATTTTCAGAGCTACTATGGCACATGGCCCCATGTTAACCTATATCACAAGACAAGGGTAGAATCACCTGCATTTACCGTCAGGCATATATAGCATTAGCTTCTATCCATCCTCTCCCTATAATACTTCCAGTACTACACTTTTTATTTTCAAGCTGATTATTTGATGAGACAAAGAGAATTCTGGTCCTGCCCTGAAGTTAATTCTAAATTCTCAACAAGATAAGACTATGAGAAGAATCTAAAGATCCTTCTTCTCTCTTAATATGTGGAAAATATTTCGTAGTAGAAAGAATACTCTGAAGATATTTTAAATTTATATTATCAATATAGATTTAATCTGCAGTTTTAATTCCCAAAGATCTTACTATCCCTTTTCCTCCCTCTCTCCCTCTCCTTCTCTCTGTCTTCCTCTCTCTCCCCATCACTTTATCTGTCTCTCCCTCTCCCCCTATCCTTCCTCCCTCCCCCTAACTATCTCTCTCTCCCCTCTATTTCTTTTCCCCTCCCTCCCATCCACCTGCTACTGATCTCAAAAGGCAGTTAACTAAAGCTTACAAGCTATCATGGACAAGATTTCATTTTGGAATATTGGAGAATTCTGAAATAATTTTTGAATAGTTATAATTTATTTAATAATGAATTTACCTATTGATTGGATAAGATTCCCACACTAGATGTTCCTAATCATTTTAGTTAGTTTAGAGAATTAAGAGTCAATTTAAAATATACCCCTTTAGCCTGATGCTTTATTTTAATGGCAAGAAATATGGCCAGAAAATATATTTCAATATGCCTTTCATTTATAGTTAGGACCTTTCTTTATTTGTCCATAGACTTTCTTCATATTTCTTCTTCAACCTTTCTACTCAGTGGCTCAGTCATTTTAAACTGATTTCTCTTCCTGTTTGTCACTTCTACCAACACAAGGGTGTTGGAAGGATTAATTAGTTAACATGCGAGATTCTTTGAAGATGAAAAGCTCTCTGAAATTGCTAGGCAGTGGTAGCATTTCTGTCTAGTACTCATTTCTCCTTTTTGTATTTGTAAAATTCATCATGTTCCTTTTAACCCTTTTGACCAGCATTACCTAGGAATTTTTTAAAGATATCCTTATCTTTCCTCCACTGGCCTCAAAAGTCTTAATTTACCTACATGATCTTCTTTGGTGCCCTCTCAATTCTTCTGTTACAAGTGTGTTTCTTCTTACCTAGAGATTGTAAAGTACATTATCATATCAACCTAGCTGTTTTTTTCCTCTGCATGTCTCATTTTCATTGGAATTATAGTGTGTCTCACCTAGAGTACAGAAGTGAAAAAGAAAAGTGACTTTTGCTAAATTCTGAGAACTTGAGGCTTGCGTATTATTAATGTAGGACAAATCCTATAGTTCAAAGTGCATAGGAAGCTATTTGTGCAGTTCAGTGATAAAGTGGTCACATATATAAGAAAAAAGAAGCAATTGCTTTCTAAGGTAGCTTGAAATTTTCAACAAAAATAGTTATTTTAAAATGGCTTAATTGTGTTCATTCAAGGATATCTAAAGAGAAGACTACATAAAGTTTGCCATGTGTCACTGAATGTAAGCGAGAAATGCCCTTACTCATCAACTGTAGTTTTGGAAGTCAAGGCAGAATTCTTTTCGAGGAGTTCCGATTTGTAACAAGGAGATTCATTCCAGATAAACACTTAATCACTGGAGCTAATTTTCTAAGATTGATCAAAAATATTCTCTCTACCAGTGTCTGAAAAGCAGAGATGGACACCTTGGTGCAATTTCTACTTTACCAAACAAGGTTTCTTTCATTGGATTTGACTGGGAGTAGTATACAGCTGGTTTGTCTACAACTCTGGTCATTTTCCCACTCCAGTTCTAAATGAAATGCATGGAGTAACAGAAGAGCACCAAAGTGGTAGCCAGCTTATTAAGAAAGCTCCTTTCTAAAGTTGTTGTTTTACTTTTTTTAAAAATAAGACATAATTGAATCTTTGTTTTAGCCAAACACTGCAGGTCATGCCTTCTATCCAATATAATTTGTCACAAACAGACTTTTTAATGGACTAAATGTCATGCAAAGGCTTATTTGTTTGGAAATTCCTGAACTAAATGTATGCTAAGGAATTAATTTACACATGTTTAAATTAGAAATTTGTCATGACTTGAATCTAAAATAGAATAAACAATAATCTATCAAATATAAGCTCCTTGAGGGAAAAGACTGGATTTTTTGGGGGGTGGAGGAGTGTTTGCTTTGTCTTTGCATGTCTAACCTTTGACACTGTTTCTGGAATGTAGTAAGCACTTAAGAAATGTTTGCTGAATAACTATTGACAGACTATCTGAAGATCCAATTATTGAAAAATATATATATGTTATTAGTTTTTTAAAAAAATGTGTGTTGTTGATAAGTATTTAAAGGAATGAAAATAACCTCTTTCTTCCCTTTCTCCTTCTGCATAATTGTTGATACAAAAGAAACTAATGGGGCAGCTAAGTGGCTCAGTAGATAAGAGTCTGGCATGCAGACAGTAGTTCCTGGATTCAAATTTGACCTGACATTTACTAGCTGTGTTACCCTGGGCAAGTCACTTAACCCCAACTGCTTACCCCTTACCACACTTCTGTCCTGGAAAATGACACTTAGGGGCAGCTGGGTAGCTCAGTGGATTGAGAGCCAGGCCTAGAGATGGGAGGTCCTAGGTTCAGATCCGGCCTCAGACACTTCCCAGCTGTGTGACCCTGGGCAAGTCACTTGACCCCTATTGCCTACCCTTACCAATCTTCCACCTATGGATCAATACCCAGAAGTAAAGGGTTTAAAAAATTAAAAAAAAATAACACAGTATATATTCTAAGACAGAAGATAAGGGTTTAAAAAAAAGAAAGAAATCTGAAATGATGGTTACAAAAAGTGATGACCAAAGAAGTTTTGGATTAGATTGGCAGAACAAACAGAATGTGAGTATCTTGGGACACCACACAAGAGAGACAAAACTTCCATGCAGCAGATGCAACAATGGCAAGAAATCTAGAAATAAAGCTGAGCATTAAGTGGAACAAGGGAGCTTAGATCATCCACTTCAGGAAGAGAGGTTGAAATGATGGAGTAAGGAAACTGCTGCTACTTGATAGAATCCTGCCAACTAAAGGTAAAGGAAATATTCTAATCCTACACTAGCAATGGGTCATGTATTCCACTAGAAATTCAGGGTTTCATTGATAAGACCATGAATTTACAGACTGAGAGCCAAATTCTTTTCTGTGACCATTGCAGCAATATTAAAAATCATATGAGGTTTAATGTGTAACCCAGGTGGTCCAGGGGTATTTTGTCATCTGCTGCTGCTCCTGCTGTTGCTGCCATGTAATTCTGGATTGTTAAAGTGAATAATGACTCACTACAGGTCTCAGTGAATGGCACAGTTGATACATGACCTTGAAAGAAGATTTTTTTTCTTCCTTCTGATTTTAAGAGAGGACAATCATCATTCCAGATCAGCTCATAGAGAAACAAATATGCTTAAATAAAATGTAGGATTAAAAGCTTCTGCAATGATGAAAGTGCCTGTACATTTCTTCCTCCTTTGCTACATGTTCTGGAGGTATAACTTGGGGAAAGTGGGTTTCTAGCCCTGTCGTTTTATGACCCAGTCACCCAAGAAAGGGAAGGAGAAAAGGGGAGATGCCCTGGTCATAACCTCTATTACTGAAATCTATTTCTGAAATTTATTTCAGAACACCTGTTCTAAAGTCCCGGCTCTATTCATTACCCCTGTTGGGTCATTGCCTATGCTTATAAAATCTATATTAGCTAAGAACTCAAGATTTCAGACCAAACTGGGTGTGTCAGTAGATCCTGGCTTTTAATCTGAAGCTCTTATAATAAAGTCAGTTTTGCTCAGATCTTGTCCAGTTTTTCCCCCTTTTAACATTTTAACTCTTTTAACTTTTAACATTAATCCTTGCCCCCCCAAAGGGCATTGTGGCTATAGCAGATGCCACCTCACAGGTCAGGCTGTTCCCTCCTGGGTTATGATGGTTGAGTAAGATTTCTACCTCATCACCTTTTCTCTTGGGTGGGACTGGCATGAAGAAGTTATAATAGATCACAGATCTAATGACATTATCTTTCTCCCCATTTCCCCCCTGAACTTTCCTCTTAGAGTCCTAGAGCATTATTGTTCCAACACATTTAGACCCAAAACTTCAGTTACAACTTCTGACTCCTCACTGCTTCTCTTCGCATAGAGGCAAATCTTGTCCTAGCTCTCCTGATAACATCTCTGAAATCTTCTCTCTCTTCTCTACTCACACACCTGCTATACCTTAAAGTTCTGGCTCTTGGGGTCTCTCACCCAGACTCTCCCTTCTCTTATACCTCCTCCACCTGGCTGTCCAGGTGACTTTCCCAAAGCTCAGGTCTGACCACACATCAGTCCCTACTCAATCAACTACAGTAATTCCCTATTCACTTTGATTAGATACCTTCATTTTGGGGGCATGATAATTAGCACCACATTACATAACAAGTAAATACACAGGGTATGCATTTTTTTATTGCTGAATACACCCACAGCAACCTCTTCTTAGCCCTGTATCTAGTGAATGACATGGAAAAGACAGAGAGGACCCCAAGTATGAGATTTTTGTCCTCAGCCCTGAGCCAGGGCTGGCAGAAGCCTCTGTCCAGCTTCCTGCACCAAAGGATCCGGCTATAAGTGTAGTTGGGCTACAGGGCAACTTTAAGCTGGTACTGTTATGAAAAGGTCATGGCAAAGGAATAATCTCATTGGGCTTGGACCAGGGAATGGCAATTCCACCATTGGGATGATCTTCAACCAGAACTGTCCTTCTGTCATATCTCATGTCTCAAGCCTCTCTCCACTGGGCTGCTCCATTAGGGGCTGCTAGGTCCAGTGGGGCTATTACCCATTTCCACCCAGACAGTCTTCTCCAAAGGAGAACTCCTTTAAACAGAGTCCCCCTCCACAGAAGTCCCCCAAATAATCTCCAACTCATTCATTTCCTACAATTTCCTTGATCCCTTGGTCCAAAAACATTTTCCTCATCCTGCCTCCAATGCTGCAACTAGAAAGTGGAACCTACACTTTTTTTTTAATTAAGTGTTTTTATTTAATTAATTTAGAATATTTTCCATGATTCCATGATTCATGTTCTTCCCCTCCCCTCCTTTCACCTCTTTCCATAGCCCACAAGCAATTCTATTGGGTTTTACATATGTCATTGATCAAGACCTATTTCCATATTATTATTTGCAGTTAGGGTGATCATCTAGAGCAGGAGTCAGAAACATATGGCTCTTTCTGCAGGAGCCATAAAGTCAATTTTTTTTCAGGCGCTGTTACAGGAGCTCATACAGGAGTGCGCTTTGTGAGCACTGTACGGCTCTCACAAAATTACATTTTAAAAAATGTGGCGTTTATGACTCTCACAGCCAAAAAGGTTACCGACCCCTGATCTAGAGTCTACATCTTCAATCATATTCCCATCTAACCATGTAATCAAGCAGTTGTTTTTCTTCTATGTTTCTACTCCCATGGTTCTTTCTCTGGATGTGAATAGCATTCTTTCTCATAAATCCCTCAGAAATGTCCTGGATCATTCCATTGCTGCTAGTAGAGAAGTCCATTATGATAGATTGTGTCACAGTGTATCAGCCTCTGTGTACAATGTTCTCTTGGTTCTGCTCCTTTTACTCTGCATCAATTGCTGGAGGTCATTCCAGTTCACGTGGAATTCCTCCAGTTCATTATTCCTTTGAGCACAGTAGCATTCCATCACTATCAGATACCACAATTTGTTCAGCCATTCCCCAATGGAAGGGCATCCCTCGTTTTCCAATTTTTTGCCACCACAAAAAGCATAACTATAAATATTTTTGTATACGTTGTTTTCCTTATTATCTCTTTAGGGTATAAACCCAGCAGTGGTATGGCTAGATCAAAGGGCAGGCAGTCTTTTAAAGCCCTTTGAGCATTTGGAACCTACACTTTGCAGATCATCCCATGCAAGCCACTGCTATCTACCTTGGTTCCTGGCAGTTGGTAGGATAGAGACTAGCCTGATGACCCCTCTCCACAAATTTGTCACTATTTGGGTGACTGCTCTCCCTTCAGACTGGTATCACTGCTGTCCTCCTCTTCCTTCCATCTTTTCTTCAATTTCTTGGTTATTAAGCCTCAGCACTCTTTACTGTAGAACTCCTATATTTCTTAACATTGTAATGGTCTTGGTTCCCTCTTGAATAAATTGGAGCAGAGAGGGAGAAATAGGATAATGATATGTAAACAAAATAGTTTGGAGACCACTGTCCTAGAAAATAAAATTCCCCAAAATGACATTTTTACGTGACATGAAATCATCCAGTGAAATCTTTTAAAAAGATTATTTTAGAGATTTGGCATAATGAAGATAAAATATTCAAGAAATTCTTGTTGACCGAATATTTAATGTAATATGAGCTGGCCTTAAATGGTACCATTTCACCAATTACAAACTTCAAATACCCAGAGGAGTAAAAGATGCCATCAGGGAACTCTATGATAGGAAGAGAAATTCATCTGATCACATGAGAACAAGGGACAACATGAGGAGAGTTGGTCAGGGCTCTACTTTCAACTTTAGAAGTAAAAGGAAGCTTCCCACATGTTAGGAAAAACCCCTGTGGAGAAATTATGGGGAGACACAGATGGGTTGTACAAGATGGACTCTCATGGAATGCAGTTATGATATTCCTTGTTGGATTAAACTTCCAAATTAATAATGTCACAGATCCATTTTAGTATTGGGTACAGTAAATATAACATTCAGATGTCAGGTAAAAGCAGTATCATATACTAGCTAGAATGTTAGTCTTAAAATTTGGTAGAATTTCATTTCTATCTCCCCACTGACACATATGACAGACAAGTCACTTCTCTGAGTCTCAGAAAACTTTTAAATACACAAATTTTGATTTGCAGTTAATGGAGGGAATTCTTACTCTGAAAGCTAACACATTAACAGTAACCTAGGTCTTTGATGTCTTGGTGTACATATACATATTATACATCATCATAAAGAGTAATTAAGGGGCACCTCATGGCACAGGGGATGGAGTCCACATCTAGCCTCAGCACTGACTGTGTGCCCCTAGGCAAGTCATTTAACCTTTTTTGCCTCCATTCCCTTATCTGTAAAGTGAGTGGAGAAGGAAATAGCAACCCACTTTAAACCCCTCCCACATCCCCCAAAAAAACCCAAATTGGGTCATGAAGAATCTGACACAACTGAAAATGACTGAACAACAAAAAAAGAATATTGAAATACTGCAGGAAAAGGACAGTTGAAGGAAAGAAAAAAAATTAATGTGAATAATCTCTAATTTGGATAATCAACCCTTGAACAATCAAGATTTAAATACTGAAGCTGGGGCTTTTGTTATCAAGTCAATTACTGAGTTACTGCAAATATAAAATCTTATACAGGGAACCTTGAGAATAATTTTGCATTTTAATTACATGGAATTGGAAATTAAATGCTCTTTCCAATCCCACATTTGTTTTTCTACTCTCCTTGCTTGACAGCCATTGGCATCTTTCTTGAGAAAAGGCCAAAAATATGAAAGACTTGTTTGTTTCAAAAGCTCACTTTTTCCCCCTCCTCCGTCAGTTCCCTGTTTAGATGTAGAGTTCCAATAAGTGTGAAACTCATAGACTAGAAGTATATAAGATCATTGTTAGACTGTTTTTTAAAATGTGATAGCTTAAAGGGAAAGAAATATACTTGATGCGGAACAGAACCAACAGCCAGAGTTGGAGGCATGGTCTCAGGCCACACAGAGGTGTGCAGGAGTTCCTTCACCCTCTCCTGCGTGCTAAAGTTTATGTTATTCTCAATCACCAGGCATACTAATATCTTACCTCTTGAGTGATTTGCAAGCCTCAGCATCCCAAAGCAGAAAAAAAATACAATTGCCCTCTCTATGTGCTTTAGAAACTATGTGATGGAAAGCATATGATGGAAAAATGGAAATTCATTACCATTGCTGCTCATGTTACCAGCCATTCATGGGACTGAAGAAAATAGAGATGCAAAGGCCTGATTAAGTAACCCTGTTTTCTACAGTACGTATTCTCCAGTGGTTTATACATCCAGTCAAATTTTCAAATTTGGAAAGAATCAAGTGATGGAGGGACCCAAGGGAATCTATCCCATGTCAACAATACAGCACCTGCAAGTGATACCATCATAGAGATATACCGTATGAGCTAGAGAAATGAGAACCAATTTTTAAGGGGAGAAAATAGGAGAAAATGAATCTCCTGAAAAAAAAAAAAAAGCTTCTCCCAAGAAGCCAGTTAGCTTCCTAGAAAAGATCATTCATAGCTTAGTGAAGTGCCTGGAACATAGTAGGTACTTAATATTGATTGGTATATTGATAATATTGTAATATGTTGAGAGCTGTCCTTTGAGAAAGAAAGATGTGAATTCTGAAGCTTATTAATTATGTGACACTGGTCAAGTTACTTAAACACTCAATACCTCCAGGCAACTCTTTCAGATTGCATAGTGTTCCTTGCCTTGTGCTCCTTAAACAGATGAAAGGATAAAACTGGTTTAAAAATAAACTATACTTTATGCAAAAAGTCTTTTTCACTATATCCAAAATTTCAGTTTAACCTAAAGTGTAAATATTACTGCTAGCATGGCATTTAAGTTAAAATAAGTGCCACAAGAAGACTCATAAACTCAAGGCATCTTTCTAGAGATGCGAGGAAAAATAAGAAAACTACATCAATGAATTTATCATGGAAATTACTTATATCCTCCACATCTCTTTGGGAATAGAGCAGCCTCCTGAGTAGAGCATTGCCCCTAAATTGTTTTCTCCCAATTCTGCTTTTCTTATCCCAGGACAACCATTCATTTAATTAAGTTTCCAGATGATACATGCTTGCTTGACTCCCCAGATCATAATTTTTCCACCTCCTCACTAGCATCCTATCCTTCCCTCTCTTTCAGGCTCCTTTTTTCACATGTTGTTTTCTTCCATTAGAATGTTCCTTAAGGATGACTGTTATTTTTGTTTGTCTGTATCTCTGACACTTAGCACAGTGCATAGCATATTGTGTTTATAAATATCTTATCTATTCACTCCAAGAAATTAATGTAACATGTTTTTTTTCTTTCTCCATTTTCAATGATATTGGGCCTTGCTTTTTTTAATTGTTACTGTTTAAACATGGGATATTTCCTTTTTCTCATCACTTTAAGAATACAAGATTTTAAGTATGAAATTTTAGAAAAGTTAGAATTAATAGATCTCTGGAGAAAAATGAATGGAAATAGAAAGGAATATACCTTCTCTTCAGAAGTACTTGGCATATTCACAAAAACTGACTTTGTATTAGGGCATAAAAACTTCATAACCAAATGTATAAAAGCAGAAATATTAAATGCAGCCTTTTCAGATTATAGCCCAATAAAAGTATAATCAATAATGGTACATGGAAAGACAAAAATTAATTGAAAACTAAATAACATAATCCTATAAATAACAAATTCTATAAAGGGCATAGGTCAAAGATCAAATTATAGAAAAATAATTTAACTAAGGAGAATGATAATGAGAAGACAATATAACAAAATTCATGGAATATAACAAAAAAATAATACTTGGGGGAAATTTCATATCTCTAAACACTTTCATTGATAAAAGTGAGAAAAAGCAAATGAATTGGGTGTGCAACTAAAAAATCTAGAAAAAGAACTAATCAAAAATTAATCAAAATAAAAATAAAAAATCCCCAATTGAAGATTAAATTGGAAAACCTAAAAAATCAAAGGAGAAATTAATAAAATTAAAAGTAAGAGGATCGTTGAAGTAATAAATAAGACCAAGAGCTGGTCTTATTAAAAAAATACAATGGTTAATTTAATTTATAAAAGGAAAGAAAGGAGAATACATATATATATATATATATATTTTTTTTTTTTTTTGCCAATTCAAGTTATAGCCATATGGATGTTATGGGGAGATAGTATAGAATATCATAAAGAACAAAGGATTTAGAGTCAAAAGAGCTATAATCAGCCCAAGGTTCACCACTTAACATTCATGTGGGGCAGCTCATCTAATCTTTTTGAGAACCAGTTTTCTATAAAATTTTGTGAAATGATGATAATATTAAGTTCATTACTTACCTCACAAAACAGCTCTGAAGATCTTATGGCATAATGAATGTCAAGATACTTTGTAACTACACTGTTACATGTTTTTCAATCACTGAAAAGATATTAAATTTCCATAGTCAAGAATAAAATCTAGGATCTTTTTTGCCTAGCAATATAAAGTTCAGAAATAGCCCAATCTCTGCATTTTACTAAGAGCAAAATGAAACCATAGCCCAAGCCTTCATAATGACTTTTCCAAGGCTCCAGAGAGTGTGTAATATCTGGGGCTATAGAGAAGAGGGAACAATTTTTAGGGGGAAAATGAATCAGGTTTGAGCATATGATTTTGAGATGCCTATGGGAAATAGGTGCAGGAGAAGGTATTTGGGACTGAAGAACTGACAGTAGAGATTTCAAGCAAAGACATATCCATTTGGAACTCTGACCTTGGAGTACCTAGCAAACAAAGAAAATGCAAGTCTTCCCTTGCAGAATCTGTTATAGGGCTTAACGTTGCTAGATTTAGTTCCAAGTTCCAACAGATGTGGATTAGTTTAGGTGTGAAGTCATCATCATATTTTGGCTTATTATTGCATATGTGTTTTTAAATTTGGAAGATTTCTCAAAAATAAGCATAGCATGAACATGCAAGAAAGCAGATCTTGTTACTGAAAACAGTGCCTTTCAGTGACAGACCTGAAACACAGGTACAAATTAAATACTATCCTGCAGATTGCTCTTGTCTAAAAACTGTGCACTGTCCTGTTTCCTGCTGTCCTCAGTGTTTGGGGTCAGAAATAGACAGGAGAGACTCCAGTCTGAGGAACATAGCTTTTCAACACTGACATGGAGCCAACTAGAAAACCAGATGACAACTTGGAAAAGATCCCAAGATGCCTCCCAAAGCACATTATGTGAGAATATTATTTATTGGATGCTTTCTAACTGAGATGCTAATAATGCCAGACCAAGTACTGTGTTGAGTAACAATGAATTATATTATGATGTACATACACGGTAGTTATTAAGTGAAAATTTGAGCCTTAATGAAGGTTGAATGTCTACAACGAGTATCAACCAGACACACTGAAACATAAGTCCATTCTGAGGTATATAAAGCTGTAAACTAAACCATTTTCTGACTATACCACTAATAGAGAAGAAACTAGTATAAACGGCATTGGGATCAATTTGAATACAGGTTTCCTAAAATCTGATATTTGTCTATTGTGATCTAAAGACAAATATTGGTCAGATAGAAAAGTTGTCCATGATCAAATAAATATCTTGAAATATGTGTTATTCACACAATAGAAGAGAAAAATAACAAGAAAGAAACGTGGCAACATGAAGACTCATACTTCTTTCTTTAAAAAAAAAAAAAGAAAACAAAACATGTAGGTGTTCCACTAATGAGAAAAAATACCTAAGTCTTTTGGGGGAGTTTTGTTTTGTTTTTTTATGTTGGAAAGGGACTCATCCTGTCTAAAAGTCACATTAAACATCTTAGGAAAATCCCTAAGATTTTTCAGTCCCCTCTACTAGAGAATAGAATTTTTTAACTCACATACATATGTTATTGCAAGACAATTTTCCTCCTATATAAAGCAATAAATGAGTTAATCAATGTTTACTTGAGGTAAAACAGATTCAGTCTGAAGTCAGGTTCATTCAGAGAGAACTACAAAGGCTATTTTGACCTCTGAAATATTTCACTAGTATCCAAATTAACCTTATTATTCACATTAAATATATTATAAAAATAATTATAATGAATTATAAAATAACTTTCCAGATCTTTGACATTCAGAAACTATCTGCTATTTTAACAATGACTATTTTTAAGGGAACTTGGCTTCAATTCTCTCTCCAAATAGACTTCAATTTATTATTCAGTCAGAGCATTCCAAGGAATCAAGCTAAGTAGATCCTGGATGTATTGCTAATGTTCTCTTCCATGAATTTTCTAAGATTTTAAAAACTGACATTAGATTACAGCTATCCTGAGTATAAACTCAGTTTAGGGTACTATGAAGGAGTCCAAAATTTTCTGACATATAGATTTTAGAAACTCACTGATCTAAGATCCCCCCCAAAATTACAAAAACAATAATTATATCTCTGTCATCCACTACAAATTCCAAAATAATGGCATAAAATGATGATTTTAGAGCCTCTAAATTAAAAGTTTCGAATTTATCTATCTAAAATATTAATCCCTTTGGGCACATCCCCAAGGGCAGTCATTCATTCTTTGGTTCCAGAATCACTGTCTATGGAAATTCACAACATTTTCTGGGACAAGCATTTCATGCTAATTCTGAGCCACAAAGTCAGCTGCCAACACATAAGCAAATACTGGCAAAGTTATCTAACTATTGCAATCCAAGATGTTGGTAAAGAGCAGGATAAGTAAACAAACTTTTTTTTCCTGTTGACCAGAAACACCTGCAAAGGTGCTAAAATGTGCTAGACCCCAATCTCGAAAGTTATTTGTTCATCCTACAAAATTAAGATGTTCTTTGACCTGGTTAAGTAAATATGCTATGGAAGGATTACCTCTATTTCCTCATCAAACAGGCCAAAAATAATGCAAACCTTGTCCTTTTCTTTGACTGATGCAAAATCTAACCATACTTGATTCCACAGTCCACATAGGATTTTAAAGCCTAGAGTCAGTCTGCCGGTTAAAAATATTTTATGTCCCTCTTGAGAAGAAATTAACTACTAAAACAGACTAAGGTAAAATGCAGTTCTGTCTTCTGTCCTCAATGTGACCATTTTTCTCCTTTAATCTTGTTCTTCCGTTCTAGCAGAATGAAAAGCTGGAGATTTGCCTTGAGTGAATTTTACTTCCAAGGTCCAAAATCTGGTATCCCTTTAATCAAAGGGGTGAGTAGTGGTTGTTTTAGCTCTTAAAAAATACCCTAAGAATCTACAAGAGTCCACTTTGCAGTGAGCACTAAAAGGGGGCAAGCAATTTATTTTGCTCCTAAGTCATGCGTTCCCCTTTGGGGAAGTCTGTGATTGTTTAACTTATTCAGCAAAACTGTGCTGAATAAATTCTCGTGGCAAACCCTTGATGACTCAATGGTGGCCAACCAAAGCAGGTCCAGGTGTGTGAACTAAGCTTCCCCAGCTATTCAAGCTCTGGCTTCTTTCTTGAGCTGTCATGCTAGAAAGGCATTGTGGGAATGAAAAAGGTCTGTCAGGATCCCCAGCTGCTTTACTAGAGCAGTATCAGCTATTTTTACTATTAACATAAGCAATTGGGGATTTCCAAGGTCTCCAAGTTCTTAAAGCTCTCCCATTCCTTAGATCAAATGGTACCTACTTACTTGCATGGTGTATCCCACTCCTGTACCCAGGAGAAAAGAAGTTACTTGAGGGGAGAGACTATATTTCATTTTTTGATTTCTGAAGTCTGCTGGTAGGTTAAATCTTTTCTAAGATTAATATTAGTTAGTGGTTTCCTTATAAGAAGTGGAAATATTTTTAACTAGAAAAAGTAAAGAAAATCTAAAGTATTCTCAATACTTGTAAATTATATATTAATATATAACATGTAATTATACTACATATATTTATATATAAACATTAATGGATTCATCAAGGAAAGGCATAATTTGTCTAATTTCCTGTAAATAAACTTTCCTTTTTTTCTGCAAATAGTAAAGTTTAAATTTAGCTCTTCCTTTTTCATGATATTCATTTTACCCAGTGTCTGGTATCCACATTTCCATTCAATAGACCTGGTTCAGAACCTTGGAAAGTACTGACATAGGTAGAACTTTTAAAAATATACTTTATTCTTATCATTTCATTTTTATATTACCTAGATTTCCTCCTTTATCCTTCTTCCCTTCCATTCACAGCAATCCATCCCTTGTAACAGATTTTTTTAAGTGAAAGAAGAAAAATTTAATAAACTTCATAAAAAAAGTTTTTTTAAGTTGATATTTTTAATGCCCTTTACCAGTGGACACCTATGGACTGTCACCTCCACAGAGGAGAAAAAGAGATGTTTTCTCATTTGTGTTCTTTGAGGATGCTTTTGTTCCTCATAATTTTGCACCATTCATTTCAGATTGTTTCCTGATTGTTGTTCGTTGTATTTGTATGACTGCAGTCATTGTATATGTGATTTTCTTGGCACTTCTAACCTAATTTTTTATTATTTTATCTTTTCAGGCTCTTCTCTACTTATCATGGTCATTTTCCATTTTCCTTATCAATTTCTTCTTAGACACCACTGATCATCTCAAGAAAATTCTGAAAATGTCACAGATAACAGTCCATCAAAAAGTCCATCCTATCTTCAGAACCTAAGGCTTCCCTGTCTTGACTTTAATCAAAGATGCTTCTGCTCTCAGGGAGATGAGGAGGGATTGAGACAAAATGGTTCTAAAATGTTACAAAGAAATTATTTTAAAAATTAATCTGGAAAATTATAATAAAAAGAAAAGGGGTAAAAATGACTGGAAAACACATTTTAATTAGGATTTCAACCTTCACTTATTATCCTTAGTTCCAACATATTCTAGCAAGGTAATGTAAAGTCAGAAAAATTTTTACTTTTGTAAGTTTCCTCAAATGGATTTTAAGACAAGTTCTCTGGAAGTCTAAATGGAGGAGGGTTGGTTGGCCAATCTGTCTCAATTTAGACTTGGTATAATTTAAAATTTATTATCATTCTATCATCCCTAGCTAGTCCTTGGACAGTGTAGGTTCCTTGAACTATGGAAAGGATTATCTTCTGCTTTTTATTTCTGAATCTAAACAGCATTGCTCTTGTCAATTGAACTAAAAAAGAATATAATAAAACTTTTCAGGACCTATTTGAGGACATGCTCATCTGGAGTGTTATATCCAATTTTACAGATGTGAATGATTTTAAATATTTCACATGAAAAATATGAGAACATAATTGTAATCTTTTAATTTCTAGATTTGAGGTCTTATAATCATGATTTGCATTTGTTTGTAGAATTAGAATCTCAAATGGGAGGTAACTCATAAACCATCTAAGACAACATAAACCTAGACAATAAACATATTCCCTACAACTGGCAACTCAAGTTCTGCCAGTGAAAAGAAACCTATTATCTCCCCTGGTGTCTCATTCTACATTTGGGAGAGGATTTTTTTAATTTGGGGAGTTTTTGTTCTGAATTCAGTCTAAAATTGTTTCTGTGAAATTTCTACACATTGCTCCAAGTTTTATCTTCTGCTGCCAAACAGACTGTATCCAATCACTCCTCCACGTGACAACTTTTCAAGTACCTGAAGCCATCTATGATTTCTATCCTCAATTTCCTCTCCTCCAAGTTAAACATCCTCTACCCTTGAACCTGATATAACACTCTTTTTTGTAACTCTTAAATGAACCTATCATATAAAGTCATGTGCTGGGGTATAGTAGCATGCTGCAATATATAAAATGTTGGGCTTAGACATAAGACTTGGGTTGAAACATAGCCTTTGACACTTAGAGTTCTTTGCCCTGGGAAAATGAATTAACTTTAATGTATTTCAAATAGTTCCCTAGGAATTAACTAAAAAAAACAAATGCATTATGATCCACATTGATAAAAAGAATTCCCCATACAAGTAGTTTCCAATATTAATAATTTTACAGTTTCTTTGCATGACAAAGTATTATGATTACTTATATTTACTTTTTATAGATCTTATGGAGACTGACTCCAAGACATCTCAATTTTGTAACAGCACTAGAAGGTCACGCAACATAATTACTTGACATATTTTGGCCAAATGAACCAATTATTGATTCCTCATGTTATTCCTATTTCTAGCTAAAGGTTTCTTGAAAGAACATATGGATCATGTGTGACTTTGAGCCTTCCATTCACAAGGAAACTGTGTAATGTTCCTAATTACTTTAATAGTCACATCAAAATTTCAATTCCTATAATATAATATTCTGAGAGTGATTTGTTCTCTTCTCATTGACTTAGCTTCTATATGCCTGTCCCCCACCCAAAAAAATTCCCAGAATGTGCTTTGGATGGCTTTTGAATATATCTATACTGTATGTCTCAAAAAGTATACTGCATTTTAAGCTTCTAAAGCCATTAACTTAATAAAATATTAAAATTTAAGGTATCCAAAACCACATTTTAATGTATTTTGGGGACACCTTGTATAAGGGCATGTTGTTTTCCCCATTTGAATATAAGCTATATGAGGGCAGTTTTGCGTTTGTCTTCATATTCCCAACATGAAGACTAGTCCCTGGCACATAGATGGTGCTCAATAAATACTTTCTAATTCTCTGATTTATTTGCATATGTTTACATATGTATATTACCCCCAGGAAAATTTAATTTCCTTGAAAACAAGGTCTGATTCATTTTTGTTTTTTTATCCCTAGTCCCTATTCCAAAATATAGCACAGAGTAGGATCTTAATAAATGCCTAACTTACAAGTACAAATATGTTTATCATTCTAGACCTAAATTTCTTCCATTACCTAAGCTATGTCACAAGCTTTTCACAAATCATAAAACCATCCTTCTTTCATCTAAAAATTATATTCATTCTTTTAAAAAACACCTTATTGTCTTAGAATGGATACTAAGTATTATTTTCAAAGTAGAAGAGTATATGAAGTGGCGGCAAAGGACTTGCGATTTCATCTGTATTGGTAATGCCAGATGTAGAAATTCTCTCCTCTGAGGCAAAAGGATAATGCTATAACAGACCTATGGAGTACTGCCTGGCTTCACTGAGAGTGGCTGAGTTCTTCAGTGTATTCCACTGTATGAATGGGAGACTGAAATTGGACCTAAAGCTGTCTCTCCACCCATCATGGCACATTGATTCTACATCCATGAATCTCCTGAATACCATAACTGAGGGAAATGGGAGCTTTGTTATGAGACTTAAGTGGATGATCACCTCCTGTCTCAATTTTCCTTTCCATTTGTGGATGACTGAAGAGTTACTTATTCATACATTTTCCTTCCCAGTCAATGGAAGTGTTTACTTTTATCTATTCTTCCAGCCTTCTGCAACCCCATTTCTTCACACATGTACACAGGTTGCTAAGAAACAGTTGCCCTTTGGGGCATGATAAGAGATTTTTCACTGAATTTACAGATCTCGTTTATGATTTCGTGTATATTTGATTTTAAATATAACCAGGATCATATCACTTTTGCCTGATCAAACACGATGCCTTAGAATTCATGGCTGCTCGCCCAATACATTTTGGGAGATTCTAGAGCAAGAAGCTCAAGAGAGTCATTGGTAGTGATGAAAGGATAAATGTGCTACACAGCCACTCAGCCAAAACACTATTTTTGTCCTAAATGGGTTGTGAAAAGAAATGCAAATGGTAGCAACTTAATTAGGTTTATCATGTCCACTGGAGCTGACCCATACTATGCTGTTTGCATCACTGAACATAGGTTTCAGTAATAGTTCAAGCCCAATATATGTAAAAAACCTGATGAAATCATCTAAAATGGAAAGATAAGGACATGGGTAAACTAATGAAGTAAATGATTATCATATTTGACCATCATCTTTATCCTACCTATCTGATAAACTTTTGATCCATTTAAAATAATACTTTAAGAGAAGAATTCAATTCACAAGTATTAGATGACTACTTTGTTCAAGAGACACAAACTAGCTGTTGGGCACATAAACAAAAAACAAAATAACCCCTGATCTTGTATGCTTACAAACTATTTGGGGTATATTAAATATAGACAGAAAATAAAATAAAATAAAATGCTACTTGAGGAATAAAAAAGCACTAGTAACTAAGGTCCTCGGAAAAGACTTTGCAGAGCAGATGTCAACTGAGATGAATAGTCATAACAAATATTTTTAATCAAATAGATAAACTCAAATTTTGGTAAAGTGTGGGCAAAATGCATATTCATCCTTGTCAGTTTGTGTCAATCATTTTTACTAGTTTCTCCAGGTAAGGAATAGCTTAAGGCTGATGCTAAATTGAGGTTATATAAGATACACCAGCTCTTGGAGATTTGCATTCTCAAATAGTAAGTAGAAAGATTTTTCTTGAATCTCTCTAGAATAAGCACTAAAACTTTATATGAGACAAAACTCCTTCATTTACTTTAGTCTGTGGGTTGTTTTCCTTTTTATCAGAGGGGCAGAAAAGACTCATGGACCAATATTTCAAAAATGTCCAAAATATAACATTGGTCATTTCTTTTCACTGAAATTAATAAAGACAGAGAGTGCCCTTTCAATCCAAGTATCTTCTAAATCCCTTCTGCATCAGAAAGTTTTGAGGTATTTGAATTATTTACAATTGTCAGTAAATTTCAATTACAGGTAAATATGGGTCTAGCATCCAGCATTCCAAGCATAAAATTACTACTTCTGACTATAGTGAAATTCAGTCTCTGGGTTCTGATTCTGAAAGAAAGAAAACTGGCTATTTTTAAAAAATGTATCATCCATGGCCCAACTAAGAATGGCTGCTCTGGGGAATAAGGTTTCTTGGCTCCAGGTTCCATGATCTAAATGCCTCAAAGTATCTGGCTGCTAATAGTGAAAAATCTCACCTTCAGAATATTTACTGTCACCAAGCTACAAGCCTGCATTCTTAGGCAGTCACCTAAGTAGGCTTCCCAAATAGGCTCCAGTGTTCAAACATGGGAACAGTAAAGAGCTTTTGAGTGCCTTCATTGGCTCATAGGGAACATTTCACAAATAAGGCTCCCTACTATTTAAGAACTCAAGTCAAAAAAACTCTATTAAAATATATTTATTAGTCTACTAATGAATACACTAAACATTTTACTTATACACTGGCAATGGATCTTGGTTGAATATCCAGGCATGTGGTGAAGAAAATGTAGAGATTTAGTAAGTTCCTACTGTGTAGCACAGAGTGAAATTAGAATAGGACCCTGTCCATCTTCTTGGTGATCAGTTTGTTAGTTGATTTTTTTGTCTCATAAAAAATTGGATTCTGATAACATGCTAAAAATACAGAAACTGTTGAGAAAGAAAAAGAGACAGAGGCATAAAAAGATACAAACAGATGTGGAAAAAAAGACACAAAAAGAGACATGAAGACTCACAATCAGTCATTTATCGTCCCCTTCAGCAGCATTCCTCCATTTTAATCATCTCGTTCCCTAAATCTCATTTTTCTTCATTTGGGTTTTTGGGATTATTGGCTACTGGGGCAAAGAGCTGTTCCCCACTAATAGATGAAAAAATTAATATGAATATACAATTCTTTAGATATAGTTTGTATATCATAAAATAGTTCTTAAATACACTAAGATGCTACCAAGGTCTGGAAGAAAGGTGTTTTATTTTGTTTGACCAAATATTGGACAGAATGAAATAATTTATATATAATTTAAGTACCGTAGCTGTTGTTGTTATTATTGTTGTTGTGACTGTGGTTGTAGTTGTTGTAGTGGTGGTAGTGATGGTATTTGTTCCCAAAGAATGCTTTCCTAAACCAGAGTCATCAGAATACTAGAAATTTCCTCACACAAATACTCTGACAGTTTCATAAAATTGACATCTGGACAGTCACATGTTCATTTACATTTGGCTATTTTGAGATACTGTATGTAACTTTTTAATGGTATATGCCCTGACAATTTGACCCTTCCCTCAATATTGGTGGTGGCAGAAGGAAGATAAATATGTTTGAGTGTATCTATCTATAGACACTCTCTCATGCATATTAACAAATATATATGCACATGTATACAGATATATGCCCAAAAAATAGGGATCATATCACCTACCTCCCAAGGTTGCTATGAGAATCAAATACGATAATATCTTCCAAGTGCTTAGCACAGTGTCTGACACAATAAGTCTTTATAAATGTTAAATATTATCAATTATTTATATACACATATAAATACACATATATACATTTAATATGGAAATTACTGGTCAAAAGTTTTCAAACTTGGAATCGAGTAGTTAAGGAGAAAAGCAGTTTTCTATCTTTCACCCATTCAATTTGCCTTCAGAAATATATACGCACAAAAGTGTTTGTGTGTGTTATTTTATTGTTATGAAAACTGGAATCTTCAGATTCATTTCCTAAGGGAAGAATCTGAGTATCATTCATTGTCTATAGCTTCTGGTTGTGATATAGAATAAGGGGAAGGTGTTAGACAAAAGTATCCATTGTTGATTGGACCCAATACATTCCTATTATCACAGTCCTTGTGTTTAGCTAAGTGTTGATGTTTGGAAAAATGAACACTAGTGAATGAAAAGAGAAAAGGAAGAAAAAAGTGGGATGGAGTCCTATGTAGTTCAAAACAAGATAGAGTAAAACTCAAGAAAGTAAAAAAACAAAGTAGATTACATGTAGACAGGAGGGTCTTTCAAGAAATCTAGAATTATAGGATAGAAAAATCCATGTCAAAACAAGAGTATTTGTATTGATGCAGCTAACGGTATTATTTTAAAGAGAAACTGAGTCAAATAAGAAAACATTTGAAAATCTATTCAACAAATCCAATATCTCTTTTAAAATGAGCTAGCTATGTGAGAGGTAGTACCTAAATTTGAAATTTCATAAAGGCTAACTAAGAAAGGTCTTTTTCATCCTGGGAGGCAGGGGAAAATATTTATGAATTGTTAGAGAAGAGAGAGTGAAGGTGACTAGCCTAGAGTAACTGGAAGTCCTTCAGCCCGGGGTGGAAGGGCGAGGAAGACTTGTAGGAGAAAAGTGACTAACACAAGTCTTGAGTTTCCATATGCAGAGCTGAGGGGGGGTGAGAGGGTTCTAAATAGTCTGAGACAATCATAACTTTGCCAAACAAAATACAAAAGCTTGGAAGAGATATTTGGTAAACTGAAACGAGGTACAAAATTGGAATTGAAAGTCATCCAGAGAGGAGGAGGTATGGGGGAAAATGTTTTTTCCTAATTTCCTCTGCATATCCAAAAAAGGACAGGATGGCTTGACGAGGCCAACAGTCTTTGTATTTTCTCTTTTTTTTTCCCACCCCATCCACCTTGGTCATTTTCCTGTAGAATTTTTAGTGAACTTTAAAATGTTGTTGTTGTCTGTGGGCAGCTAAGTGACTTAGTGATTAGAATGCTTTATCTGGAATCAGCAAGACCTAAGCTCAAATATCGCTTCAGACCCTTATTAGCTGTTTGATCTATGCAAGTCACTTAACCTCTGTTTGCCTTAATCAATTAAAGGAGCAAATGGCAAACCACTCCAATATCTTTGCCAAGAAAGCCTCGTGGACAGTATGGTTCATGGGGTCACAAAAAGGTGGACACAACTGAATAATATTTTAGTAAGCTTCTTTAAAACACTTAAAATGGCACAAGCCCTTTTGTGGTTAGGGGGAAAGCTCATATGTTCTTTCAGAGGTCAGAGCTAGGATTTGGGGTGCCCTCTCAAGGAAGGGAAGTTGGAATTAGCTAGAATCTAATAAGGAAAATATCAAGTATAAAATGGGTTGGCAAGGGGGAAAAGATTTTAGGAGTACCCTCTTAATAGATGATAAACTCTTAAACCATGGCCTCAATGTGCCAACTGTCCAGGGCTACTGCATGTTTAGGATTATTGTCATTATCGATAAACCCATTTGAACTCTATCTAAACAGGTGTGATTAATTTAGATACTGCTGAAAGATTTGTGGGAGTGCTGAAAGCAACAGTGACCTAGAAATTACAAATCATCCATCAGGCTATTTCACTTTATAATTTTACATGGGGGAGAACCTTAGAGAGCATCTCATTCTACTGCCTCCTTTTTCAGATGAGGAAATGAGGTTTAGAGGTGAAATATCTAGCCTAAACACATTCATTCCAGCTGAATGTATATGAACCTGGACTGCATCATTATCTACAATTACATACAGACAGTTCTAGTTTTATATATAAATGAACAGTTCCACAGACCTCTATGAAAAGTGATTTTTACTTAATACAAGTTTGTCAGGGGAAGGAGGGATGTGTTATAGTATGTGGTTCAAGGATATGTGGAGACTGGAGAGAAGGAGGAGGAACATGCCAATCAGAGCTGGAACTGAGAAGAAGAGGAAGAACATAAGGGAGAAGACAAGAGATATATGAACACAGATACTGAAAGGAGAGGACAAGAGACACACAGGGGACCAGGGACATCAACTTGGACCTGGGACAGAACACAGACATGCAAGTCCTGACACATAGATGGACGGATGAAGAAAGACTAAGGTCTCCTTTATAAGCACTAGAGGTCTCAAGACAAGTCCCCATCATACAGTGGCAGTGGAGTTCTCATTCTTCTCCTTTCATTTACAAAGGGTTTTTTTTAAGTTTTGGGATACTTAAATATTTGTTTTTGTTAAAGAAAGTCTCTCTGACAAAGGCTTCATTTCTCAAATATTTAAAGAACTGGGACAAATTTATAAGAACACAAAGCATTTCCCAATTGGCAAATGGTCAAAGGTTATGAATAAGCAATTCTCAGATGAAGAAATTAAAACTATTTTTAGACAAATGAAAAAATGCTCCAATTCACTATTGATGAGAAAATTACATATTAAAACAACTCTGAGGCACCACATCACATCCTTCAGACTGGCAAACATGATAAAAAAAAAGGAAAATGAAAAATGGAGAGGATGTGGGAAAATCAGGACACATGCGCTGCTGGTGTAACTGCAAAATAATATGACCATTCTGAAGAACACTCTGGAACCATATCCAAAAAACCATAAAACTGTGCATACCCTTTGACCTAGTAGAATCACTACTATATGTATATCCCAAAAGATTAAAGCTAGGTAAAAAGAACCCATCTGTACAAAAATATTAATAGCAGTTCTTTTTGTGATGCCAAAGAATTGGAAACTGAAGGGATGTCCATCAATCAGGAAATGATTGGGCAAGTTATGATTTATGTTTATAATGGCATGCTATTGTGCCATAAGAAATAACAGATAAGATAATCACAAAAATTGTGAAAATACATAAATGAAGTGATACAAAGTGAAATAAGCAGAACCAGGAAAACATTGGGCACAATAACAACAATAATGTATGATGACCAACTGTGAATAACAACTGTTATCAACAAGTCAATTAACTGCTACCTTTAGTTGGGGTGTATGAGGTGTTTGTGGAGGACTATTACTTCTTTTTTTTTTAGTTTTATTTTTTAGAATTTTTTTCATTTGTTACATGATTCATGTTTTAACTCTCCCCTCCACCCCCAGAACCCCTCTCCCCATAGCTAATGCTCATTTTCACTGGTTTCTTCATGAGCCATCGATCAAGACCTATTTCCATATTATTGATAATTGCACTATGGAGTTTGTTTAGAGTCTACATCCCAAATCATGTCTGCATCAACCCATGTGTTCAAATGTGTTCAAGCAGTTGTTTTTCTTCTGTGTTTCCACTCCTGTAGTTCTTCCTCTGAATGTGGGTAGCGTTCTTTTTCACAAACCCCTCAGAATTGTCCTGGATCATTGCATTGCAACTAGTACAGAAGTCCATTACATTCGATTTTACCACAGTGTATCAGTCTCTGTGTGCAATGTTCTTTTGGCTCTGCTCCTTTCACTCTGCATCAATTCCTGGTCATTCCAGTTCACATGGAATTCCTCCAGTTTATTATTCCTTTGAGCACAATAGTATTACATCACTAACAGATACCTCAATTTGTTCAGCCATTCCCCAATTGAAGAGCATACCCACGTATTCCAGTTTTTTGCCACCACAAAGAGCACGGCTATAAATATTTTTTACATGTCTTTTTCCCTATGATCTCTTTGGGGTACAAACCCAGCAATGTTATGGCTGGATCATAGGGCAGACAATCTTTTAGTGTTCTTTGGGCATAGTTCCAAATTGCCATCCAGAATGGTTGGATCAGTTTACAACTCCAACAGCAGTGCATGAATGTCCCAATTTTGCCAAACCCAAAGGGCCCAACTTTTGGGACAAAAATCCACTATTTGACAAAAACTGCTGGGATAATTGGAAAACAATATAGGAGAGATTAGGTTTAGATCAACATCTAACACCCTATACCAAGATAAATTCAGAATAGGTGAATGACTTGAATATAAAGAAGAAAATTATAAGTAAATTAGGTGAATACAAAATAGTATACTGGTCAGATCTCTGGGAAAGGAAAGGTTTTAAAACCAAGCAAGAGTTAGAAAAAATTACAAAATATAAAATAAATAATTTTGATTACATTCAATTTAAAAAATTATACAAACAAAAACAATGCAACCAAAATCAGAAAGGAAACAACAAACTGGGGAAAAAAATCTTTATAACAAAAAACTCTGACAAAGGTCTAACTACTCAAATATACAAGGAGCTAAATCAATTTTACAAAAAATCAAGCCATTCCCAATCGATAAATGGGCAAGGGACACAAATAGACAATTTTCAGATAAAGAAATCAAAACTATCAATAAACACATGAGAAAGTGTTCTAAATCTCTAATAATTAGAGAAATGCAAATGAAAACAATTCTGAGGTATCACCTCACACATAGCAGATTGGTTAAAATGACAGCAGGGGAGAGTAATGAATGTTGGAGGACTATTACTTCTCATAGGAGAGCAGGCTGGGCTCTTTTCAGGGCTGCCTATCCACTCTGGTATCCACCTGTCACCAAACTCTCAACTATGGCTCCAAGAAGCTTTGGCATACATCCATACCTCAACAAAACCATCTCAGCAGACAGGTCAAACCAGGCTGAAAGGAACTGACAGGGATCAAAACATACCCCTACCATGCAAAGACTTCCTCCAGTCGAATAGAAAAATGAAAACAATCTGTTCCAATGACAATGAAGGGTGCTAAAGCAAGAGCTGTGGAGCACTTAGAGCCTGGTTAGACATCAAAGTCAACTACTGCATCCTGGACCATCACCAGTCATTTTGACTTCTGTCTTGTCAATAGACTTCAATGATACAGAAAGATTGAGTGAGGCTGATGACTATGCAACTGCCTCACTCAAATCAAATTCATGCATGGGTTAACATTATTCTTGTAATGTTCTCTTCAAAACAAAGGACAAGCAACAACTTATTAGTTATCTTGCCTCTTAGAAATTAATAATTCAAAAAATTTAGTTGTAACATCTGGGACACCCCAGGAACCCTATTTTATGTTTCATGTAAGGGCTCCTAGAAAAGTGACCCTAGGCTCAATGTATTCTGTGATTTTTTGTACACTCATATTCATTTATTTCATTCCTTACAACTGTTTATTTTCATTAGTCAAGTAGACTAATCATTCAAAGGCAAAAGTCTTTAGAAAAAGAGCATTATAAGAAAAAGGCATTAGAACTTTTCCCCCTTGAAACCAGGGCACTCTCCCACAAATGTCTACCCCAGAAATTGTAAACACAAGTTGGGTCACACAAGAGTACAATGCATGTGGCTATGATGCACATTCATGAGTATCGCATCTTCACTATTACAAGACTTTTGATGTCTTCAGGTGATGTCATCTCACTACTCCAGCTAGGCTTGTTCCATACTAGACTAAGGCACAATATAAATTTTACCATGACATTGGAAATTACTGATCTGAAGGCTGCTGCTAGGCATTGTTACCATGATCACCACCTGTTGTTTTTCCAGATCAAAGATCAGGGAGCTTCTCTCCATTTTTACCTTCAACTGAAGTCCTCATCTGACAGCTACTTGTTTTCCCTACAAAGAGGAGTGGGTTCAGAAGTTTAGGGTTCTACTTTTTTAGTTAGGGAGGTGGGATCTTCACATAACCAGTATCAGAGAAATCCTTCAGCTCTTTCCCTCTCAGAGTCTGCCATGTAGAGGGGTTATGTGGAGCTTTTCACTCCAAGAGGATAATTTTTACATCCAAAGACCAAGCACTTTGAGAACACAGAAAGGTCAAAAACATAAATAGAACCTTCAGGTATTTCGTGTCTCTTGAACAGATCATTTCTGGAATGAAAACTCATTTAGCTTTAATCCTCTGTATTTTTGTTTATGTGTTTGTTTGTTTGTTTATCTGTTTATTCGTTTGTTTTTTTTTAATTTTAAAAAATATTATATGTATTTTCCTAGTTACATGAAGATAAAATTTTAATCATCATTTTCTTTCTGTGATCCATGTTCTCTCCCTCCCTCTCTTCCCTTCCCCCTCCTTGGGTTATACATGTGCTATCATGTAGTTATATATTCCATGTTTGTCATGTTGTAAAAGAAGATACATATCACCTATGGGTGAGATGAGAAAAAAACTCTTGAAGGAAATAAACTGAAAAGTGATTCATTTCAATCTGCATTGTTTCCATCAGGTTCCTGCTAAGGCAGTGGATAGTTTTATCTAGAATGAGCCCCATGGAGTTGTCTTGGATCCTTGTGTTGTTGATAATAGTTGTCATTCACAATTGATCATCATACATTATTGCTGTTACCATGTACAATGTTCTCCAGGCTCTGCTCACTTCAATTTGCATAATTTTATATAAATCTCTCCATTTTTGTGATTATCTCATTCATCATTTCTTATGGTACAATAGTTTTCCATTACAATCCTGTCCTACAACTTACTTAGCTATTCCTCAATTGATGGCAAATCCTTTCAGCTTCTAGTTCTTTGGCACCACAAAAAGGGCTGCTATAAATATTTTTGTACATGCAGGCCTTTTTCCCCTATCTTTGATCTCCTTGGGATGCAGACTTAGTAGAGGTATGCTGGATCAAAGGTAGCTGTAAAGCTCTTAATATTTATTTCTTCCTTTTGGTGCCCCTGGCTTCCCTCAGGGCTGAATCCAAGTGCCATGTACCTCCAAGAGGCTTTTCTTGATTGTCCCCCATTATTAATAATACCCTATCACTAAGTATTAGAGTAGAAAGGTGTGTATATATATATATGTATATATATGTATATATGCATATATTTATTTATATACACACACATATATATCCTGTACTTAATTCATTTATTTGTGAATATAGTGAATGTAATATCCTAGTAAAGCATAAGCTCTTTGAGTGACAGAGAGTATCTCCTTTTTATATTTACATCCCCACAACATCTATTTTACTACATATTGACATAAAATTTTGCTTATGTATGTTTGTGTTTATCACAGATAATTATTCAATTTAAAGGTGTCTTTTCTTAAGGTAAAGGAGAAGGGAAAACAAAAATATTTTAAGAGTAGTTAAACTGAAGTATTGCCCTCCATATAAAGCTTCCTTTTAAAACCTTTGCCTTTTTATGCATATATAGCCAAGTACAATTGTCCATCCAATAAGGAACTACGTATATTTACTTAGCTGAATCTATGCTGTATTTCCCACCACTAGTAGAGTTTAAGCTGCTTGAGGACAGAGATGGTTTTGCTTTTGTCTTTGTTTTTTCAGCACCTAGCAAAGTGCCATATTCATAGCGGACTCTTCAAAACAGGTCAGTTAATTGAATCAATAAATAGGAAACCCAGTATTTCTGGGAGTAGGAGAATTTTAGCTGTTCTGAACTGAAAGATGACTCTCTATTGCTGTGAGTTGGAGCTATGTGGGCCAATAAAGCACTTAGATGAATCCAACTTTCCCCTGCGTCACTCTATAATCCCTGGAAAGCCATGACAGGGGGAAAGCAGGTGGGCTGCTCATGTGGAAAGAGTGAGGGATAACAGATGGATGGCCCGTGTGCTGCATGAAAATGTTAAAAGACAGAGAAGAAGGCTTTAGGCGTGCTGGAGAGGTCATCTTTGGAGGATTTATACAAGGCATGGACAAGAGGTGCACTAGATAAGAAAGGCTTGGATGGGTTATAGTCCATCTGAGAATAATACCCACATGAGTGAGATCAGAAATTCACCGAAAGATTGGATTGTTTAGTGGCTTCTTTTAGTTTAAAATGGAAGGGTTTTAACCTTTTTTCAAGTCATGGACTCCTTTGGCAGTCTAGTGAAGCTTATGGACCCTTTTCCCTGAATATTTTAAATGCATAGAATAAAATACAGAAGATCACAAAGGAAATCACCTTTATCAAAATTATTATTAAAATTATTTAAGATCACAAACCCAAATATTAAGAAAACAATGTCTAAAATTTTATTTCCCAAAATGTCATATTTCAGTATTATTTGTAGTCCTCAAGACATAAAATTACTTTCTATATATTTGGGGACAGCTAGATGGTAAAATGGATTGAGTGCAAGGTCTAGAAACAGAAAGATCTGAATTCAACATTCACAAGCTATATAAAACTGGAAAAGTTCCTTAACTTCTATTTTCCTCAGTTTCCTCATTGAAAAAATGGGGATAATAACAGAAGCCACCTAGTAGGATTGTTGTTGAGGATCAAATGACATAATATCTGTAAAACCCTTAGCAAAGGGTCTCACACTTATAAGGTGCTATAAACATGTTAATGTTCATCATCATCATTAATGATTAAATACTATGTATAGTCATTTTTGGCTCATCTAGATTTCATAGAATCATAGTTCATAGAAAATCATTTCATAGTTCATAGAATATTTCTTACCTCATTTCACACTTCAGAAATGGACATACTCCAAAGCAATGGAGGAAGAGAAAACCTAAAGACAAGACATCTACTCTACCAAGCTCCTATTCAAGATGCTATCAAGAAATTATTCATCCCTCAGGAAAGTGAGCTGCCTATTATTCATTTCCATCCATAGGTACTTTCTGCTCCCCATTTTATATATTTTTGTATCCTATGAAATTGAGTTAGATTAGTTTTCAAATGGATTTAAGCAAAAATGAGATGGCCCAGGCTGTTTCTGGGAAAGAAAAAAACAAACAACAGAACAGTGATTCTAAATGAGTAGATGTTCTTATTCTCCTAATTTATTTGATTGCTACATAGATTGTAAGATCATAGGAACTTTACTTTATAACTGTAAGGGACCTTAGAAGTTATCCACTCTTCTAACACCCACCTCTCATTTTATAAATAAAGAAACTGAGGCCCAGATAGGTTAAAGGGCTTCCTCAAGGTCACATGGATAGTGATGATACTTAACTGAAGAAACACAGCTGGAATACCATTAGAGTTCTTCTGACTCCAGGTTTAGTACTCAAAGTTCAGTTGTTTTCCGTTATATCTATTAATACAATTAGTTTAATATAGTAAATATGATTAATAGTTAATTTTAAAATAATGTATAATATGCATATACAAATTAAATGATATATACCTAATTATATAATATTAAATGGAATTAATAAAATAGTAATTACTATTAGTGGTTTATTAATAAAATCAATTAACATTCCTTGACTAATATTCATTATTACCCTAAAATTAATCATCAATTAAAATAATTACCTTGTATTTTGGTGACCAAGCCAAGATGTACTGAAGACAGTGTGTGATCCCTAAGCTTCTTAGCTCTCAGGTCTTCCCTCTGTTCCATTTGCCATACAGTTTAGTGGTCATTTCTATATGACTTTTATGGCCAAAAAAAATTCATCTACCCTGCCTTCTTGTGATGGATCTCTTTAAAAGCATCTAGGCTATTATGGCATAATAGATCTACAGTCTTTAAATGGGGAACATACCAAGTTTCTTAATGTTATCCGGACCTGTTAGTGCTTCTGCATCATCTCCACACCATAATGAGGTATCTGAGGATATTATGTGGGAATTATTACTATGGCTATAAATTTGTCCCAACCTTTCAAGTAGACTGCTGCAGGCATGAAATGTCATTTTTTTATTCTTAGATTACAAATCATTTAGGTGAAGATTTCCCTTTGATTTCATTCATTCTTTTTCTAAAGGTTCTCTCTCACTTCTTTGTAAAAACAGTGCTAATAGCTAGCATTGTCTGCCCAGGAAACAGGGATTTCATGTTTAGGGTTATTGCTATTATTTAGTAGCCCTGCAGATAACACAGGAACACATGCCAAGTCATTGATCCCTAGTTATCTGTGTAAGCCATTGTCAGACTCGGCTTAAAGCAAAGGATTAGCAGCTGCTGGTCCTGCCCAGGACAGCCCAGGCCACGCTGACCTCAGCAAACAACTGTTGACAGGTGACTTTGAAGAAGCTCCCACACTGAGTCCAATCCATGTCAGATCATTCCCTAGCCCCAGCACAAGGGCATTGAAGTGCTGATGAGTTGTGGCACTGCCCAGATGATGTGATCTTTTCTGTGGGGATGGGGTGTCCCCCTTGACCTACTTGTTCCCTCCCTCTACAGTTGGCCACCCCAGTAGCAGTAATCAGTCTTGCCTACATCCATGACTACTGTGATGGCTCTACCCAATAGAATAGGAAGTAGAAGAGTCTTCTTTCTTGAGAGTTCTTTTAAAAGTTGACATCTCCTGTTTTTTAATCACTTTCCTTTCTGAACATATTCCTCCCCACTTCCCACTTTTTTTTTTTTTTGCAACTAAGAGTTTTTTAAAAGATAGGGGAGGGGAAGTAGTTCAACAAAATTGATCCATTAAGTCTAAAAGAATATGCAATATTCCATGACCAGAGCCTGGCCCCCTCCCCAGGCTAACCAGAATGGTCAAAGGCATATTTATTCCCTTCTTCCAGATCTAGGCTGGTCATCAGAATTACAGAATTTTTAACTTCATTTATTAAGTCCCTTCCATTTAAAATGATATAATCATATAGATATTGTTACCTTGGTTTGTCCTCCTTTAGCTAATACATGTCTTGATTTTTATAAAAACAATATTTTATAATAATGAGATTGGATAATATATCTAGTTTCCTAAGATTTGCAGTATGATACAATGGATAGAGAGCTGATTTTGGAAGCCATGAAAAAATTTCATTCCAATCTCACCTTAAAAACTAGTTACGAATGTGAATTCCTTGAGAGCAAGGGCTGTTTATACCCTTTCTGGTACCCTCAATGCTGATAATTTAATATAAAAATGTAATATTTTTTTACTGCTTATGTCCCACCAGGTAATTTACTTAAACTTTAAATATGCTCAAACCTCTAAGATTATGAATTGTATGGAAAGTACCAACATCTATTGGTAGTTTCCTTTACAAATGAAATGATAGGCCCAACCTGTATCCCCTGAAGGTATGCAAAGCCCTATACACATTTATGTCATTTGATGTGCACAACAACCTGTCATCCCCATTTTAGAGATAAATTAACTGAGGCTCTGAAGTGAATTGCCCTTATTTACTTAAGTGTCTGAAGTAACATTTGGATTCCAGTCTTCTTGTGTCCAAATTAACTTGTTCTTTTGAGTAATTCAAGTTTCTGCTATGAATATTTTGGCTTATGTGTCTTGGGAAAAAATATAAATCTAGAAAGCTTTTAGAACTAAATCCTAGAATTTGAGAGTTAAAAGGTAGCTTAGATCTCGGGTAGTCCAGCCTTTTATTCCTTTCTTTCCTCTCATTCTAGAGAGGAGAAGAAAGTGAAAAGGAGACAAAAGTGGGATTGGTCTAGTTCTAAAACTTCATCCATGGGATCTCCTGATGCAGATCTTTCCCCAACGCATATCAATAGTTCCTATTCATCTTTGCTTCTGAGGAAATTATCATGAACTCTTAAGATATTAAATGACATCCATGGTCACCCAGCACATTTCAGAGACAGAACTGGAACCTGGGTCATCTTGACTCAAAAACAAGACTTTCAACTCATCTGCCAGACTTAGTCTACCTTCTATCCTAACAGTGACTGGCCTAAAATCACTGAATTAGTTAATATTAAAGCTAGACTAGAACCCAGGATTCCTGTTCTCTAACCCACGCCTCATTCTATCTATAGGCAAGGGAATACATTAGACCATTTCTTCAGGAATATTTCACTGCTATTTTCCAATTCTCTTATTTTTTTAACCTTTCATGGAAGGAAATTTTTAGATAAAGTAGGCAATAGATATTTTTAAATATGGCAAAAGCTACATACTGAAAGTTCCATTGAAGGGCTCCCCTTTCTTGCCCCCAAAAGGTGCATAAAATCACTGGGTTTTCTTTTCTGAGTATCTTTCCACTGACACAAACTCAAGCCCAGGGAATTTGGAATGATTAAATTCAAAACAAATCAGTAAAAATTAATTTCCTGGACCATTTATTTATTCCTCATGAAATATGCCTACAATTTATTGACATGCTTCTAATTGGCTTAACCCTAAGAATTCTGTTCATTATTCAACAGGTTTTAAGGTAGATTATGAATCAGAGCTTTCCTAACTAGTAAATCTCATTTTGTCTGGGGTGATTTTATTGTTTTGGAAAAAAGAAATCCTACATTTGGAATAGTTGTGATGGTTCAGCCAGGCCACGGGAGCTTCATGAAGGAGGGGGAAAGCCAGTCAAGCCATAAGAAGCAGGGGATAGAAAGTATTTCTATTCCTTCCATAATTTCTCAAGTATGAACTCTAATAGACTGCTTACAGGAAGGTTAATGAATTTAGAAGAGGCCATACAGGAGCTGAAAACAGCTGGGACATGTGGGGGAGTGAGATCTGCCTGGGGTTAGGAAGAGTTTGAGGGAAGTAGACAGCACATGCTGAGAATTCTATCTTTTTGACAGGTCAAGCAAAACACAATTTATGGACTCCAGAAGCCTAACTATCGTGAGTGTATGCCGTCCACATTTGTCACTAATAAAACACAACTAAGTAACTGAGGGGGTAAAATTTGCAGTACCAAATTATGATTTATTTGTAGAGAGAAGGGAGACAATGAAAACAAACCCAAGGAAGAATTTAATCCCTCCGGAGAAACTCATTTTACATCATTCTAAGTCCTTATTCCCTACACAGAAAAATAAATGTTCTTTCCTTTGGAATATGTAGAAAGAATGGTCAGAGACCCTCAGGTAAATATCACATAATAGACCTCCTTCCTTTTGCTATAAGAGAGAAACAGGAGAGTTGGTGCTGAATTGCCAAAAAAAATCATGAAATTCAGCAGTCTTTCTAATTATGAATAATAAAAGTTATTAATTTTTAAAAACCGAGGCATTCCCTCTAGATACATTTATTTTTTCCCTATAATTTGGAGGCAGATTGTCTCTATTTGCTGTTACTTTTAGAATATTAAAATTAATGGATCCTGTTTCTTTTAATTCACACACTGTTATTAATAGTCCCCACCCCTCTGGAGGCCCCTGTCACACAGTCTGGTTCTCAATTAGTGTACTTTTGGCATCTAATCAAGGATGAAATCATGCTTCTTCTCCATCTCCAGTGAAATGCCAATGTGGGAACTAAGGTTCAAATTAAAGTCGCAGAACCTACAGCTGTGCTAACTTGAGTTCAGCAACAATTTAGAGTGGAAAGACCCCCACGCCAGGAGACCTAAGCAGATCCGACACTAACCTGCTCTGGGATTCTGGACAATCAGTTTTACCTCCCAAGTCCATAGTGTGTCTTTCCTAAACCAGCTAGAAAATTCCCAGGACAAAGCTCACTCTTTGATAAGGCACTCACTGATGTTATTCTGGGTGCTTGTGGACCCTCTCAGACACACATTACTAATAATTCACTCACCTAAGCTACAGCTTTGAGTTTGGCTTTCAAAAGAAGGATCCATACTGATTGTGTATAGAGGCTTTTGGGGAAGGGGAGAAGGGGGACACCGTAGTACACAGATCCCTGGCCTCGGGAGTCAGGAATACCCAAGTTCAAGTCTCACCCCAAACACTTACTAGCTTTTTGAAACTGGGCAAGTCATTTTAGCTCTGCCTCAGTTTTCTCAACTGTAAAATAAGGAAAATAACAATACCTGCCTTTTGGAGTGGTTATGAGGTATTAATTAAATGAGATAATATTTGTAAAGCATTTTGCACAGTCCCTGGAACATAGGAATGATTTTCCCTTCCCTCTGTGACAAAGGAAGTTGAATAAAGAGAATAGAGCATCCACAAATAGTCATGATTGAGTCCGCTGGAAAGAGACCTGGGCATACCTCTACCATCCATCAAAGGAGCCATATGAATGACAGTAATTAAAAGGCCAATAAGGAAGATAAGAGGGAGTTGAACTGGGAGTTGTGTGGAAAGACAAAAGAGAAACAAAGGAAATGACAAATAAAGTATTCAGGTTAATACGGCATCTAATATAAGACAGGCTCTATTTAAACTTCCAATACTGTAGGCTCATACCTACACTCACACACCATACTAAACCAATTCCGCTTCCCTCTACCATGAGTTCCAAGCTCACAGAGATCTATGCAAGCCTAGAGACCTGCCAAAGTACCATGGTTACCTTCCTCCTCCCATTATCTCCCCCAAAAGAAATATTCTCAAAATGACTAAAAGGTTAAGAAAGCCTCCTCTTGCCTTAGGAGAGAGAACGTTATCCACATCCAGAGAAAGAACTGTGGGAGTAGAAATGCAGAAGAAAAACATCTGATTGATCACATGGTTCAATGGGGATGATTGGGGATGCAAATGATCACTCTATTGCAAATATTAATAATATGGAAATAGATCTTGATCAATGATACTTGTAAAACCCACTTGAATTGTGCATTGGCTCTGGGAGGGAGGAGTGGAGGGAAAGAACATGAATCATGTAACCATGGAAAAATATTCTTAATTAATTAATTAATTAGGTGATTTTTTTAAAAAATAATTTACATAAAAAAGTCTCCTCTTGGGTGCATCCCATCTTCTCAGAGACATATATAGTTCTGTAGACTTATAGTACTGTGGAGGTGGCCAGCGAGGTAACACTTCAGATAGAGGGCTATCCTGGGACTATGGAACATCTGAGCAAAAATCCTGAGTTAGGCAATTCTAAACTAGAGAACCCTGGAAAATCACTCCAGTCTATTTGCCTTCGTTTCCTAATCCAGAAAATGAAAATAATAGCACCTACCTCACAGGGCGTTGAGAGAATCAAATGGGATATTAATGTAAAGTGCTTTGAAACCTTACCACGCTATACATGTTAACTATTTTTTAAACTATTACTACAGCTGCTCCTCTTGGTGGGACTCCTGAAAGAATGTTGGTTAGAGGGAGATTTAACCCACCAACTGAAATCTAGAAAGTCCCTAGAAAGATCTCTCACAGAAGAACATTTGTGTGCCCCCCATCCAAAATGCTTATTGCATTATAAGTGCTTAGTGTAAGCATTCAATAAATACTTGTCAAACTATTTTTCCTCTCACAAAACAATGATCAGTGATTCTATGTATCTTTCTTTTTTATTTCCAAAGCTAATGTATATGTTCCCCTTCCCCATTCTAATGTAGAAAAATCCAATGATTTTGATATTGATTGATATTAATAAAATAATTTTAGGGTAATTAATTGGCATTATCTGATTAACAAGCAAACTCAGACTAGATATAATACTCAAAATGCAGCATAACAGAGGCACTCATTTTCTAGGTTGATTCAAACTGGAAACATAGTTTCCTCAATTGTAAAATGAAAAATCTGGACTTGATTATGAGTATGGTACAAGGGAAAGGGTCTTGGATGTAGAATCAGAGAAACATATTTCATATGCCAGCTCTATCATTTCCCATCTGTGTTCCTGGGTTGTCACTTTAATTACCTAAATCTAAGTTTCTTTATCAGTAATATGAGGAGGTTGGACAAGGCAACCATGAAGATTCTTTACAATTTGAACATTTTATCATTCTATGAGTCTGTGATTGCAGCAAGAAACTATTGGTTTTAGGGGGTAAGAAACTGGATTCAGATTTAGGAAGAACTGGGTAGAAGTACCATCTCTGACACATACTAGAAATGTAAGACTAGACAGTTCACTTACCTTCACAGTTCTTAAAAAATCTCCCCAAGTTTTTAAACTGAAGAGTCAAAGAGAGTTTCCTCACATCCTTTCACTGATGAAATCACAAATATGGACTGGAAAAAAAAAGGGGGGATATGAGAGATGTTATTAAATGTTCTGAAATACTTAAACATCTACCATTTTTTGAATTGGAGAATAAACTATCTTCTATTCAACCTCAAAGAAAGAATTTCTATTGTAAGGAATAAATCAGAAGCAATGGTTTTAGTGATGGATACGTACAGAAAGGGCCATAGTTAGGGCTAAGGCAGGGGTGGATGAGAGGAAATTCCACAGAATATCTTTCTAGTCTCTTATTATATTTATACTAACTATCAGAGAGTAGAGGAACACTGACATTAGTTTTCTCTGCCAAGTTAGGTCACCCAATCTTTCTGGGGCTCAGTTTTCTCATTTATAAAGTGAATATCTTACTACATGATGTCTTAAGAGTGTTTCCAATGTCTAACATTCTATAGCTCTGAGAGATGGTGTCATAGAAGGACCAATGAATTTGAAGTCAGGAAACTTTAGTATAAATCCCAGTGCTGTTACTCTAGCTCTTTAGCCACAATTTTAGAAACTCAGTTTCCTCCTCTATTTAATGAGGAGGTTGGACTAAATGTTCTAACAGGTCCCTTCTTGCTCCAAATCCTGTTTTGTTTCCCTTCTGTTCCCCTTATCTGTATGGAAGGGGGTTATCATCTATGTGGGTTAGAAGGAAGAATAACGAATTCCATTATTCCCCTTATCCCCAACGATTTCTGTGATTAAGAATCATCTAAAAAATAGCCCAAATTCAAATTGATTCTAGTTCGAAATCTCTCAGGTATTCAAAAATTCTACACATACACACCCCACAACAATAAGCCGTTCATTTTTTTTACTATCTCCACAATGGCTGGTTCATAGTAGAATGTGAAACAAGAATTTTGAAAAACCCTGAGAAATAAGTCAATCCCTGTGATGTTCCTGGCCATGTTGAAAAAAAAAAGAATTAAGAAGATAGTCTGAAAAACAACATGTTATGGGTTAATTCTGCAAAGATGACCACAAAAAGCTTAAACATTTAAATTTCTAAATCCTTTCAAAATTAATCACATCATTTGAGTTCCGAAAAACACTTAATTGTGAGGATTTTTTGTGACCATTGACTTTATTCAAGTATACCAATAAATTCTCTTATTCAGGCAAGATGCCTCTGTGATACTATATATGAAAAGATATTGAACTTCAGGGAATTCATAAACCGGTGGTATAATGTTGTTAAACATTAGAGCCATCACCGTCTTTTAGCTATTTCCCAATTCCTAGGCTTAATGTAGGTATGCAAATCATTCTCCACTAAGCAATTAATTCAATAAAGAATGTAAACATTACCATTTGCTCTTGTTAGTTGGGGATAGGTTTTGGCAGCTAAGTTATGAATTGATCCTCAAATTAAGCAATACTAAGACACTTTGATCTGAAAGAAAAAAATTGCACAAATTTAGATGGAGTCAAACAGCATTCTCTATAATTCATCTAACTGACCATCCAACTAAACTGAATGAGGCTTCAAAGAGTGGTGTTTATCCAGTTTTTCCAATGAAAGTTTCCTAAGTTCACTTAACACAGATCCCTTTAACTACTATTTTCCTACCTTAAATGAAATATTTTCATTTTGTCATTTCTCAAATAAAAGACATTTACTTTATGGTAAGAAGATAATAGAGCCAAATTCAGATTTTCCCACTTATTTTTTTCACTCAAATTAATTACCACCAAGTTCAACATTTTTAGCATAATGAAAGGGGGAAATAGCCCATGAAATCATATAATAGGAAGATGCTTTTTTCTCAAAAAATTCAAATCTGTTTTGTTTTTTTTTAGGTTTTGTATCATGATAAATATATCAGTAATTAAAGAGTCTCATGCACAATCTTGTATGCAGTACACAATTAAGCATTTGATGAATCGATCTGATAAATAATCACAAAGATGCAAGTATGCTACAGCACTGAGAAGCACAACCCATCTGAGCCATTTTATTGTGTGTGCTTATCCCTGGCTTCCCCTACTATCTCCATCAAGGACCCATTCAGTGTTGTGTAGGCTTTCCTCTAGGTCATTGGACCTGCATCATATTTGGTCTACCTTCTTTCTGCTCATAAGTTTTCTTGGTGATGTCTTTAACGTTACTTCTTTTACATAAGTCATCAATTATACAAATATTTTGCACACATGTAGCTTCTTGGGTTGGCCATAATGATTGTCATCAGAAAATACAATGTTTCAAGATACACAATTATAGAGCATCACTGAATGAAGCAATACATACTCCTTAAAACTAATTTCTTAATTAATTGTGTGTGAAAAAACAAGACAGTAATTACTCAAACAAATACAAGACTTCATGTGTGTATGTGTGTGTGTCTGCTATAATAAACATAGCTAAATTACTTAATATAGTATCTGGTACATAATAAATACTATGTTCACACTAGCTATTATTAGCTTAAATACTATTCAAAAATACAATATATTTCTTTAAAAAAGTAAAAATTAAATATATTTAACTTTTTTTGAGCCTCAACTACCTTATGGGGTATTTGCTAGAAGTTTTATCATTCCTGTTTTATTTATCAGGAAACTGAGACTCAAAGGAGTAAGTGATTTGAATCATGTACTTAGTGAGTTTCAATAGTGGCGTTTTAACACAAGTCTTTCTGGTTCAAGTCCATCATTCTCTCTAGTGTTTCATGTTATTTAGTAGATCAGTCATTTGATAAGTAATTATTAAGTGTTTTCTAAAGTGTTTTCTATGTGCTAGGCATTGTGCTAAGCCTTGAGTATACAAATAAAAGCAATGGAAGAATGCCTATATTAATGGAACCTACATTCTAGTAGGGGAGATAACATACAAAAAAGCTAGATACATACACCCTATGTGCAGAGTAGATGAAGGCAATCTACAAGGGAAAGGCATTGGTATCCGGAGGTGTATGAAACGCCTCCTGCAGAAAGTAGGACTTGGTCTTAAAGGAAGGGAGAAAAAGACACAGATGTGAGAGAGTAGAACATTCCATGCATGGGAGACAGTAAAAAGGCTTCAAGGAAGTAGATGGTGGGAAGAGTTTGGGGCTATACAAGTAGGTGAGTGTCACTGGTCAGCAGAGTGTGTAGAAGGGAGGAACAGGTGAGAAACCTGGAAAGATAATGGAAAGGAAAGGAAAGGAAAGGAAAGGAAAGGAAAGGAAAGGAAAGGAAAGGAAAAAGGAAAGGAAAGGAAAGGAAAGGAAAAAGGAAAGAAAAGGAAAGGAAAATTCAACATAGCAGCTAAGTGAAGTCTGCATTTGAATAGGAAAAGACTTGAAAGAGGGAGACAAATGAGAAGATTCTTATAACAGTTCAGATGAGAAATAATGATGAGAGAGAGAGAGAGAAAGAGAGAGAGAAGAGGGCAGATATTGCAAAGACAGACACAACATAATATGACAGTGAAATGTATATATGGGATAAACTTTAATACATAAAGTAGAGGAAATATTCACAAATTATAATGTAGTCTAAAATAGCAAGAATGAAAAAAGCATACTTCTTTTAAACCATTTAATTCAAATCACCTTAACATTTTTAAGCACCTAGTATTCAGTTGGCACTCTGCTATGAAATGGAACAGACCCCATCCTTACAGCATGTACAATCTATTAAAGGAGACAAGAAATCTATTTGTGTAAAAAATGTAACATAAATTAGACAGTAAAGTTTAAGGGTAAAGGAGAGGTCCATACAAAATGCTGTGAGGAATCTGAGGGACTGATTACTTCCAGATGGGAGCATAAGGGAAGCCTTCACAGAAAAGGTTTTAAAACTAGTCCTTGAAGGAAAGGTTTCAAAAGACAACAATATGGGATGACAACAGAGGTGAGATGTTAATAGGTGCTGGTAATTAGAGTAATTAACGGGGTGTTTTGCCTAACTATATATTTGTTATAAGGGAGCATTTAAGGGCAAGTTGAGGAGATGAGATAGTAGGAAGCAATAGATTGAATCATGATATTTTAGTCTTTGAAATTATTTAACTCTATGTGGTTATTGATATATGGTGATTTGAAGTTCAATACAACTTTTCAGTAAAATACTTTTAAAGAAAAAATACATCTTGGAGAAAGAAGGCAAGGTTTGATTCTGGATCTGAGAAAGTAAATGGTATTATTCACAGGATAACCAAATCTAAGAAGCCAGAAAGAAGGGAAGAAAAAAGATTACAGCACTTCTACAAATCTCCTGAAGGCAGCACAAAGCCCCCGGCACAGGGAAAGTGGGTATTGTTGACATGGCAGCTTGTTGCAGGAATCTTCTCCACTTAATAACATATTCTTTTGTGACATTCCTGCTCCCGTACATGCTCATTCCACTATGTCCACATCACCATGGGCAAAAATGAGATGGAGAAGGGAAGTCTCCATTCTAGGCAGGAGTGAACAGCATAATTAAAGAAAGAGGGTGGGAGATGGAATCATCGAGTTTGACCTGGGAGCAAAGAGCATACAGAATGCCCTCCTATGCTGTCACTCCAAAGCTGATAAAGTAGTTTCCTCAGAACAACCCTGTAAAGGAGGGAGAACAAATATGTTATCACCATTTTAAAGATGATAAAGTTGAAGCTCAGAGATAATAAATGACTTGCATTCGAACTGGAAATCCACATTTCCTTCCATTTCCAGTTCAAATGCAAGTCATTTATATATATATAAACTATAAAACTGTGTGCCCTGAATTCCAGTCTAAGAAATGTAAATTTTATTGGATAGGCAAAGGAAATCACTGAAAAGATCAGAAAAAAATAAAGAATAAGTATTAAAACGTACATATCAAAGTCAACAAACTCATAACTAAACTATATCAGCTCAAGTCACCACAATATTGATGTGGCAGGAAATTGGAGGTAGCTGTTTTACTCCTACTTTTAAGATAAGCCTTAATGATCCAGGATGACCATATTTTCCATCCAGATTATAATGCATTATTTAGGTTACTATAGTAAACCTCCTGAGTTTACTATAAGCCTTCTCTAATGGGGGTTTAGGGGAGAAAGAGGGAGTTAACTGGGTATTTTAATGTAACACAAAATAAATTAAAAAGAAATACTAATGATGGAGATGAGGATGAGGATGAGGATGAGAATGAGGATGATGATATCTTCAGTTTAAATGCATGAATGTAAGATAGAGCAAGGAGACAAATAATCTGGACAAAATCTCAAAATTTCTCCTTTGCCTTATGTCTGAATTTTCAAGCAATATAATTCTACACATGAACTTTAAGAATAATGCTCTCATATCTTCCACCAAGAGACTTGGGAAGATTTGATCTATGGTAGAAATATTTTTCTATAAGATTTTCTATAAATGCTCTACACACTACACAAAGAAATATATCTGTTCTAGGGTTTCCAGGGCATCAAAAATATGAAGTAGCTGTGTGGATAGGCTATTATAAATTTCCTAAATTGGTTCTGGATCTGCCTCCTACCCCCACTCTAGGAATTTCAATATCTATTGTCAATATAGAGAGAAACTTGGAGTAATAGGTATAGCTTACGTGAAAGAAGTTTACAATACTCTACTAGGGCAGCTATCCAAAGTCATATAATCTAGGATCAAAAGTAATGGTTCCAATTTTAAGGGTTATTACACTGTAAACAAAAACAATTTAAAAATAATTAGCAACAGGATTCCAAATCTTACGCTAGTTTTGGCAATGGGAAGCTACAGGTGACAGTTAATGGTTTTTTTGTTTATCCCAATCACCAGTTTTTCTCCCTGTCCTTTCACCTTCAAATCTCCTCAAGCAGTATGCTCTGTATCTTCTGTAATTTGCAAAGTTGGTCCATCCAAAACGAATTCGCATTTAGGGAATATCACCATTCATGACCTGACATGCTCCCACTTGTCAGCCCAGTTTCAGTAGAGTAAGCAAAGCTATATTGGAATATCAAGTTCTTGGCAAGGGAAGATGACTCCAGTTAGGCATCAAATTGTACAAGTTAAATTAAAAATAATGATAAATAATTATCATTACTTAATAACTAATTATAACGAATAAGAATACATAGAAAAAATAGCAATTCAAATAATAAATAGAAAGCCTAGGAGTCAAAATTATTAAGCAACTAAGTATATTGCTGAAATAGTTTATGTATACATAAGACTATCCACTGCGTGGTTTTCCAAATTTATTGTGACATATTTTTGGATACTTTGCAAGTAGCATGGAATTTATTGCTTATAATATGAAAAGTGGTAAATGTAAGTCAAATTCCATCACGATGATGTCCAAAAGGGGTCCAAATTTTATTTTTGTTACACTGAAATTTCACTGAACAAAAACTGCCCAAAATTAAGTTCAAAATACCAGGCTAGTAGGAAGGCAATGAGAGTTCAGGCACCAGAGCCCTGGCTGTCTTCATCATTCTGCTTAAGAACAAGAATCATGCATTCTCCTCTACATCATCTCAACAAATGACAATATGGTATTCACTTGGAGACCTACAGTAATAGGGAACTCAATCCTTCACTAAATAACCCATTCTGCTTTTCAACAGATCTAATTGTTACAATAGATTCCTTTTATTAAGGCAAAAATCTGTCCCTCTGCACCTTCTACCCATTGTTTCCACAATCAGGGTCCAAGAAAAATAAGTCTAATAGTCAACATCACACTAAAAATTCCAAGTACTGGCATCTAGTGAAAGAGATGGTATGGACATGTATTTAAGGGAGAGGCCCTTTGGTTCTTATTCTTAAGATCAAAAGTATTTAGAGCTCTCTAACCCTGGATTAGAATCATAGAGGTTAAGTATTTGTGTAGAAAACACCACCCTCATTCAGGTTCCCAACCTCAGAGTGTCCTCCAGTCTTATCTCTCCTTCACATCCCTCACACCCAGTAAGTAGCCATTCAGCATGTATTCTATTTCCATAATGCTCTAGGAATACAGGCACCACCCTAGTTTAGACCTTCACCACCTTTTGCCTGGTTTATAATGGTAATCTCCAAATAAATCTCCCTCTTTCCCCAAGACCCATCCATGGAATGTGTTTAATAGTGTAATCTCAGCTAGCTTTATATAAGCAACTCCATACCTCAAGACCAGATTGCACTTTACATTTAGCTGTCTTCCTTGGGTATCTCAAAATCTGTTCTGCTCTGGCTCATTTCTCATCACCTGAAAAATCATGATTCCATCCTCCTACAAAATACACTGTTTTTATTTTGTGCATATCCTGTGAACATATTCTAGTAAGTTTCTTGAGTAGTGTTTTAGTATTGCATTTTTATCCCCATTTCCAAGCACCATGCTTAGCACTGTACATACTCAGTCAGTACTGTTTGATTGACTATAATATGGAAAAAAACAAAAATGCAAAATAATCATGCTTAGCAACACATCCGACATTCTACACTCATAGTTCCTCACCTCTCTAATGAGAAGGTAAAAGACTTCTTCATTGTTTCTCCATGGCGAAGATGGGTTATTATAATTATTCATCATTTGTTTTCATATTGTTCTTTGTTTAAAAAACTATAGACATAAAATAGTTGTAGACATTGTTTTTTTTTTAATTCCCCCCAATCCTTAATTCTGCTTAATTCACTGAAGGAGAGAAAGAAGGTAGCCTGGGCTACTCACATCAAACAAATACCAACACCTAACCTCAAAGGACAAAAGAAATAGACCCGACAGGACCTTGGAATCAAGAACCTTAGGAATAGCAATGGCCTCCAAGCCACTGGTCCTGCTTCGAAGACATCATTAAGTGGAATAATCACCAAGAAAAGAGAACTATGTTTCTCATAACCAACAACTCCAACTGCTGACCGTCTATCACCAACTGGCAGGAAAGTCCAAGAGCCCTGGAAGCAACAGCAAACACACACACACACACACACACACACACACACACACACACACACACATATACACACACACACACACACACACTCACAGTACCACCACCACCGCCAGTCTTTTTTCCAGCTCAATTCCTATGGCCAGCATCCCAGAAAGATACTGCCTCAACAATTGCTTCTTCAGGTGCTATAACCAAAGCTACTAAAGACCCAGAAAAAGAAAGTCCTCATCATCAATATTTGGCACTATAAATTGGTTAAGCATGAGAACTTGATATCATTTTATCAATGGAAATAGAATTAAAGAAGTTGGAAATGGAATTAGATAGAATGGAAATAGAATTAAAGAAGACATTTTCATTTGACTTATAATTGAAATTTTCTCTATGTATTATTCCTCTCATTAGAATTTGAAATCCTTAAAAGAATGGACTGACTACTTCTTGAAGGGAGACTATATTTTGCTTCTTTTCTATAGCCTCAGTGCTTAGAACAGTGCATCACACATAACAAGAACTTAATAGTTTTTGATAGATTATTAGTTTTATCCCCAAAAGAGTACAATGATTTGCACATAATAGTTGCTTAATAAATGCTTTTTTTTATTCATTCCCATTTTCTAATATTTTTATGAGTTCTCCATATTTTATAAGATAATATTATATTCAATTTTCATAATTTATATGACGGATCCAATCCCTAAGTGATGGGTACCTGCTTTATTTTCATTTCTTTGCTACAACAAAAAGTGGCACATTGAAACTTTATATAGTACCTTCATATTTCTCATCTCAACATAACATGACCTTAATTCAAAATTTTAACAATATAAGCTTAATAATAACACTATGCAGTAACCAGAAAAGGCATTAGCAACTTCCTTTAACAAATGGCACTGCACTTATTAGCAAGGGTATGAGATGTCAAGTGGCTAGAGGCTATCACCCAGGACATTAATTAGTCTCATATACCATATGACTTCTGGGATAACTATTACAGTCCTGCTGGTGTCCATCTTGACCACTTACTATGAGAAGAGACTAATGGTTTCACAGAACCACTACTTGCAAACATATGGTCTAAATTAATAATTCCCAACTTGCAGCTGTAGAAGACTCTGACCCCAAATTCTTTAAGCCAGGCATAAGATTTTTGCTATATCTTTGGCCCTTCTCAATTCCCTTACCTCACAGCCTTCTCAATCTTTGGAACTTAACATCAACAGCACTGTCAATGCTCAAAAAAGAACAACTGTCATCAGGTTTGGGAAACTGGGAGCATGGATAATTGCCACTCCATTTTGTTCTTGCATCCTTGGGTTATAGCCAAGGAAAATTAAGATATGTCATGGAAGAGGCTGACCAATTTTGCCTCTTAGGGCCTTGGTTTCCTCATCTGTGAAATGATAGGATGGAACTAAATGTTCTCTGAAGTCTCTTTCCAATACTGATATTTTATAATTCTATTTTTTGCTACTTAAATGCTAATGTAAATTTAGAACCCAGCCCCTTTCCTGGAAAAGGATCTTGACAGCATAAAGTACTCCATTCTTGATCACAATCTTACAAAGAATGCTGAGGAAAAAAAAAACAAAACTCTTAATACAGAGCTGTCAACCCTGCTCTACCCCAGTATGGAGGGGGGGGAATGTTTTTAAAGATTTTTGAAGAACCTGTGAGTTCTGAAGTAGAATAGGAGAAGTGGTGAAAAGCACGAACAATTTAGAGTAGAAAGAGGCACATAAAACTATTATTGTTTTTGTGGGTGAGTAATAATTAGGGGCAGAGTCATAACAAAATATACATTCACTCTGTTTATTTCTTTTATATTGAGTTGAGGCAGAAGTAGGAAAAAAAATAGACTATGTTGGAGCAATAAGAGAAAAGCAAGAGTTGGACTAGACGATCTCTGAGTTTATTTCTAGCTGAATGAATGAAGATATAAATGAAGGAAAAACATGTATTAAGTAATTGTTTTGCATCAAACACTTTACTAAATGCAAGGGATAAAAGCTGATAAATCAAGATAGTCAGTGCTCTCAAGGAGTTCACACCTATAATAGAGGAAGAAAACACATATATGGGAGTTCAGCTATAGGGTGGATGGAAAGGTTTGGCCACTGAATTTTGAAGGGTGAATTTCCATTAGATTCTCCAAGAATCATATAAGCTTTTGCTTGCAGTTGCTTTTATATGACCAAGTCTCCAACAAGGGCTATGTATTGATGAGTGAGGGAAATTGGTAAGGATATTGTCGATCAATTGATTCCTCTCCTAGCCAATGCAATGAAGTAATAGATGGGGCAGGTAAGCAAGAGAATATCAATATTCAAAGCAAAATGTAAAGAAAAGAAGGTAAAGGACATGAGGACCTCACAGTGTTAGAGGCAGGAGATACCTTGGCAATAGAGTTTTTTTTTTGCCCATGTGCTTCCTTACTAGTATATTCGGTGTATGTGTCCACTCTTTCCACTGACACTATGTATTTATGGGAAAGTGTGCCTCAGTGTCATTGGGGGATTTTTATGTGCTAATTTTTACATAAGGCTCCTCTTGTTTGACATTAATTGTGTCTATTTGCTGACAACTAAAGGTCAGAACAGTAGTTGCTCATGAGCTATAGGTGTAGGAGTGTAGATCCACAGAACATCTAGACCCATCATAGTCACACCACTGAGGACCCAAGCAGTAATTGCAAGTGCTAGACTGGAAAGATAAACTAAGAAAGTGCAATAGGTGCTGTCATGTGTGCACATATATGTACACATCTCTCGAGTTCTATAGCATATCTACAACTCCTCACATGGAAAAAAATATTCAGAGTCTGACCAAAACATTTGAGAACCTTTGTTCTAGGTCTTTGGAATTTAAAACTTTGCTCACTTAAAGAAGAGACCAGAGAAAACAAATCGAATCCTGTCCTAGATGGGTGGCTAGATGGTAGAATTGATAAAATGCCATATTTGGAGAAAAAAAAGAACAAAGTTTAAATCCTGCCTCAGATACTTAAGGACTATGAGATTATGGGCAAGTATCTTAGTCTCTCTGAGTCTTGTTTTCCCTCATTTGTAAAATGGGCATCGTCCTGGTAGTATCTCTATCTGCAGGGTTGTTGTGAGGATAACATGAGTTAATATTTGTCATTAATCTTTCAAATCTTAAAGAATTATATAAGTGCTAGCTGTTCTGTTTATTAGGAAATTTTTCTTACACTGGAATTTCTGCAGTTTTTACCCATTGTTTCTAATTCTGCTCTTTGGAGCCAAATTGAAGTCTAATCCATCTTTGACTTGACAGACGTTCAGATATTTGGATACAGCAATTACATAATCTTTTATCCTTCCATCAATGTTTTTTGTTTGTTTGTTTCTCCAGGCTAAACATCTCATGTTCCTTCAAATGATGACCAGACAGCAGGAACCAAAACCATCACTATCCTAGTTTCCTCTTAATCAAATGCAATTCAACAATGACTGAGTGAATGTCTGCTCTATCCCAGGCACTAGACTAAGTTCCAGGGATACAAAAAATAAAACTCATTACCCTCAAAATCCTTATACTGTCATTTTCATCAATTTAGGGAATTCCTGGTATAGAAAATGCTTCCATTGATGTAATTCAACAACAACTCTGCAACTGATCTTAGAGATTGTCTGCAGTCACTGAGAAGTGAAGGGACTTGTCCACAGTCATACAACTAGTCTATGTTAGAGGCAAGACTCGAATCCAGATTTTGCTCATCCCAAGGCCAGGTTTCTATTCACTGTATGATGTCATCTCTCCCTCAATTAACAAACTCTGATCTTTTTAATGAGCCATGATGGATAATGGCAGCAAAATGTAGATGGCAACTCATCCCTATGTCTCTGCCCAGCTTGTGAAACTTCTGTCCATATCCTCTCATCATCTCACCCTATAGAGTCCACCCAATGTTCTAGAGGTCTTCTTTTAGTCCTTTTGACATAGTGAAGAGACAATGGATGGTGCATGTCGACTTTTGCCACATAACTAACTTAACCCATCCTCCTTTTCAATCTTGCATTTCTTAAATGAGACCTTTTCCACTGTTTCTCCTTTGTAATTCCTCATTTGTCATGTGTTTTAACTCATAAAAAATTACCCCTTTCTGGGCATAACCCACTGACCCTTCATTCACTCCAGAGGCCCAATCTGTCAAGCTTTCTCCACAAACCTTCACCCCTCACCATTCGCAACAACAGCAAAAAAATTCTAGTCACAATTACCTACTGGGACTCTAAGTCAAATTATCTTAATATGGCAGCCCATTCAAAAAGCTGTAACTCCCCAACCTTTCACCATCAACTCCTATTCATAAATTCATATTTTAAAGGAAAAAAAGGTGAAGTGAAAGCTTAGATTAGGCAGAGCTTGTAGTTTGTCCCAAACACCTGATGGAATTTGGAGTCTCTATGGAGAGACCTGACTGAATTCCAAACCACATTTAATTACACTGGTTTTTAGTGTTACTGAAAAGCTTGAACTCCACAGAGGGAAGGCAGTTTGACTGAATATAAAGTATGATGGTCAAAAATTTCAGCTAGGGATCCATAGAGTCAATACTTTCACACTTAGTTTCTACACATTTTTTTTTGCCTTGGAAAATGTTTGCTCACAGGAAATGACTATTTGCTGGCCAACATTTTAATAGGGACCGTTTTGTTTTTGGCCCAGTTTTCCAACCCCTCATTATGAAAGCAGAATGGTTTAGTAGAACAAGGCCTGTCCTGGAAGTTAGAAGCTCTGGTTTCCAATGCTGGCTCTGCCATGAACCAGCTTTGTAACTTCAAACAAGTTGCTGCTATTTTTGAGACAATGTACAATGAGGATATTTGAAATAAATAATCACAAAGGTCCCTTCCAAATGTATAGTTAGAAATTTTTGAACCTTTGGACAACGTTCCCCAGAATTCTTTTCATCTCTGAGCATCCTTTTCCCTTCATCCACATTTGCATCTTCTCATAATTGTTTATAAGTTCTGAAACTCTTCCATTCTTCCTCTCTTCTCCACAAGTGCAGCTGGGTTAGCAGCTTTTTACTCTAGCTTTTTTATGTTACTTATTATTAATCAATCTCATTAAATATTTTTATTCATTCCTCACAATAGCCCTATGAGGTAGCTGCTATCATTATCCACCCTTTACAGAAGAATAGATTTAGGCAAAGTCAGTTTAATTTAAACTGAGGATAACAGAGGTTAAATGAATTTACCCAGGGTTCTACAGCCAGTATGAATCTGAAGCAAGATTCAAACTCAGATCTGCCTGACTCTAAGCTTGACACTATCTCCTGGACCACTTTTCCTCTCTGAAATTCTGTATCTTCCTCTATAAAACAGGATAATTCATGCTACCTACCTTAGAAAATTGTGAGATTTAGTTTTTAGTTTTTAAAATAAATCTTGGTTCTCAAGATAAATGCTAGTTAATATTATTGTCCTACAAGTTGGCAATGTATTTCCAACCATTTTTAGAGAAAAATATTCGAAGTTGTCTCCTGATCCCTGTGACTGCCTAAATGAGTGACAATCATACAATATACCTAGTGAAGGGATTCTTAACCTAAAGAAAAAAGCTCTGAAGTTCTCTCCTAATGGTAGTAACTAACAAAATGAGAAAAGATCATAAACCTAGAGAAGGGATTTTTAATCATCTTCTCCCAACAACATGTCAGTGGATAGATTTCAGTGAGTCTGTGAAATTCAATAAGAAAAAAATTATTTTTCCCATTAATCTCTAACTGGAATTAAGCATCTGGCCATCATTTTAGCATATTATTCTGAGAAGGGTTCTATAAATTCACCAGACTCTCAAGTGATCATGACACATAAAAGAGTGAAGAACCTCCATTCTAGACCTTGAAATGAACTCAGAAGTCATTGAGCCCAACCCCTTGACTTTCCTGATAAGAATCTGTCCTTGCCCAAGGACATACAAGTAGAATCCAAGTTGGATTTGAACCCAGGTCCTCCTTCTCCAGGCAGCTATCTTTCCATTAACTCATGCTGGTAATGATGAACGTCTTTTAAATAAATAAAAAGATAAGAATGATGAACAGCTCTAGAACTCTGAGAATAATTAACCCTTTTAGGGACCCCAACCTATCCATGAAAGTGGGAACTAGGGAAAGAGCTCGAGAGGAATACAACATTATAATTTGTGAAATGAATAAACTCTCCTCAGCTTTATTCCCAATAATTTTACATAGTAAAACAAATGAGACCAGATGACATTGCTGGGTACACAGTAGGGGCTCCATAAATTCTTAGTGATTGATGCAACATGTTGAGCTGGGGCAGCAGCCAAATTTTACAAATCTGAAGTTCATTACCATGCACAGAGGAGGAACTGAAGAGCTCTGAGGAGGAAATGACCCTTTCAGGTGTATCCTTGACTTTTTCGTTTAGAAAATCATGCTCAGCAATTAAGCCTAAAACCATCAGTTTTCAGGCCATGTTCACAATAAAACAGCCCATCTCCTTGAAAGGCAAATCATGTTTTTTTTTCTCTCACAGGTGAGCCCTTATGCAGCTGTATCCTTTGGGATCAGCAAATTGCTACAAAAGTAGTTAATATAATAATTTATGGCTAAAATTTTCATGGAAACCCACTGATGTGTTTCTGATAGATAGCACAAGAAAAATAGATTTAAAGAAGCTATGCCGAAGTCAGAAATAGACAGAATGTCAAAGAAATCACTGCTGTTTCAGAACTCATCATGGTTGAAGCATCTAACTAGACAACAATTTTCCCCATTATTTGTAAAGCACTGTCCCCACTTCATAATAAACATATATGCCATCCCCAAAAATATTTTCTATTCATTTTTAAAGAGAAGATGAAAGAAAGAGAGTGTCTTAGAACTAGTAAATTCTTTAAGCTTGAAAATTCAGCAATAACATAATTATAATGAATAGAGAACATACCTTGGAGTAGGGAAGGTGGAAGTTCAAGTCTTGCTGATATATATTTGCTATATAACCATGAAAAATCATTTAACCCCACAAGGCCCCAAGTTCTCTAAAATTATAAATTACATACTTACAATCTTATAAGATAGCAAAAGGAGTTTTCAGACTGGTAATTCACTACACCAGACATCACTATCAGACACATTTCAGGCCCAGCACTCTCAAATGAGGGCAAACCAGATTAAGATAAAATTGAGAAATAGTTAACAAAATACAAAAAACTTCAATGGGATAGAGATAATTTTATTATGTGGTTTTCTAAATCAATATGCCCACAGTAATCATGAAGTATGATATAGTGGCCCTGTTTGAGTTTGATGCCAATATATTATACCAACAACTCTGGACCATTCACCCTATCTCACTCCTATATCTATCTATCTATATCTATCTATCTATCCATCCATCCATCCATCCACCCATATGTCTCTCTATATATCTGTCTATCCATCCACTCATATACCTATCTATCCATCTTTCTATCTATCTGTCTGTCTATCTATCTATCTATCATCTATCTATCCATCCATCTATCTATCCATCCATCTATCAATCCATCCATATATCTATCCATCCATCCATATATCTATTTTCTATCTATCCATCCACCCATATATCTATTTATCCACCCATCCATCTATCCATCTATCTCTACATCTATATCTAAAAACTGTCATGAATCTGACTACTGAGTCAACATGCTTTCCACTGTACCACACTCCCCAAGGTAGTGGATTTTAGGAGAGTCTTTTATACATAGGTTCGTATTGGTTTTCAAGGTTCTTTTAATCCCTTTCTTCAAGTTAGCAGATTATTTTAAGATAGTGGTTACATAAACCCAAGACAAAAGGAGGAAGGGAAAAAATATGGTAATGACTCCAAACTCTCACTTTGAAGACAAGATTGGAAAGACCAGGTTCTATGAATAGTGAATTATCAGCAAATCTACATGTCTGAAATACACTGCCTCACATTATGTATTAACATTTATTGAATTCCTAGATTTTGAATCAGAGGTTCCAAGTCTACAGTTTAGTTTAATTGCCTTGAGTAATCTTCAGCAATCATCTCACTTCTCTGTCTTCAGTTCTCTTGCCCACAAAATGAGGAGGCTGGAATAAATGATCTCTAATGTCCCATCTAGCTCAACTCCTCATTAAGAGAATATTATATCTACTATGCCCATTTCATTTCCATGGTGAATCATGCATTCAGGAAAGTAGAAACTGATCATACTGGCAGCAACTAACCTCGTGGTCAGGAAAGCATGGCTGATGAGCAAACAGTAGTTGCATTTTGTGTAAATGCCTAAATTCACCTTATTCTACTGTCTTTCTAAAGAGAATTAAAAATGTAGCATGCATTGAAGATGAATAATATTGAAGTGAAGTATTAAAACACAACAGAAGTGCTATAAATGAGCCTTGGGTAGCTTTGTCTTTAATAAATCATTTTTAAAAATATTATAAATCAATGAAATTATTGAAATTTTATTACCTGAATGGGAGTTACATATCATTTTGAGATAAATATGTCTCATATGGCCAGTGTTATAAGATTTTGGTCTTCATTTACTGGTTATCATCATTTCTTTTTTTTTTTACATTTTTTTCAAACATTTATTAATATTCATTTTTAACATGGTTACATGATTTATGCTCCTCCATTCCCCTTCGCCCCCGGCACTCCCCCCACCCTGGCCGCTGCACATTTCCACTAGTTTTGTCATGTGTCCTTGATCAAGACCAATTTCCAAATTGTTGGTAGTTGCATTGGTGTGGTAGTTTCGAGTCCACACCCTCAATCATGTCCACCCCAACCCATGCGTTCAAGCAGTTGTTTTTCTTATATGTTTCCTCTCCTGCAGTCCTTCCTCTGAATGTGGGTAGCATCTTTACCATAAATCCCTCAGAGCTGTCCTGGGTCATTGCATTGCTGCTGGTACAGAAGTCTATTACATTCAATTTTACCACAGTATATCAGTCTCTGTACAATGTTCTTTTGGCTCTGCTCCTTTCGCTCTGCATCAGTTCCCGGAGGTCTCTCCAGTTCGCCTGGAACTCCTCCAGTTTATTATTCCTTTTAGCACAATAGTATTCCATCACCCGCATATACCACAGTTTGTTCAGCCATTCCCCAATTGAAGGACATACCCTCCTTTTCCAATTTGTTGCCACCACAAAAAGCGCAGCTATGAATATTTTCATACAAGTCTGTTTATCTATGATCTCTTTGGGGTACAAACACAGCAATGGTATGGCTGGATCAAAGGGCAGGCATTCTTTTATAGCCCTTTGAGCATGATTCCAAATTGCCAGCCAGAATGGCTGGATCAGTTCACAGCTCCACCAGCAATGTATTAATGTCCCAATTTTGCCACATCCCCTCCAAGATTCATTACTCTCCCCTTCTTTCATTTTAGCCAATCTGCTAGGTGTGAGGTGATACCTCAGAGTTGTTTTGATTTGCATTTCTCTAATTATTAGAGATTTGGAACACTTTCTCATGTGCTTATTGATACTTTTGATTTCTTTACCTGAAAATTGCCTATTCATGTCTCTTGCCCATTTATCAATTGGGGAATGAATGGCTTGATTTTTATACAATTGATTTAACTCCTTGTATATTTGAGTAATTAGACCCCTGTCAGAGTATTTCATTATAAAGATTTTTTCCCAATTTGTTGTTTCCCTTCTGATTTTGACTACATTGTTTTTGTTTGTACAAAAGCTTTTTAGTTTAATATAATCAAAACCATTTAATTTACATTTTGTAATTTTCTCTAACTCTTGCTTGGTTTTAAAGTCTTGCCTTTTCCACAGATCTGACAAGTAAACTATTCTGTGTTCACTTAACTTGTTTATAGTTTCCCTCTTTATATTCAAGTAGCTCACCCATTCTGAATTTATCTTGGTGTAGGGTGTGAGATGTTGATCTAAACCTAATCTCTCCCATATTGTTTTCCAAATTTACCAGCAGTTTTTGTCAAATAGTGGATTCATGTCCCAAAAGTTGGGCTCTTTGGGTTTATCATACACTGTCTTGCTGATGTCATTAACCCCAAGTCTATTCCATTGATCCTCCTCTCTATCTCTTAGCCAGTACCATATTGTTTTGATTACAGCTGCTTTAGAATATAGTTTAATATCTGGTACTGCTAGGCCCCCTTCCTTCACATTTTTTTCATTATTTCCCTTGATATTCTTGATCTTTTGTTATTCCAAATGAAATTTGTTATAGTTTTTTCTAATTCAGTAAAGAAGTTTTTTGGTAGCTTGATAAGTATGGCACTAAATAGGTAAATTAATTTGGGTAGAATTGTCATTTTTATTATGTTAGCCCATCCTACCCATGAGCAATCAATAGCTTTCCAATTGTTTAGATCCAGTTTTATTTGTTTGGAAAGTGTTTTGTAGTTGTTTTCATATAATTGCTGTGTTTGTTTTG
>NC_058134.1:77357099-77369839 GCF_016433145.1 Gracilinanus agilis | reverse complement strand
GGAAGGAGGGAAGGGAAGGGAAGGAGGGAAGGGAAGGAGGGAAGGGAAGGAAGAAAGAAGGGAAGGAGGGAAGGAGGGAAGGAAAGAAGGAAGGAAAGAGGGAAGGTTGGTAGGAAGGAGGGAAGGAAGGAGGGAAGGAAACTATGCAGGGGAAGAAAGGGAGGCTTTTAAAACAAAAGTTAATTTTCCAAAGAGCCTAAGCCAACCAATATTTCTTGGGGCAATCTCCTATCTCCTATCAATGAAATCTAGCCAGCCAAAGGGTTGCTCAAAATGAAGCAATTCACCTGAAGTCAGTTCTAGAAACTGAGACTATTTAAAATTATGTATTTTATCTTGTCAACAAAGTGCCAGTTCTAACTACGAAAGTGTCTATAACCTTTGCCAAGTCAACAAATCTCTGTGGGCCTATTTCCATTTTTTCAAGATGGGAGTTTTGGACAAGATGGCTTCTGATACCCTTTCTACTTTTTAACTCTTTGTGCCATAAAAAGATACAATTAAAAATACCAAATTGAGGCTAATCACTCTAACGACTTATCAAGTTGATAGGAGAACCTGACTGATCAACTCCTTACAATTTAATAAAGCTCACTATAAAATCATCTACAGGAGGGTGGAATTCAGTAAAGCTGAATCTTGGGCCCTATTCAGTGAAACCGAGTTACTTAAATACCAAGAAATTTCTGCAGTGTCTATTTGCAAGGACAACAGTACGGCATGATAGGAATGTTGAACCATAGTGTCATTAGGAAGTTAATAAGTTATTAGGGAAAAGACTCCATCATTGTAAAATTTCATATATATATATATATATATATTTATATCTGTATATATTATTATACATGCATTATATATCATATGCATGCATTCTATATAACATGTTTTATATATATGTACATATATATATATACATTTTACCCCTTTTATTGCAATCTTCTTAATCAATACCTCACTTACCAATAACTTTTCCTCAAATTCAATGTTTTTCACTTACTAATCCTTATTCCCTAAATCAACACAGATGGGCAAGTATTAGCCTTAAGAATAAGGCTCCTTTTAGGAATAATGCTTTAGATGTAATTTGAATATTGAGATTTTTTTATCAAAGCATAATGACAAAGTATTCTATTTTTTTCTTTTCTATCCTATTTAGTATCCACAAAATCACACACATCTACTTTCTATTTTGGCTAGATTATATCTGTTACATCAAAACAGTACACTCAATCACAGCATGTTACAGTGGTCACAAGAAATATTGTGTCTCTCCCTCCAGATACAAAATTTCTAGATAAATTAATAAATGAACAACTTTGTCCACTTTTTATCATAAACTATATCCCTGGCTATAGGTAAACAAACTGCTGCAGATTGTCATAAGAGGAAACCTCATGCTCAAAATGGGAATCAACTAAATAAGGTTTCATTCAATTTATAGTCTTTGTTTGGATGGTGTCTTTGTGAGAAGCTTCATAAACCAATTGTGGCTATGCTTTTTATTGTTGGGCTATTGAGTTAGATATAATTATTTTTTGAAGTGCAGCTATATTTTAATTCTTTTGGAATCAATACCAAAACAAGTTGTAGACCCCAGACCTCAAAAGACCATAGCTTCTGCATTTAAAAAAAATTCAAGGTACATTTGGACTAGAAGAGGAACTAATGTTTTTATTTTTGTGAAGAACTGGATTTTCTAAAGTTGATGTTTTGTATAGTCCTGTCTTCCTTCCATTTTAAAAGAATAACATCAACTTTTAAACATAAGAATGATGACTCTTTTACAGAGAGAAAAATGCTATGACAAAAGGTCCAGTGTCCCCAATCAAAATCATATCTCCAGATGCAGTTCTTTAAAGAATCAAAGAAGGAGCAAAACCTAAGAGCAGGAAAAAGGACAAAAACATGGAAATGAATGGACAGGATTGACCATCCCTCAATAAAGTATATATTCAAAAAAATAATTTGGGGGACTTGGAAACAGGATCATTATTAAAGTCAACCACAACAACAAAAAAGTGAAAGATCAGAAAGGAGAGGCCTTCTGGAAGTCCCATGTGGAGGAATTACAAGCACCCTATGGATAACCAGGACAGAGAATATTGTCACGATCTTAAAGGTGACCAAACAGAAGTCCAAAATGGAAATTGTGACTTGTTCAAGACCATTCAACCAGTAAGTAGCAAAGCCAGATGCAAAACACAAGTCCTTGAGTCCCAGTATAGCACTTGACAAGATGTGATACTTAACAGCCCAAAGACTTCAAGAAGCAAAAACCTAAGTAGGTTATGGACTGATGGCTTGATGGAAAGAGCACAAGAGAGAGTTACAATAATGCTAAGATAGGATATGGAAAAAAAAGGTTTAGAGTATGACCAGACTATGTAGTGTAAAACAATAACTTACTGGTATTAAAAATTATCTTTGTTATATTTGATTTATTCTGTATCAGTTCACTGAGGACTTCCCCAAATTCTATAAAATCATACCCTTCATTATTCCTTACCACTTAATATGTCATTATATTCATATTCCATATTTTGTTTAACCTTTCCCCAACTGATAGGCATCCTCTCCTAAAGTTTCCAGTGCTTTGTAGCTACACAAAGAATTGTTATAAGTATCATTCATGTTTAGCTACACATTTTACTTTTTCTCTTTTTATCTCTTTTGGTTATGCAGAGTCACTGGCTACATATGTACATTTTAGTAACTTTGTTGACAGAGTTCTTACTGCTTCCAGAAGAGCCAAAATAATTCACAGTTCCATCAACAGATCATTAACATGCTTGTTTTCGCTCCAACATTCATTTTCCTTTTCTGTCAACTTTGCAAACTTGATAGGTGTTGGATAGAGTGAAAACTCAGAGTTGCTTTAATTTTTATTCCTTTAACTTTTTCATAATTTGGAGTATTTTTTCTTATGGCTTTTGATAACATAGATTTCTCCTTTTGAAATCAGTTTACATAATTTCACCCTTTATTAAATAGAAACATCCCTCATTCCTTCAACAGATACTCTTTTAGCATAACCTCAAAGACCACCATCATCCTGCTTGTCCCCTAATAGACAGTGTCTAGTTTATTATTCCAGAGTTCTCCCCTGAGTGAGACAGTAGCCCCAACTGGTTATTTACAGATTTAGCTATGAAACTTACAGAGTCAACACAAGTTGGGGAAACATTTATTTCTCTTCCTTCCTTTCTTTAATCCAAAAGTCCTCAGATTGACACTGGGAATGATCAATAGACAGACAAAAAAAAGGAGTCAGTATGACAATCCAGTAAAAATTTAATGAAACTAAAGCATTTCTACCTAAATTTGAACTGGAGTAAAATGCCTTAACAAATAACATATTATGATCATGTAATGGGAAATTAAAGAAGAGAGATTGTTTAAGTTAGAGGCAATTGGGAAAAGTTTAATGGAGGATATTGTATTAGAGCTGAACCTTCAAATAAGTAATGGTTTAAATAAATGCAGATAAAAAGGAACATTCTATATATATATTAAAAAATCAAGTGTGACCAGAGCTTTAGAGGCAGGAAGGCAAGAAGTGTATAGGAAGTTGTGAGTACTACAGTTTGCCCAGAGTAAAAGGTAAATAAAGAACAGTAGAATATAAAGTTAGGAAGACAGGTTCATATTATAGATGTAGAGGACATTGGGCACATGCCTAAAGGAGCTTCCATTATCTATTAAGCAATGTGGAGTCATTTGATGTTTTAAGGCAAGAGGAGGAAAAGGGCACAGAGGCACCTACAACAAAAGAGTAGTTCAAGATATAGATGGAGACCCTAAACAGCACTCAATTTTTTAATAAATACTTAAAAGAGTATCAAGAAGGATAGGATAGTCAATAATCAGTTCATCAGCATACATTTATTAACCACTGACTAGAGTTAAATATTACAGGAAGGTCAAGAAAAATAAGAACTGAGAAAATTTTTTGATCCTGAATCTCAGTAGAAGAGTACTTGGTGTAGAAACACGGAAGAAAAAACAATTGCTTGATCACATGGTTCGATGGGAAAATGATTGGGGATGTAAACTCTAAGCAATCACCCTAGTGCAAATATTAATAATATAGAAATAGGTTTTGATCAATGACACATGTAAAACCCAGTGAAATTGCTCATTGGCTACAGGAGGAAGGTGGGAGGAAGGGAGGGAAAAACATGAATCATGTGGCCATGGGAAAATATTCTAAATTAATTAAATAAAATTTTTCGAATCCAAAAAAATACAAAAATACTAAATAAGAGTACTTGGCATAATAACTAGATAGCACTTATATAGAGTATTTTAATGTTTAAAAATATTTTAAATGTGTAATCTCATTGGATCTTCCCCAAAATCATATGATTTAAATGCTATTATTATCCTCATTTTAAAAATTAAGGGAGAGATTAGTTGGCTAGTGTAGGTTCATGCACCTAGCAAGTGCCTCATGCTGGTTTTGAATTCAAGTCTTCCTGACTTTAGGTCCATTAATCCATCCACTCTACCATTTAGTAACTTCTATATAAAACTCAATAAGATATCATTACTTGAATTACTGGAATCTCTTTTATAGCAACCTGCTTCTACAATATAGTAAAAAAAAATTGATTCATTGCCCATTAAGCCAAGATTTTCGAAGGTTACTTTCCCTGTTTAATGCTCCTTTGATCTGTCTGTTGACAGATAGAAACAGATGACTGGAATGAAGAAGAGGCTATTATTTGTAAGGGAGCAATTCCAGTGGAGCGGTGATGGGTAAAAGCCATTTTGCAAAATGTTATAGAATAAATTTATAGTGAGAAAGTTATGTGAGAGGTTACTTTCTTGAGAATTTTGACTCTGGGGGCAGCTAGGCGGCTCAGTAGATTGAGTAACAGGCCTAGAGATGGAAGGTCCTGGGTTCAAAACTGATCTCAGACCCTTCCATGCTTTGGAAGTCTAAAGGATGTAACTCTGGGGAAGTCAATTCACCCTCATTGTCTAGCACTTACCACTCTTCTGCCTTGAAACCAATACACAGTATTAATTCTAAAGCAAAGGCAAGAGTTTAAAAAAATCTGAAAGTTTCTGAAAGGATTTTTTTAAATAAAAGAACCAAGCAAATAAAACAATATAAAGTAAAGGTTTTGTTTTTAAGTTAAGAGAAAAGTAAGATAATAAAGACCTAATTCAATATTTATCTCCAGTATCTGTCCAAGATCAATGTTCCAAGGTTCTGACTCAATATATTCACCATCCCATTTTGTCATAGAATGTACAATTGGCATTTGCATGCATTTATAGATGACCATATCCCGCATCCACTTAAACTCAAAATAGATTCTTAAACCAATCTTTCTTAAGCCTTCACTGGAGTCCCTCTAATATTCTTGGATATGATACAATCAGAGAATTTCATTCACAAACAAGACCATCTAGAGAACTTCACTTTCTATAGGGAATCCTTCTTTCAGATGGACCTTGAGCACAACATGTGCCATGGCAATGTTGTATATCTTTAGCAGACACATATCACCTTATTTTAGTTTGTTAATAATCAAAAGGCTTTCAATATTGTTATCTACATTCACCATTAGTAAGGAAGCTTGTACCTTCATAATGTAGTCATAAGAAACTCTCTTTTGGGGGGTGAGTATTTAAAGTTGCATTGTGTCTACTAAGTCAAATAGTATTTTAAATGAAAAAAAAAACATTTGACAGTGTTGGAATATTGTTTTTTTTCAATGTTGTTTTGTCAACTCTATGGCTAAATTTGTCTGCTTTAAAAAGTGATTTACATGTTTATTTCCCATTTTGTTTTCATCAACTATACTTGATATCTATGTAGATCATTCTGATAAAGACTTTATAAAGATGCAAAGATTGGCATATGGGTCAGTAATAATTAATCTCATCTTACTCTAACTTTCTTGTGGAGAGTAGAATTTATAAACTGGTAGAAAAGAAATTGATAAAAATGTAATTTGCTTAGATTTTAGCAAATTTTTTATGAAGTATCTCATAGTATTCCAGTGGAAGGAATAAATTAATGAGAATTAGATGATAGTATAATTAGATGAATTTGGAGCTGATTGAACTATTCTGCTCAAAGAGTAATTGATGATTATTCAATAACAGCTTAGCAGGAAATATCTATTGGGCACCTCAGCAATGTGTGCTTGGTTCTCTGCTGTTTAATTTTTTTTTTTAATCTATGACTGGAATAAGGACATAAAGTGCACCAACATCAAATTAGAAGATGGCAACTAACACTCCAATGCAACTATCAACAATTTGGAAATAGGTCTTGATCAATGACACGTGTTAAAACCAGTGGAAATGCACATCGGCTATGGGGGGGGGAGTCGGGGAGGTGAAGGGGAAAGTAAGAGCATGAATCATGTAACCATGTTAAATTTTCTAAAAAATAAAAATTATTAAATTTTAAAAAAAGAAGATGGCATGAACCTAGGAAGAACACCATTGGACAAGAGAGTCAGTATCAAAAATCCATCTTGACTCACTAGTACTTTGTGCTCAGTCTAAGAAATTTATTTTTAATTCAAATAAATATAAAGTCTTACACTAGGGTTTAAAATAAACTTTACAATAGTTACATGGTAGTCTGTTTCAAAAAAAATGAGCATTTTAGTGAAATGCAAGGTCTTACCATAAGTCAGCAATATGAGGTAGCAATCAAAAGAGTTAACATGTCCCAGGTTTATATTATTGTAAGGGATGTTCTATACTGTAAAGGAGCTAAAAAAGATGTACTTTAGCATAAAGGATGTAATGTACATTTATCTCTATAAATGAGAAGGTGGTGGCTTCATAGTACTCTGTCCTGATGAAATAAAATCTGGAGTATTGTGTTAGTTCTGGGCATCATATTCTAGAAAGGACACTGAAAAGCTAGAAAGAGTCAACATGATAGGAAAAAAGAAAGCTAAGGTTGTAGAGTCCATGCCATATAAGGTTTAGATAAAGAAACAATGGATAGGTAGATGTTCAAGAAAAATGTTCTTGATTTGATGCTTTTGGAGTTTTATTTTAAAAATATATATCAGTATTTAAAAAAATTCTGTCATTGGATCAATATACTCATGTGAATGGGAAATGCACAGCCACCTTTCCTATGGCATGTTGCCAGTTGCTTTCCAACCAAAACTAGAAACTTTGATTATCCAGAACACCATTACCTTGTAAAGTATTTACATCTAAACAGAACATTACTGCCATCTCATTTGTTTACATGATATCATTAATGTGAAGAAAAACATTTTGAATTTATAGGAAACCTCCTTTCCAGTGAGCTTAATTCCCATTTCAGGTATAATAGTATTATCAGTCCTTATTAATCAGAGGGAAGAATTTTCAGCATTTCCAAAAGGGAGTGATGCTATCTCCACTGTATTTGGATAAGGATTCTTAACCACTTGGGACTTTTCAGGGTCTTTATATAAAATGATGTGAGGAGGGGGCTCTGAGAGAACCACAGGAATAGAGCTCTCTCTAAGGTAAGCAGAATACTTCTCATAATTTTTTGAATATGGCAAGAACCATTTGAAATTAGTTGGGCTATTTATTAATTTAAAACAGGCCACATTTACTACATAATTGGGACCTGTTTTACATTAGTCATCTGCCAAAAAGTGTGAAATAATCTAGTAATTGAAACAATACTGTATAGAACAATATGTAAACATTAACAGTTACTGACTGTATTTTCCCTACCCTGCCTATTCCTCTATTAAAACCCATGAGACCATTTCTAGTGCTAACAGGGGAACATTTCCCAAGAGCCCTTTCTCTGATTTTCTGAACTGCTTTGCCCCATTAATATTAAAAAGGAAAGTAATAGACATAATTAATGAATAATTTTATTTCCTGGGATATTTCTTTTTTCCCCTCTTGTTGCTGCTGTACTCAAATCTATTTTATGTTACCAAATTTGTGGAATGGTATCATATACTTTTTTTCATCAATTGCTTCCAAATGTTTACAATTTTAATATGTTGTCTTTCCTTGTTAGGTTATTCAGAGTGTACTTATATTCTTGGAATGTTGAATTTTAGCCTGTCAAAGTGTCATAGGAAGAAGAAGATGGGCATAAAGACAAAAACACTACAGCACACATAATTTGTGACTCGGTATAATGATGCAAGTTTGAAAAATTATTTTAGCTGCAACTGAAATATAGATTCCTAGTTTAATGACAAGTGAGTTCCATACTTCGTTCCACTGTAAGAAAAGGTATCACATTGAATAAAAGTGTTTGTCTTATATGTTATGTGCTATTAAATGGCCACAACCTTTTTGAAGTTGCAACAACTTTATATTGCTTACTGATTTTAGATAACAATCTTATCTATGGGGTCTCTCTCTCTCTCTCTCTCTCTCTCTCTCTCTCTCTCTCTCTCTCTCTGACTCTCTCTGACTCTCTCTTTCTCTCTCTGACGTTCTCTCTTTGACTCTCTCTCTCTCTTTCTCTCTGTCTGTCTCTGATTCTCTCTCTCTCTGTCTGCTTCTCTGTCTCTGCCTTTGTCTGTCTGTCTTTGCCTGTCTGTCTCTGTGTGTGTGTGTGTGTGTCTCTGGTTCTCTCTCTCTCTCTGTTTCTCTGTCTTTGTCTCTGTCTGTCTGTCTGTCTGTCTGTCTGTCTCTGACTCTCTCTGTCTGTCTGTCTCTGATTCTCTCTCTGTCTGTTACTCTGTCTCTGTCTGTCTGTCTGTCTCTCTCTGACTCTCTCTCTCTCTCTCTCTCTGTCTCTGATTCTCTCTCTGTCTGTTTCTCTGTCTCTGTCTCTGTTTGTCTGTCTGTCTCTCTCTCTCTCTGTCTCTGATTCTCTCTCTCTCTGTGTCTGTTTCTCTGTCTCTGTCTGTTTGTCTGTCTGTCTCTGATTCTCTGTCTCTGTCTGTCTCTCTGTCTCTCTGTCTCTGTCTCTGTCTCTCTCTGTCTCTGATTGTCTGTTTCTCTGTCTCTGTCTCGTTCTCTCTCCCTCTCTCTGTCTCTCTTCTCTGTCTCTCTGTCTCTGTCTCTGTCTCTCTGTCTCTCTCTGTCTCTCTGTCTCTCTCTCTCTGTCTCTCTCTCTCTCTCTCTCATACACATGCATATTCACACATAATCACATGTACACACACGCACACACATTCCACACCTGGATATAATTTTTAACTTAACTAGAATTAATTTTAAGAATAGCATGAAACTTTCTTTAAAAAATATTAAAGATATCCTTGGGTGGGGGGAATGGGGGAAAAGAAAAGAAGGACCATAAATCTATAGTGGAATCACTATCAATAAGGCATCTGGATAGAAAGATCATGCATGAAAGAGTCCATTGTTTTTGAGAAAGTCTAAATATATAAGGGAAAATGCATGAAATTTTTAAAAAAATATCATACTATGGTATTCCAGCTCTACTTCTCTTATGATCATTTCAGGTAGACCACCAAAACATCAATCCAAGCTTCTTTTTTCCCTGTGTTTTTAAGTGTTCCCTAGTGCTGGAATACTTCTTTGAACCTATGTTCAGGTAAGAACCTCATGCTTCTCTTAACAGTTTTGTCTGATCATTGAATACCCACTGAGCTTGGCCTTTGTTGCTATTCCATTAGAAAGTAAGTACAACGTTCGTATACAGTGACAGTTGTAGACTATATCAGCTTCCTTTTGCTAGCTTTTGATAGTAAGGGGAGAGGTCACCAGGTGTACATTTCCTATTCTATATTGTTTTAAGACTTCTCGTTTGTAACAAATACTTTCATATCTCTTAGCTCCTCTAGAAGCACGGATTCTCTTGAGATTCCCTTAAAAAGGGCCTTCTCAGATTAAAATCAGCTCACTCTCTTCTCAGGATCTTCCCTGAGAATGCAGAGAAAGGAACAAGATGGTGAATATCATATAATTTTCCTCATAATAGCTTCTTGATTGTGAAACACTACAAACACTTTTGTTGGGCTAAGTGTATGCTGGGTGTTTTTCTATGAGGTCAATGGTTCAAAGTAGCTGTCAGTCTAGAGACAATGGCAGAATGTCCCATCATCTGCATGTCAGAAGCATCTTCTTTTAGGCATTATAACTTCCAACAAAAGCTGGGCTGAGGAGAAAGGGGTAACTGTCTCCCAACCCTCTCAAGAATAGAAACAGCTTCTTGGTTTTTTTTAAACTCTCATCTATTTAAAAATCTATTTTCAAACTGTTTTTTTCCTTGAAGATGTATAGTGAGTGAAATGATTGTTTCTTTACTGAAATAGAGAAATCCTCCAAGGAAAGAATGAAATCTGTCAAAGAAAAAATAACATATCTGTAAAAAAAAAAAAGCAACAACAACAATGTGCATATTCTATGCTGAGTTGTTTTTATTATTTATTAAACATACTAAAGGACCACTCATCAATGAAAAATCCAATGTAAATGAGGTATATATTGCTAGTCTTTACTTAATCATGTTGCAATAAAAAGTACGAGCATTAGAGGGAAAGTAGTATTGAATAAAGGGGCAACTAGGTGGCCCAGTGGAGAGAGTATCAGACTTAGAGTCAGGAAGACTCCTCAGACACTTACTAGTTGTGTGACTCTGGGCAAGTCACTTAGCCTAGTTTGTCTCAATTCCTTCATCTGTTAAGTCAGTTGGAGAAGGAAATGGCAAGCCATTCCAACAAGAAAACCCCAAATAAGATCAAGAAAATCTGACATGATCGGACATGACTGAAACAACTGAACAACAAGAAAGGATGAGTACAGTTTACGGCTAAGTATTGACAGGGATATTATCTACATGTATCTCAGGATCCTCCCCCACTTATTACCTTACTGGCTGCCAGTTATTGTTCCTTTCCATCTGATAAAAAAACCCTTCAGCAGAAAGTACAATAATTAACTTAATCTATCAATATATAAGGCTAAGACTATATATGGCTAGATTGAATGGAAACAAAATTGGAGGCTAGATTCCAGAAAATATTGATAATTTTCTCTATTTTTATTGACTGTGACCAGTATTGAAACAAAATTGTTTATCATTATTTTTCATGAAATTTATTGAGTAACATTTTGGTGTTTCTTATTAACTTAAACATTGAATTGAACATTTAAAAAATATTTCTTTGCAAAAAAAACTACCCCCTGTCATTGTAACTATTTTGTAAGCCACAAGTTACTCTTAAATCCCTTGTATTTTTTTACTTTAGCAAAACACTGAAGTCACCCTCAATTAATTTTTAATGTGTCTATAAACCTCAGACAAAATGTTACCTAGACTTACATTAGCAATATGATTTCCTATTAGCATCTGCACAGATTTTGCAAAGATGATCAAATTCAAGAGAAACCTCATAGTGATTTACACTCAATTTTTAAAAGGGCTAAAATTTAAAATATATTGCCATTTAATCTTTTATATATCAGAGATTAGTAATTTCATGAGTAGGGACTCCTTCCACATTATATAAAGTAGAGCAAAAAATAAACAACAGCAAAAAAACAAATATATAACATAGAACTCTTATATACTAATATATAATATTATGTATATATGTATATATAATATACTAATACAATATATAAGCTAATATATAACATAGAACAAAAAACACAAAAAAACCACAGCAAACAAACAAGATTCCTTGGTGACCACCATTCTAATGATAAATCTCTCACAATTTACCTAAGTAATGTACATAAACAATCTTTATTGGCCCTTTACTCAAAGCATGGAAAGCAGCATGGCTCCCAAAAGGAGTGCTGGAATTGAAGGCAGAAGATCTGGGTTCTACAATTATGTCTGGCATTTATTACCTGAATGACCTCAGACAAGTCATTTAATATCTCTAGTCCCCAGTTTCCTCATCTATAAAATTAGGGAGTTAGACTAGATGGTCTCTGGGATTCCTTGCAAATCTAAGTTGAGCAACTAATTTTGTCTTTTATTTATTTTGTGTTGCTTAGAAATTAATTGAGTGTCAAAACTAAGCTAGGCAAGTTAGGTAGAACAGTGGGTAGACTGGAGGGCTTGGAGTTAAGATGAACTCCAATCCTATTTCAGACACTAGCTCTATAACCAATGTTGTGAGGATAAAAGAATATGTCTTTGTTCAACACTTTTCAAATCTTAAAGCATTATTTAAATGCAGTAACAACTATTATTTAATCTTTAATCTCATATCTACCCTTTTAAATAAGTGAGAGAGATTTCAAGAATTAAAGATCATATCTACAACTCAAGTCAACAAGGCAGAACTTTAATAGTAAATGCCAGATATATAATTTTGAAATGTGGGTCCAGAATAAGACAGCCTGAGATAATAGCATTAGTATAATTTGTGGGATACTTTATAAAATGAGTTCTATTATCTAAGAATTAGAGAAACAGTTATAGATGAGAATAGACATATTTTATAGTACTGCCATGGACAAACTAAAGCACCATAACCCCACACCTAAAAACCTTAGACCTGACACTCAGCGTATTTCTAAGCTGCACAAAGTAGACAAAAGATAGAGACCAGCTGGTTAATTTGAAGACTAGAGAAGGCAGAATTTTGGATTGGTCTAAGGCAGTGATTCCCAAAGTGGGCGCTACCGCCCCCTGGTGGGTGCTGCAGTGATCCAGTGCAGCGGTGATGACCACAGGTGCATTTATCTTTCCTATTAATTGCTATTAAAATTTTAAAAATTTATTTCCAGGAGGCTAAGTAATATTTCTGGAAAGGGGGCGGTAGGCTAAAAAAGTTTGGGAACCACTGGTCTAAGGTATGTTG
>NC_058134.1:77340017-77353323 GCF_016433145.1 Gracilinanus agilis | reverse complement strand
AAGAAGAAGAAGAAGAAGAAGAAGAAGAAGAAGAAGAAGAAGAAGGGAAGGAAGGAAGAGAGGAAGAAGGAAGGAAGGGAAGATGGTAGAAAGGAAAGAGGGAAGGCAGGAAGGAAAGCAGGCATTTTGAGTTTTCTATATGAGAATACAAACACAAAAGCAGAGGTCACACTTGTCATCAAGGAACTTCATTTCTAAAGAAAAAAGGTAATACTTATAGAGGAATAGAGGTGAGGAGAGATACTTTGGTTCCATGTGTGAGCAAAGTGCTTTACATGTTATTTCATCTGATCCTCACAATAGCTTTATGAGGTCAATTATATTATTATCCTCATTTTATAGATTAGGAAACTGAGGCCAAAAGAAGTTAAATGACTTACCCAGAGTCATCCAACTACAAAGTATGTGAAGTAGAATTTTAATTCAAGTCTTCCTAACTCTAATTTCAAATCACAGATCTCAATACCACCTGACCACTACCTCTTGCTTCTCAGCTGCTGACTTTCATACCCACCATAATTATAGAGATGGAGATGAGCAGTCAAGGAATAGATGGGCAGGTCCTCTCAGGTAGCATTGTCGAACTTGAATAATTATGGTTCCAGAACTGGCAAGAAGATGGAGTGAGAGTATGTTTATAGCAGCAGGACAGGGAAGCTGGCAAAAACATGACAGAGAATAATGTGAGGGCTGGGCTCACCACTAGTCATGGTGGGCCAAGTAAATCACTTAATAATGGGAGGTGAAGAGTTTTGCCCAGGGCAAGAGTTCTTTCATTGAAAGGGTTAAGTCCTCCCTAATGTACTTCTCATGAAACATGTTGTGTTAACGTTAGCTATCCATGCATCTCATTCTCCGATTATATTGTTGGTTTTGAGGGCCGGGTCCACACTTTATCCAAATATTTCATCTGCCCTGTTAACCTGGCACAATGTTCTGCATGCGGAAGGAGGACAGTAAGAAGATCGCCCAGATTAGAATGGAAAAAGCATGTTGATGAGTTGAGAAATAGGGATAGACAGATGACTGAGGGTAGACCTTGAAAATCAGACAGAGTAGTTTAGAAGTGATACAATTGGGAAATAGGGAGGCATGGAAGGTTTTTTGGGCAGTTGAATGAATGGTAAAAGTTCTATTTAAGGAAGATCAGCCTAACAGCAGGATGTGGGATGAGTGAGAATAAAATAGAAGAAACTATTTTTAAAAATACATGACCTAGAATAATAGAGATTTAGAGGTGAGATAGAGGAGAGGCATGAGTAGGACTCAGGAAATGGTGGTGAGTCTGGTGAAGAATGGCAAGAAAATATGAAAAGAAGAAAAAGAGAAATAGGAAAAGGAAACAAAATGATTATTTTCTACTTTGTGAACTGCATTTATAGTTTCTTTATGAAAGGGATTTTAAAAATCAGATATAGTAATATCCCTTGTTAATATAATATTTTACAATTTACAAAGCCCTTCACAAAGAGTACATGATTTTTGTGATGAATTCAATTTTAGGGAAAATGTCTATTTGGGGCACAAACAACTTGGGCAAACCACACCTGCAAACTGAAACCAAGATACCTAATTATGTGTTCAATTAAAATAACAACACTTGTAATTGAGGTCTCCTGCATCAGAAGGACCTTAAATAATTACCTCCTTAAGTATGTCCTTGGGCACATGGTCCTGAAAATCAGAACTTCTTTACAAAGCTATATTTGCATCCTCCCACACTTCAGATATGTCTACACATGTAAACTGAAGTGGAGATCTGAGGTAATTGTCTGCATAACTCCTTAACTCAATTATCAATGCATCTTTCTAAAAGAAGTCCATTTCTGTCCTTGGTAATGTATATATAATAGGCTCAATTCTCCTCCTCAGTATATATAGGCCCTATTGCAGGTTACTGGTGCAATGTAAGGGACAAGTATTTATTGTCCTTTTCACATTTCCTGGGAATGGAATAGCCTGAGGAGCTTCCTCCTGAACCAGTCACAGGCTTTCTCTCTGCTCACAAGGAATCAGAAGAATGGAAAGATTTGCTTAGTCTGGGTTCACAATGGTTCGTTAAGACCATTCCATTAGTACCAAGTTCAGAATCTTTCAGTATTCAAGCATGAAAAATTTGTTTCAGTCTCTGTTTATCTGCTTCTGGCTAAGAAGGGAACTGTAGGACACAATTGCACACTGCCTGTACTCAGCGTGGGTTGCATTCTAATAAAGGATGCTCCTGTTAGACCCAGGTACCAGGGATCTCATCATTCCGTCCTTCCCTCCTATGCAGCAGCAACTCCTTGCACCATCTGTGACTAATAGTCAGACATCTAGATGCAGGTGTCACAAAATAACTTCACATCTTGCCCATCTTCTAGAGACATCAATGCCTCATCAGCCTGATCGGTTGGCAGGATATGGTGGACCAGGTGACCTAAAATCAACACCTGCTACCCATAGTTGTCCTTTTCTCTTCTTTCCTACTGTGCTCCTAAGACAGTTTCTCTACTAAAATCTCCTCTGAAAGGAGAGTTGTGTTAATATATCATGAGTCCAAGCCTAGAGCTGAAGAAAATATCCTGTCTGACAATTCTCTCTAAAATCTTCTATTTATCCTTTGTTTATTACTTTGATTTTTTTTCCTTTTACTCATCAAAACAGCTGACATTTGAATTCAAAAAGGGGACCTCGGCACCTGGAAATCTGATTGGCATCACCTGTTTAGTTGCCCTTGCCATGGCAGATGATTGCATGGGAAGACAGAGCTCTGATAAGACATCTTGCAACTAAAGTAGAATAATGATCCTCGGGTGCTGAGAGCAAATAGAAGTTTGGAATTATTATAGCTCCAGCATTGAGAGAGAAAAGCTCCAGCAAGTAGCTTCCAAAGATCTCTTAAACTATCTTTTTTTTCTCATTAGCAAGTATGTTTAAATAATCCTCCATGCTTCTGGCTTTGAACAGAAAATAGGATTAAAAGAAACAGTGTTGCCCCATTTGGGAACAAATGTCTAAACAGAAACAAATAATTCTGCATGCTGAAATCAAGACACCTAACTCTGGTGTGTATGCATTGCTCAGGAAGGACTAGCATCTCTGCTGGGAGGACTTCCTGAGCCTTTTTCAGGGCTGATCATCTACTTTTAGGTTCTTCTTTTGACTCAACTCCCACCTGTGGCCCCAAGAAGCTATAGTGTTAGCCTCAGTCATGCCCTGTATGTAAAATCACCCTGGCACAGGAACACACCAATTTGAGGGGAACTGACAGGTCTCAAACCCATCAGTGAGTTAGAGGGATGTCTATCTCCCAGCATGTGAAGACTTCCCCTGGTGGAATGGATAAATAAAAACAATTTGTTCTAATGGCCATGACGATGGCTGATGCTGTTGCTTCGGAGTGCTTAGAGCTTAGTCAGATATCAAAGATGCCAAAGTCATCTGCTGCATCCTGGGTCATCGCCAGTCATCCTGAAATTGGAGGAGAGAATGAGGCTGACAATTTTGTGCAATTCTATCTCACTTGAATCTGATTCGCAAGCTAATAATGTCATTGGTCCTTTTCAAGACAAAGGACAATGAACAAATTCTGATTACTATAGCTTTCTCATTCAATATTCAGTCAACAGACATATTTACAATCTACTTTAATATTTTACTGAAACATTATGACATAGTGATTAGATATTTAAACCAAAAGCCTGAAAAACCTGGGTTCAAATCCTACCTCTTACATTAACTGCCTGGGCAATCATTTAACATCTCTTAGTTTCAGTTTCCTTGCCTGTAAAATGAGAATAATTGTATTTGCAACAATTTCCTCATAATATCACAAAAAGGATAAATGTAGATAGTGTATGAAAAAAATTATGTGAGTTTTTACATCACTAATTGGGCTCATTTGACATACACACAAAGAAATATGATAAAGGGTAGAAAGTGACTGAGGAAAAGGAGAGAATCCCCCAAAAAGTATTAAGAAAAATCTGAGGATGAAGAGACTACTGTTTGCAGAAAATACTGGAGAAGACTGAAGTGGGCTATAAAGAAAGAAAAAATCAATCTGCAGAGAAAAGAAGGGACCATATTCTAAGCATGAGCAATGGTTCACATCAGAGCATACAGGCACAAACTCATCCCCTTAAGGAGAATCAGAGACTAGAAGGCAACAAAGAATCTTCTAAATAACATTTATCTTTTCTTCTTTCTGAAGTGGAAAAAAAGCTTTCCAGGCCAACCAAAAAAATGTCAAAACAAAACAAAACAAATATGATAACAAAAAGGGGTAAACAAACTGTCTTGGTTGGTTGGCTGTCCTTCATACTTGAAGAGAACCAAAATGGCATCACAACTTCAGGGTCTATATATATCGTGTGTCTGACATTGGCTACTCATACCAATACGAGTTTGAGGTTGGAAGACGCTACAAGTCAAGCACAAATTGCCTATATGAAAACTTGGGACAGAGATGCGTCTAACTTTATGCATCTCAAGAATCTCTTTTGAGCTATTGAAATTCTTCTTTGCTCATAGAATTCAGTGCCTTCGTCAATGATGCCAGGCTGTGCTGGTCTCTCCTGTGCCAGTGTCTCCCAAGTCTCATGGTCCATACTTAAGTTCATTAGAAAAAATATTTATTTTATTTTTTCCAGATTATGTCAATAAAAATTATAATAATCATTTTCTGATACTTCAATATCAATTTCCCTCCTTTCTCCCCTTCCTTCCTCCCCAAAACACCAGATTAGACATGTGTTATCATGTAATACATGTTTCCATGTTCATCATGTAGTGAAAAAAGACACATATTTCCTCTAATGAAAAATTCAAAGAAGAAATAAAGTGAAGCATGGTATGCTTCAGTCTGCATTCAGATACCAGCAGTTCCTTCTATAGCAGTGGATAGATTTTTTTTTTCATGAGTCTCTTGAAGTTGTCCTAGATCCTTGCATTACTGAAAATAGCTGTCAGTCTCAAAAGATCATCATCTTTGGAGAGACTTGAAGATTATCCTCATATTGCTTCTTCTGACCACCATGTAAAGGCTTGCCTTGTTTGAATTCTCTATAAAATAAGCCTTTTAGCAAACAGAATCAGGCGGTCTACCAGACTGAGGGTCTACAGAACCATGTTACATGCCTCTAAAATCTGGACTGTCTACCACTGATCAGACCAGGAAATTGATTTGCTTCCATTTGTATTCTCTTAGATTCTGAAGATCACCTGGAAAGATAAGGTCCTAGACACCAATGTCCTCTCTTGAGCTGAATGGCCAAGCATTCAAAGTCTGCCACAGAGAGTCCAACTCTGTGAGACTAGACACATTGTCCAAATGCCAAATGAATGTTTGCCTAAAAAATCTTAGTAAAAGTATCATTCCAGAAGAGATAAAAATATTCACATCCTCATTATGCAAACAGAGTCAAGAAGAACAAAAAAATCCTTACAGGAAATGAGCTTTAAGCATATTTTTAAAAATCCACTTTCAATTGTTGAGCAGGGAAATAATCAACTGAACCTACAGAGATTGGAGTTAGTTAACTTCAGAGTTGTGTTGGAGTCAGCTCCTAACCTTGATTGTTAAATTTTCATTGTGAATAGATATGCCTCTGCATTGACAAATGTTAACAAATTAGGGCTTGATTTGTCATCTTGTTTGTTATTCAGAATTAAGAAAGTAATGGAGAATGTTAAACATTAAGATTAAACCTAAAAGTGTATCCTGCACACAATTTTTTTCAAGAATCAACTATTAAACATTTAACCAGAACAACAGTGTTTAGCCTAGAGTTGTTTTTACAATAGGCATGGAAAAAAAAGAAGATGAAAGTATTTCCTCCAATGGATGATTAATAAGTGAAACTTTTAGTGAAATCTATAGACCCTTCTTATAGAATGGAAGGAACCTAAGGTCATATTTCTTAAACATTTCTTTACTATTTTTAGATCAACCTTAAAAATGTGTGTACATAAACACATTCCTAGTGTTATACACGATCTGAGGAAGAAATTATTATTTCCAACATGAGAAATCATGGAAGACTTCATGGAAGAAGTAACTTTAAGGTGGATCTTGATGGATAGGTAGTATTTTTGAAGGAAGAAACAGTAGGAAGGAATAATATGAACAAAGATATCAGTATGGGAAATTTTGAGATTTATAAAGGAACCAATAAATAATTCAGTTTGATTGGAAAATAGCATAAGATAAAGGGAGGGAGAGGTAAGGAGAAGAGGCTTGAATTCAAGGCTAAGAAGTTTATTTGTACTTTATTCATTAAGTAATAGAAGGCCAGGGAAAGACTTAGAGTAGAGGAACATTATGATCAGATTATATATAAGGAAGGTTAGTGTTTCAGCTATTTCAAAGATTCATTGAAGGTGAAATAAAATGTAGAAAGACCACTCAGGAGTCTGTTGCTGTAGTCTGGTCCAGAGAAAATGTACCAGGGAAGTTGTAATGAGACCATAAAGGAGAGACTGAATATGGAAGAAATGGTAGAGGTAAAATGAATAGGCTAGCATAAAGGTAGAAGACTGAGAACAAGACAACAATGGAGTTGTCAGAGTCTTTGAGAAAGGAGAGCGAAGGACCTAGAGGTCAGCAGAAAACCAGCACCAGGATCTTTGTAGCCAGAAAAAATTTAATGGAGGCCAGGTTGTTGAGAGAGAGTGTCAGAGGGAGTCTAGAAGATACAATAAGGAGAAAGGAGCATCCAGAATTTCCTCCAAGACTCATGAGCCATGGATGTTAAAGGAAGGTATATAGCCCATGCTGGGGAGGAGTATAGGCAGGCAATATTATCTGGAGGAATTAAAATCTTGGTGGAAAAAGGATGATAGAATTAATGTGAATACACAGTCCCAAAATGAGAAGAATTTTGTTCATTAAAAGCCAGGACTTACAAAAGGCACCAAGAATGACTAAGCAGAGTTGGAGTGGGATGGGGTTAGGTATTAGGAGGATAGGAATGAAAGGACATGAAAACAGTTTACTCTTAGGTGGTTAAGTAGTATAGGGATAGGGAGAGTGATCAGAAGATGAGAATTTAGTAGCTTTAGGTGTAGAAATGGATTGTAGATGAATTTTATTCTTCACCTCTTCCATGGGTTCCTGCTATGATACAAAGGTTAGGCATAGTGGTCGTCCACCTGCTCTTCTGACTGGTGAAGGTAAGGCAAGTTATGGGTAGGGTGACAGAAGAGGGATAGGAAACATTGGTTCCTTTGGGGTGTACAGGAGTAAATGCTGATTACATGTGTGGTTTCCGAGTGGTGGAAACATTTTTATGCTGAATGGCTCATATTTTCAGGGATGTTTCTCACTTTCTCACTTCATCTCTGGAAAGGTTGTCCCCTGGGAAGTGGGAGAAAACTGGTCAAGGATAAGCCTGAGAGGAATTCAATTGATTTGTAGCTATATCCTAGTTTACTATTTTAACTACTTATTTTTAGTACATTAGGTGCTAAGTGCTACTGTTTCTGGGCTACTAAAGGAGTACAAATACTTCTAATGCCTTATACATTTCAATGTCCTGATGCAAAGCCCCAGCTTTCTTCCCTTAGTTACAATTCTGCCCTAAGCTAGTCATGCAGCACATAAAAATATTAGTAACTGGTTAGAGGTTAGAGGTCAGGTGATAGAAATGCAATAGATTCCCCCAAATGCCCCACTATAATATAAATGTTACAATAAGATGAGATTTAACACTCAAGACAACTTAGAGGTCAAATCCAATCACCTTTTTTTACAAAGGAGACTGAAGGTCCAAGAGGTTAAGTAAATTGTACAAGATCAAACGGGTAATAAGAGTCAAAGCAAGTATTCTAATACCAATAATTTTCCATTGTACTATGCAAGAATAATTCTACTTAATCTTTCCTAATTTCAGTAGTATTTAATTCTTATTCATTTCAATACTAACTCTATTTGTACAATCCACACAATTTGTGGTTTGTATAACAAACATACAATCAGGTTTTTTTGGTTACTTTTAATAGGAGGGAATGTTGGTGAGAAGATAGGAGGGTTTCATAGGAGCAGAAGCAGGGATGCCAGCAGAATGAATAGGAAGTCAAATGCATAAACAGGAAATAAGCAACAAAATTCTCTAGCTTAAGCCAAAGTCTAATGAATTCTTGCACACAAAATAAGTAGCTGCCTATGTCAAGTGTTTCAGTTCATTTTTTAAATACTTTTACTAGGCTTCTCCCTACTCTTTGTTTTTTTATTTTATTTTTTAAACCCTTACCTTCCATCTGGGCTCCAAGGCAGAAGAGTGGCAAGGGTAGGCAATGGGGGTCAAGTGACTTGCCCAGGGTCACAGAGCTAAGTGGCTGAGGTCATATTTGAACCTAGGACCTCCCGTCTATGGGGTTGGTTCTCAATCCAATGAACTACCCAGGTGCCCTTTTTATCAAAGGCCCTGGGAAGGTACTTTCTCCCTGAGATGTCTTCCCTACTAGCAACCAGAATCTTATAATTAGGAAGAATATATTGCTAACTACAAAGATGTGGGAGCTAAAGTCACAGAAAAAGGAGGGTGGGGAAAGGAAGAAAAAAGGGAGATGAGGAGGAGAATCAGGGGATGGGAGAAGAGAAGTGAAATGATAGATGGAGAGATGTCTAAGAGAAGCTCTCTTAATTTTCCAGAAATGCTTTGTGAACTTAACTTTCTCAAAAAATGGTTCATTAGAAGCCATGAAAATTGTCCTGTGCTCTTTGTTACTAAGCTCTTTGTAAAGGTAACCAGATGGATAGAGTTCAGATCTTGGATCAGAAAGACCTGAATTAATATCCTGCCTCAGACACTTACCATTGGTGTGGTAAATGGTACCAGTGGTGGTTCAGTGCATTTATGTGATTTCTCTCAGCCTCAATATTCTCATCTGTAAAATGGGGATGAATAACAGCCCCTCCCTACCACACAGGGTTATTGTGAGACTCCAATGAGTTAACATATATTACAAGCTTTACAAACTTGAAAATGCCGTATAAATGCCAAATACTATTATTATTTGCATGCGGTGGGAAAAGCCACAATTCTGCTCTCAGGACCCCATTTCCTCCAGGATCTGCAGAATTCTGTGCTGCGAATACCAACACTTTCCAAGACATCTTTCTCCAGCCTCTGAATGCACATCCCGGTTTTCCAGAGCACAGGCAGGGTCCAAATATAGACACAAATATTCCTTTCCCTTCAAGGCTGCAGCCAACTCGACCTGTTCCCAGAAGGGATCTAGGACTCCGATTGATCCTTGATCGCACCCTCCAGTACCTCCCTCCCTCTCCGCCCCCCAGCTTGGGTTTGTGAGTTAAATACACGGTTTATGAATCCGGCTCCGCGTCAGGAAGAGCAGGCTTCCTCTGTGATGGTCACAGTGACAACCAGTGTTCCTCCAGCTGCCACAGCTTGGACTTGTCGCATTTATTGATTATGATGTGCTGTGAAGCTTGAGAACTGCGGGTGCTCCAGGGGTTTTCCTGACAGCTAACTGAGCCTGAGGCAAGCGCGAGCATTCTGGAGCTCCGGGGTCTCCAAGCACCCTGGCCTGCCTCCCGTAGTACTGTCTCTTTTCTAGCATGTGCTGCATTTAATGATAATTGCACCTGATGAGGCTCCTGCAAGAAGAAATATTGACGCGGATGTACAGCCAGATGGGCTACTATGGCGAGACGCAGCATTTACCCAGCTACTGAGCCTCGCTCACAATGGCCACGATTTAGAAATGGATTTTCTCTGTAAATACTCGGTGGTTCTTTCTGGAGATAGACACGCAGACCTTCACTGGGAACAGTAGAGGCAGTGCTGAAGTGCAAGTCAGAGAAATGGATTGCTCGCTCTGCAGCTAGCTGCCAGTGTCCTTCCGGGCAAATGCGGGCAAATCCTTCAGTGCCTATCTTCAGTCTCCTTCAGGGAATCCTCCGAGAGGTCAGCAAGTAGGAAAGACCTCAGAGATGAACTCCCACGTGAAGAAGGATCATCTCTGCCTGAAAAAATGTCACTCAGATTTTTCTTAAAGACCTAGAGTGAAAGGAAACCAGTCGACTCCAGAGGCAGCCAATTCTGCTTTAGAAGGGCTCAGTCTGTAAGCCCCCTTTTGTTTTCTTTTTTTTTTTTTTCCATATCCTAAAGCAAAAGAGAATGAGGAAGACTCATCTTACTGGATTCAAATGTGGCCTCAGGAACTTGCTAAATGTATGATCCTGGGCAAGTCACTTAATCCTATTTATTTGCCTTAGTTTCTTCATTTATAAAATGGGCTGGAGAAGGAAATAGCAAATCACTCCAGTATCTTTACCAGTGAAATCCCAAACAGGATAAAAAATATGGGAAGTTAGGTGGCACAGAAGATAGAGTGTCAGGCCTGAAGTCAGAAAGACTCATCTTGCTAGCTGTGTGTCCCTGGACAAGTCATTTAACCTCTGCCTCAATTTCTTCAATTATAAAATAAGGATAATAAATGCAGTTATCCCAAAAAGTTTCTTGTGAGGTTCAAAAGATAATGTATTCAATGCTTAGTATACTGTCTTACACATAGTAGGTATTCAATAAATGCTTATTCCCTTCCTTCTTGTATAGCTCCAAACAAGTCTTTTCTTCTCCAAGCAATACTTCCTCCAACCAATTCTGCTAATTTATGATACTATGGCCTTTTATCATCCTGATTGACTCCTCTATATACATTGCTTCTCAAAGCCCTTAAAGGCAGTGATGGGCAAACTTTTTAAAGATGGGGCCAAAGCAAAGGAAATGCTCATCTGTCAGTCTGTTTCTAAGGCAACTCTTTGGAAGTTTCATTGTATTGTATCCTACTCATTGTATTCATCAGATTAGGAATAATGTCTCACAGCCAATAGAACATTTCAGCCCACCCCCCCTCCATCTGGCCTGAGGGCCGTAGTTTGCCCATCACTGCCTTAAGACATTGGTGTCAGAACATGAGCAAACAGTTAAAAAAACATTGTCAAGGCTGGAACCAGAGAGTGAGTAAATCCTACTGACTACAGTATCCTCTCCTAAGTCTTTCTGGCCCTAACTGTTCCTGTCTATAATTTTTAAATTTCTTCATTCAATAAATTCCCAGATCTCACCAACTTTATTGAAAGACCTTAATATATAACTTCAAGGACTTGTTTATTGACCTAGAACCTGAATTCCTTGGATTGACACCTCATGATACTGGGGAGGATCCTCTTTGACCACTAAGGGTGAAAACTTGGGCATTTGGATTATGAATCCTGAAATATGCCTTCCCTTCACTGCTTTCCCTTCATAAAGGTTCAAGTGGAGGATGCAAACCTCTGGACACAAAGGACCAATACTAGACAAAGACATCAATGACTCTGGCAGTAATTGAATCAGAGTCTTTGACTTTTGTCTATCTACTTGTCTTCCCCACATTCATAAATACAGAGGTGACAGAGAAGCTGAAAGGATTTCTAGGTCAGGTGACCTCCAGCCCCAGGACTTTGCATTAGACCCAGTCCAGGTGGGCAAGTGCCCTTGTTCTCATGTTCTTCTGGATTAGGGATAAATCTCCTGATATCTGATTTCCAAAAATTCACAGATTACATAATCCATATGGGAACCTCAAGAACCATTAGTATTCACACCTATCAGCTTTGACAGGCTTGTGAGTTAATAGTACTGAAGAACAGAGCTCTATAGAGATATCAAATAAAGATCCCAAGGGTAGCCCCATAATACTCCACAGTTTTCTCAGAAGCATAATAAAATGTAATTGGGAAGCATATTTTAAAATAAATAAAAATACAAAATAACAAAGTTAATTTGTGGTTTTTCTAAGTCAATATATAGCTCACAAGGATCCTTATATATTGTTTAGACGTCTTTATTTCTATTTGTCTTTAGCACCACTGCTGTAGATCATGCTGGCACATCTCCATATTGTGAGGTAGAATCTCATTTGGAATGAAATCGGATCATTTAGGAAGAATAACTTCTTGAGTTGATCTTGAATGACCTTCCATAGTTGCAGAATCTAAAGCCCTGGAGGCAATTACACAATAAAACCTGCACATAGGGACCTAGGTCACATATTCCACACTCCTTTACTCCTAGAAGCCACCTGTATGGATTGCCAGGAAGCTAGTGAAGGTAGGTATGGTATGGATCTAAAAGCCCTCATGAAGCAAGTGAAGTGGAGAAAAATAACAATTATCCATTACTTACCAGGAGGCTTAGAGAAAAGCCCTTGAATGCATTAAATGCAAAGGATCAAAAGATGGGTTGCAATCTGTACCATAAAAGGACACACAAATAATTCACTTACATAGCTATTCCTTCTCTTGCATCACGTGAGGAAGTTTGAGCAAATATAATTATTCCTATTTTATAAATGAGACAATATTATACTCAAATAGTATCTCAGATAAGACTCTATCCTAAAATGCACAAATACAGAAGTCAAAGGTTCACATACATTTTTTATCTCTGTAACACTGGCCAAGACATAAAGTTCCCTGGGTTTTGGTTTCCTCATATGTAAAATTAAAGGGATTGTGCAAGATGGTCCCTAAAGTACCCTTCCAGCTCTATATTTATCAGCCTATAACCAAGATGGGTCTTGTTTCCCCTCTGACAGGCTGGTTCTCAAAAAAAATTGGCTGTGCCAGTACTATGTAAAGCTGGGACAATCAGGAAAGTTGCCCCTGCCACCTAGAGGCTTCCATGGCCAAGAAGAATACTCCCAAATCTATCATAGCGTTAGCTCATCATCTTAGCCATGGGCTACTTACAACTTCAAAACACCATCTCAGCTATGGGCTATGTGACCAACTCTTCCTGCAAGTTAGGCTGCCACTCCTCAACCAATTGGTATGCAATATTTATGCTCTTCATTTACTCTGGAGATTTTGGAAGTATTATTTACCCTGTACTGGACCACTGGAGAATAAGCTAAGCCATACATTAAAGGATTAGACAATCAAAGAGCAGTCTCTGGGGACAAATCCAGTGACTCACAGACTGCTCTTGCTACAGATATAAATGAAGAAACAGTAGGAAATCTTGTCATTGGGCCTTTCTAGTTGCTTCCTATTTGTGTCAGCTCAGCATTGTTTTGAGGCACATTGGGTGTTATGATCTGGTCTAGCTACTCTAGACAACAATATCACAATCCACCTGACAACTGAAAGCCACCCTGACAAATTGAACCTAGCTAAGATCTCGCCTCTAGCTATATTAAAAACTGTAGATGTTTCCAGTCCATCCATGGGAAGGAGAGAGAGAGAGAGAGAGAGAAAGAGAGAGAGAGAGAGAGAGAGAGAGAGAGAGAGAGAGAGAGAGAGAGAGAGAGA
>NC_058134.1:77329191-77337557 GCF_016433145.1 Gracilinanus agilis | reverse complement strand
CTTACAACTTCAAAACACCATCTCAGCTATGGGCTATGTGACCAACTCTTCCTGCAAGTTAGGCTGCCACTCCTCAACCAATTGGTATGCAATATTTATGCTCTTCATTTACTCTGGAGATTTTGGAAGTATTATTTACCCTGTACTGGACCACTGGAGAATAAGCTAAGCCATACATTAAAGGATTAGACAATCAAAGAGCAGTCTCTGGGGACAAATCCAGTGACTCACAGACTGCTCTTGCTACAGATATAAATGAAGAAACAGTAGGAAATCTTGTCATTGGGCCTTTCTAGTTGCTTCCTATTTGTGTCAGCTCAGCATTGTTTTGAGGCACATTGGGTGTTATGATCTGGTCTAGCTACTCTAGACAACAATATCACAATCCACCTGACAACTGAAAGCCACCCTGACAAATTGAACCTAGCTAAGATCTCGCCTCTAGCTATATTAAAAACTGTAGATGTTTCCAGTCCATCCATGGGAAGGAGAGAGAGAGAGAGAGAGAGAAAGAGAGAGAGAGAGAGAGAGAGAGAGAGAGAGAGAGAGAGAGAGAGAGAGAGAGAGAGACAGAGAGACAGAGACAGAGAGACAGAGAGACAGAGAGACAGAGAGAGACACAGAGAGAGAGACAGAGAGAGAGAGAGAGACAGAGAGAGGGAGAGAGACCATTCTTTGAATTCTTTAAGGTATCTACCAGCTTCCAGTGGTCTCTGAACTCTGTTTTTAAGATCTTACTTTAAATATCATCAGCCATTTTTTATACATTCATTTAAATATTTTGTAAACAAGCTTCCAAAGAAACCCATGTCTCTTAGGCCATGGTGAGGTGAACTGGTGGGGTTTGGGGAAGTAGTGAAGGAGGCTGGAGCTGGAGAGGGCTATTGGGTTAAAAAGAGCTAAATAAAAGAGGGCAGAGATTCAAACTTGGGGCTAAGTAGCTTTAAGTAGCCAGCAAAACCCCCAAGGTCTAGCTGAACTTAATTAAAATATAACTGGAAAATGTTTAGCGGAATAAATAAAAATACAATACAACAGAGATAATGTTAATTTGTGTTTTGCTAAATCCGTATACAGGCCACAGTGATCCATTTCTATTTGAGTTTGATACCACAAGAGTATTGAACAGAGCATAAAAACCAGTTTAAGAAACATCTGAGTGAGAATTCTGCCTCAAACTCAGTAATTGTGTGATCCTGGGCAGGACTCTCAGACTCAGTTTCCTCATCTGTAAAATGATGAAAATAACAGCACCTAGTACAGGATTTTGAGAAGGTAAGACAAGATAATACATGTAAAGCTCTTTGCAAATCTTGCTTTTACATAAATACTAACTTATGATTAGAAGATTTAGAGCATGAAGGGATTGTGGAGATGTTCTAGCCCACTCACTTCAATTTACCAATGAGGAAACCAAGGTCCAAAGAGATAAAATGATTCTCCAAGCTCAGATCAGCTTGTAGCAGAATATCTTAAATTTCAATTCTATCCCTTGTTTCAGTTAATGATGCTTTATTCACATATCCTTGAAGAGTCTCGAGTTTATACACTTCTTTGCCTCAGTTCAAGTCATTACTGAATAGTGTTTAGAAAACTCAGCAATCACTCATTCTCTTCTCTTAGAGCTGAGATTTATGGACAGTCAAATACTAAAGGGCCCCACTGACCCTGTCAAGTTTCCCTGACCTGGCACAGACTCATCCTAAAATCAGGCACATGGCTTAGAAGGTACCACATCTATGTACTGTAGCTACGCAAGCTTGGAGAGCTCTAATCATAACCGAGTTAAAAATAGAAAAGCAAACCTAGAACTCAAACCATGACCAAAACTACTACCTGGGAATTCTAATTCCTCTATTGTCCATATTTCTAGTTGCCCATATTGCAAATGTTTGGAATTCCTACCTCCTTGAGTTCCTAGCCCAAAATGTTGTTAAGAAGTTCTTTAGGCCCTTTTTCAATTTTCCTTTTTAGACAATCTAGCATTTGCCTTCAGTTTATCTGGTAAATATCTCCATGTGGCAGCTGGGTCTCTTTTTGATTTAATTTGATTACTTTTGATTAAATTAACTTTTGATTAAAAAAACTGAGAAAGTTTCCCGTTTCAGTGTCTTGTCCCTTTGCTTCAGTCCTCAGTTTCTCCATCTGAAAAACATAACACTATCTCCTCTTCTTGCTTCACAGGGTTATAAGTGCCAAATGAGATACATAAGTGGAAAAGCTTTAAAAAATCTAGTTACACAAATTCAATACGGTATTATATTATACAGACAGAAAATATATAGATTCGACGGATATCATTTCAAATTGAAGTTAATGGAAAATAGAACTCAGCCAAGCATGCATTAAAGACGATTCTAGTCTCCAATAACGGTGCACCGAATCTCGGCTGTTCTCCCCAGGTGTGGTGCCTTGCATCTGGTGGTAATAATGCACCTTAGGAACAAACAAAGTAGACAAGGAAGAAAGTCAAACGCTAACATTTCTCATGTACTTTGCTGCCCAGCACACTCCCTCTCAATATGTTGCCTGCTTTCATTGTGCCCAAAGGTAAAAATAGTTGCGCTTTCAAGTTTTAGCTCAATAAATTAGGATGAGGGTCTGGGTCTGAGGCTCTTGCAGAGAGATCCCTGCAGCTGGTGATGTGTTTGGCCTTGAAACCCACGAGAGGGGGTGCACCGCAGGAACCCAGCCTTGGCTAATTGCTGCTCCTCACATGTTCTGTCTCAGAGCCCTCCACTAGAGGATCAGGTGTGGTCTGATAGGTGAGGTGTTAGAAAATGTTCTTTTAGAAAGAAAGACACTCGACAAAAACCAATTTATCCTTTTAAAATGAAGATAATTCCAGAAGGTGCTCAAAAATAATTTCATTCTACTTTTCTCCGGTGTACCTAATTCTGTATACTGGAGTGAAGGCAAGTGTCAAGTCAAAAACAGAAGGAAAAAAAGCACTTTTTCAATAACATCAGGCAGTTATAAACAGAAGGTAATCCTTCAATTCTGGCAGGACTTCAAGGCTTACTATTCATATTGGTCAGATTTGTTCAAAATGCCAAAATTATTTGATGGATGGTAAGACATGACTCTCTTTACTCAACAGAAGCCTTTCCGAGAGGAGGAAAGCTATAAGTTAGTGTGTATTTCATGAAACTCTGATCATTCTGTACACCTTTACCAGATTGTAGCTTTAATTTTTCATTTTCGTTTTCTTAAGTCTAGCCACTAAGGCAAGAGTTCTTAATTTGGGTTTCATAGATAGTTTTTAACCCCTCAACTCCCCAACTTTGCTTTCTCTTGGCATTAAGAAGATTACAGTGGAGAACCAGTTAGTCCAACTTTTGGGGCTCTCGCTTTCCTCATATTTAGATTAATCAATTATACACTAATCTATTATTGTCAGAGTTGTGAACTAGAACAACCATTCTGGAAAATGACTTAGAATTATGCAAATAATACCTCAAGTCTATGTATGAAATTGGATGAGAAAAAATATATCTTTTTTTTACCAAATTTTAACCAAAATTTAATATTACCTTCAATTTTATTGAGACAGGATATGAAAGACTCCATCAAGCTGACAAAGAAATTCATAGCATATACAAAAGAATGAGTATGCCTGCCCTAAAGCCAGGAACACTTATGTCCCTTAAAAAAACAGACAATAGCTCAACTGTGCTATAGATGTGCTCATCAGAATCACTCGATCAGAAAGCCAAGCATTCATGAGGAACCTTCTATGGGCCAGGTACTGTGCTTTAAAAGTATTTCACTGTCTTATTGCCTGTTGTCATCAGTTTGATCCAGGTGGTTGAATGGGATAATTTAGAAGAGTTATCAGATTCTCACTTTACTGCAAACAGAAGTGTTAGCCAATTGTTTAATGAAATAAAAATACAATGAAACATAGATAATGTTCATTTGTGGTTTTCTATGTTAATGTGCAACCCACAGAGGCCCACTTCTATTTGAGTTTGACACCACTAACTAGAGGATGACAAAATACAAACAATAAGGAAATGGAGATTTAAAAGAAAAAAATGGAAGAGTCCCTATCTTCAAAGTGCTCATAGTCTATCAGAGAAAAGAGCAGCATGTATACTTATAAATATATAGAATATATACACAAAATAAATATATTATCTGAATATTCTTCATTTAATAAGTATATTCAAATGATTCTTCTATTTGGCTGTTCCTTCCACCTGGCAAAATGGCAATTAATCAATGAATATCTGACTATCCTGTGCCAAATTTTTTCTGTGTCTCCCATAAATTTATCATGAGAGTCCTCTTGACTCCCCAACTTTGCTTTCTTTGACATAAAGAAGATTCCAGTGGAGAACCATTTAGTTCCACTGTTGGGCTCTCATCTTCCAATCATTTATATAGTAATAAATTTTCATCAGAGTTGTAAGCTGGAACAACCATTCTGGAAAATAACTTGGAATTACGTAAATAAAGTACTAGATATATATCTCAAGGAAGGTACCCATATATGCAAAAATATTTCTAGTAGTTTGTTGTGTGGTAACCAAAAAACTAGAATCATGATAGAGAGCTATTGATCAGAGAATGGCTAAACAAAATAGTGGTGAATGAATGTAATAAAAGTATACTGAGATATAAGAAACTATGAAGAGATGAAATTGGAGAAGCAGAGAAACAAACTGATGCAAAATGAAGTAATTACCAGAAAAATAATATACACAATGAAAGTTGAGAGAATAATAACCATAAATCAATCAAACGTGAATGTTTCAAAACCACAAACAAGAAGCTTGGCTCCAAACTGAAATATAAGAAGGCAATCTCCTCTTCTCCTTTAAAGAGGTAGAGGTACACAGAAGTGAGATACTGCATGTGAGATTATTTTTATATGTGATTTATTTTGCTGATTTTTTTTTCATCTTCTAAAAAAATTCTTTGTTATAAGGGACGCCCCTCTAAGGGAGAAAAAGGATACAAAAGAAATGGATGCAATGTGAAAACAATAACAACAAAAAAATCAGTAATCTATTTTTTTACGAAAAGCAATTGGTACACTAGGTACTTGGGTGCTCAATAAACATTCTTTCTGCATTAAAGTGAATTGAGAGTGTATTATCCAGTTTGGATGTCTACAAAACAAACCACTTAATTAACAAGTCTTCAGCCTACAGTTTCTTTCTTAGGAAGCTATCATCTACTTCAAGATGCCTAGTTCTTCCACTTTAATGTTCACTGTATAAAAAGGACCCTCTTCCTCTATCAGTGATTCCATCTGTTCTCTCACTATGAAGAATCTGGAATTGACACTGAAAACTACTAAAAGAAGTAGCTGCTTCTTTTAGTTTTCTCATGACCTTTCCTCAAAGTGCTCTAGTGTCTAACCCAACAAATGTAAACTAATCATCTGAGCTCTTACCTGAACTTTTTATTATACTGTTCCAAATTTTTATCTGATCTGTCATTTTAAAGTTGCTTGAAAGGGAATTTGGGGAAAGGCATACTTGAATACTCCCTCTACTCAGCCAACTTGGCTCCATTGTCAAAGATAAAATCATTCACAAATATTCTAGTATCAGAATCAGAAAGTTTAAGACCAGTGAGCCATCTCAACATCAGTTATTCTCAATGGTCAAAGCACACTTCAGAGGAGGCAAGTGGTCTTCCATGGCTGGAATACATTCTCTCATTTCCTTAATTCTTAGAATCCCTGTCTTAGCTGAAAGCATAACTTACTCCTACGTGAGACCTTTTTTTTCACTGCACTCTTTAGTTTTTGGATTCTTCTACTTCTTGAAAGCTCTTCCAATATGTGTTGTGACTGTATGCCTTATATTTACTTAAGGGTATATACATAGTATAATATACCTCCTTGAGCACAGGTCCTAGTTTGTTTTGTTTATATCCTATCACATCTGGTACTTGGCAGAGTGTCTTCTGTAGAGCTGGCATTTAATAAATGTTTATTGAGTAAAGACAACACAGCTTAGTGGAAACTGTGGGTTGGCTGGGTTGTCAAGAAGACAAGTTCAAATCTTAGCTCATGAATTTATTTTGACTCTATGACCTTCAACAAGTCACTTGAACTCAGTTCCTAACCTGCAAAATAAGGAAGTTGGATAAGGATGAATTTAGGATCGTTTGTAATGGTGTGATGTTGGATTAGAAACCAAGGGTTGTGAATTAATATAATATTGCTATCATTTAACACTTTAGTAATCTTGGACAAATTATTTAACCTCCCTGATTCTTAATTTGTAAAATAATGGATTTGGACTAAATTAAAAGTTCTTATCCTGGGGTCCATGATTAATTTTTTACTATTACAGCAACTGAATTTCATCATAATTATTTTCACTTATAATCCAAGATATTTTAGTTTACACATTTTAAAACTTATATTGATTAAATTGTTTTAAAAACTTAAAAATAAAAAAAAGTATTTTTCATAGGCTTCACCAGACTGCCAAATAGATTTATTAAAAATTTTAAGAACCCCTTGATCAGAGGATTGCTATAGTCCTTTCTAACTCCAAGTCCTATAAACATTGTAAGGATTAAGATGAAAGAATTATAATTGGTTATTTTATATTACTCTTGGAGTATACATAATACGTGTTATATCAACTATGTTTTTTTTTCATAAAAATTAAATTTTTCTTCATAAAAACCCAAGATTCGATTGATATCATGTAGGTCAAGGTTCATATATTACAACCACCAGGCTCCATGTCCACAGCCAGTAGGCAATGGATCTTACTCCAGTCAAATTTTTAGGTAACTAAAAATGACAGAGGGCCTGAGGGTCAATATAGCTGGCCTGAAAGTTTGCTCTAGACATAGATCATGGCATACAGAGTAAACCCAAAAATGTTCATTGTAAGGCAAAACACCTACCTGGTTTTCCCGTTATGTCATGGAGCTGAGACAGACAGGAAACATTTTCGCCTAGCTTAGCAGAAAGGAAGAGGGCATTTATTAGCACCAAGGAGAGGGAAGTAGGGCCCAGTATGAACATCATGCAGTATGCTGATGAGTACCTCCTAAGCATTCAAAAATATTCACTGTATTTAATTCTCAAAAAGGAAACCTAATTCATCATACGGGAGGAGAGCACTTCTTAATCAACTTGGTGAGAGGCCAGAGTGATCTTTTAAACCCACTCTGAAACTGAAAATCAATTATTTGAATATTGAAATATCAATATTGAACTATTGAAAAATATTGAAATATCAAAACATTGAAGAATCAAACTTTCTATCGTTAACTAAGACAACAAGGATAAAACTGAGACAAACACGTTTAAATGACTTGCCTAGGGTCACACAGCTAGGAAGTGTCTGCAACTAGATTTGAATTCAGGAAGAGGATTTTCTGACTTCAGGTCTGGCTCTTTATCCACTGTGCCACCTTCTTCATCTGGATATTATTCTAATGACCTCTCGGTGAAAGTAAGGGGCTAAATATACAGAATGAGTTACACACTTTCGTTATGGCCAATGGGAGAATTTGTTTCTCTAAGATTTGAGTATATGTATTTGTTACAAGGGCTTTCTTTTTCTTGTTGGGATAGTTGGAGGGAAGGAGGTAAACAGTTCTTATTGGGTGAAAATCATAAAATAATTATGTATAACCATAGGTGGGTCATTTTATCTTAATGAGCCTAGGTTTTCCTCCCTTATAAAACTGGGATGAGGATATTTGTATCACCCACTTCACTAAGTTCCTTTAGGGATCATATTAAATAAGTCAGAAAGCACTTTGCAAATTTTAGGCAGTATGTAAAATATAAGTTATCATTACTACTATTACCAGTTTAATTAAGACTAAACATAGACAAATATATCTACCTCCTTTTGTGATTACTTCTATCCCATTATTTTGTCTGAATCAAACTGGAGAAGATAACCAACAAAAGAGAATAGAAGGTATGAAATCATCCATCTGGGCAGGTTCAAGAGGAAATTTTAGCCCCCTCTGAAGCCACGTATTTGGCAAGGTACAGAATAGGAATGTTCCTCCTTCCTCTTCAGCAGCAGTCTTGTCACCTGCCACAGACAATTGCCAGAATAAATGACCCAACATTTGGATCAACCCGTTACCTTCCTATTATACTGGGGCCATATGTCCTCCGTTTCCTGTGCAGTTTCCCAGATCAGCATTTTCCCTTCCAACCCAGTGGTCACTTAGGAATTCCAGGGTCAAGCCATTGCAAATGGTAAAGTTCTTTTGCTTTGGCCAGTTTATGGTCTGCAGGATTTACTTTCTCCTGGAAAAAAAAAACATTTCCAGATAGATAGATAGATAGATAGATAGATAGATAGATAGATAGATAGATAGATAGATAGGTAGATAGAGGAGAGAAGAGAAGAGAAGAGAAG
>NC_058134.1:77294976-77326255 GCF_016433145.1 Gracilinanus agilis | reverse complement strand
AGGAGAGGAGAGGAGAGGAGAGGAGAGGAGAGGAGAGGAGAGGAGAGGAGTGGAGTGGAGAGGAGAGGAGAGGAGAGGAGAGGGAGTTTGATTGCTAAACAGATGTGAAAACTTGCAATTAGCATGTTGAAGGAGCACAAACTGGGGATGCTGCGTCATCAGTTTTTCCCTCTCCTCTCTTATCTCCTCACAGTTGTAATTAAACCAGCTCTGGCTATTTGTGGCTCTTTCATGCTGCAATTATATAGCCTTCCATTCCTTCTTTGAGAACTATCGGGAAAAGGGTCTTAACATTAACTTGGATGAGATTGAACCAGGATCACAGTTGTGCCAGTAATTAAAATGCATCTGAGAATCTATGTCATGGTTTTAATCCCAAGCAAAGAAATTAATCTAACCTAGACAACCCCAGTAAGGAGCTACCTGGCTAAAAGCTTTTGATACCCAGGGAAAGCTGCCACACAGAGGAACCCAGAAAATTGATGAGTCGCCTTCCCATTGCTAGATCATCCAGTGCCAAAGAACCAAGGGAATTGAGAGGTTGTGGAGCCGAGCCCATTCGTTTTACAAACGAGTGAATTGAGGAGCAGGGGTTAAGTGACTTGCTTAAGGTCCTGTACCTGGTTAGTGGTAGCATCAAAATCTCATTCTGCTTGAGTGCTCTTGGCAATTCTTGCTTCTTCTCAGTATGAAAGCAATAACAGGCTGTGGGTAAACAATCTCTGACAGGGGGCAGGGCACCTGAGACACTCAGGGTTTTTCCACACTGTTTATCTTTCTGAACTCTTTTCCTCTCTTTTCCTTAGAAATACATCATAGCAGAGTGGACAAAATAGAGCCAGGAAGCCGTGGGTTCCAATTACACTTCTAACTTCTGGCTGTCAGTGCTTCAGGAAACTAAGTTTGAGAGAAGATGCTGCTCTGACTGTACTGAGTTTCTAATCCACAAGTTCCATCTATCAGAGACTTTACAGGTTCTGTCTGTACGCTATCCTTCTTTTATCATTAATTTTATATTCTTACCTTATTTTTCCCAATTTCTTTTTTTCAGTTCCATTTATATATCCCCCCATTCTACCTATTCCTTATCACTACAAGCAGCATCAACTTGGATCCATTGGAATTATTCATTCTTTCAGGGTCATTGAATGTAGAAAGTCACTCATCTCTGAATGAGACCAATTTAGGACTACTAGGATGCCCAGTGAATCTGGATTCTCATTTATTGGGTCATATGACCTAGCATGGATCAAAGGTACAGATTTAGAGTATGGAAGAGTAGAAAAGAGAATTGAGAAGCCATCTAATACAGCTCTTCATTTTACAAATGAAAGACCAAAGGCCAGAAAAGTTAGATGACTTTTCCAAGGTCACAGAAAATAAATAAATAGCCAAGCTAGCATTCAAACCCAGGTTCTATGACTCCAAAGGCATGACTCTATCCAATGTGTCATGTTACTACCATTTCAGTAATACTTATATCTCATCCCTAGCCTTAGGCAATGACCTTCTCAGACCTTTCAAATTCCACTAGAATACGGAATCATTTCTCTATTTGCTTTTGTATCCTCAGCATCTAGCACAGTGCTTTGTACATAGCTGACACCCCATAAATGTTTGCTGAACTGGTTTTTAACAGAGATCCTCCAACCATGCAGCTTCTTAACTTGAGGTGGTCTTTGTGACATGGGAGCACAAGATATAAAGACTAAAAGTCTCTAAGAAGCTACTTAGGTGCCTTCTATTTTCCTTCCCTAATAAATCACTCAGTCTTCTGTGCTCATGATCCATAAAAGCAGTCTCTCTGAAATCCTGTGACTCTGGGAGTATCTCAGCACTGACCTTTTCTCTATTAAATGTATATATAAAGCCACTGATACAAATTGCCATCGCATCCTCCCAACACCAAGGTTGACATTATTTCAACACTTCAAAGGCTGATATTAGGTAAAGGAAAAGCTTTGAAGTAGTGACTAATAAATTCCTCAATCAGCAGTGGCCAAGGTCTCAAAGAGAGGGGCTGTACAAGGCAGCCAGTGAAAAGCCCCAGCCCTGGAGCGGTCCAAAACCAACACCCCTTATGTGGCAACGACAGCCATTGTAACTCACGTACATATAACTGACCTACATGTCATGATGGCACCAGAGCACTTGGGAGTTAAAATAATGCCATAATAATCATGTAACCATGGAAAAATATTCTAAAAAATAAAATAAAATAATGCTATATTCCTCCTGCTTAGGAGGAATGATCAATTTACCATCTCTAAGGCAGCCAACCCTGAAAAAGAAATCATAAAAGCAACACACCTATACCTCCCACTTCATTTCTGTGACTTGTAATATTTAAAAGCAAGAGCAATATAAGAAGATTTTTAAAGTTTGGACGTAAGCTGACAAGCACTATGGATCATCCCCTATATAATGACTCTCCTGCCCTCCAGTTCCTGCCACCTGAGCTCTGCAAAGAGGAAGCAAATCAGCTCTACCATATTCCTGGCAAGTCCACGCTCCATCAATTCTCCATTCTTTATGATTTCCTCGTCTAAGTCACATCTCTCTGGCTATCATTCTACTGTACATCTTAATGATAAAAATGACTATGGTAAGAAAAGAAAAAAATAAAGAAAAGCAGTGAATTCTAAAAAAATAACATCATAATCACAATAACTAACATTTATATAATACTTAAAGAATTTGATCCTCTCTAAGACATCTCTAAGGGATTCATGATGAAAAATGCTATCCACTGCCACAGAAAGAAGTGATGGAGTCTGAATGCAGAACTAACACACCATTTTTCACTTTATTTCCTTCATGAGTTTTTTCTTATTTGTGGAATTTGTGTCTTCTTCCACAATATGACAAATAGGGAAATATATATGTATTTGATAGCCCAAGTATAACGAATATTAGATTGCTTGCCATCTTAGGGAGAGGAAATGAGAGGGAAGGAGGAAGAGAATTTGAATGAGAAAATGTCATAAAATTGTTAAAAATTGTTTCTATATGTAATTGGGGGGAAAAATAGAAAATCATTTTTTAAAAAGAGAGTTAAAAATGATACATCTTCAATGGAATTGCTTTTCTGCTCAGGGAGGGGGGAAGGAAGAGGGGTGGAAAAGAACATGAATCATGTAACCATGGAAAAATATTCTTAATTAATTCATTAATTAAAAATAAAAACTTTAAAATAGTTTAAAATGATACATGTATAACCCAGTGGAACTACTCGTCAGCTCAGGGAAGGGGGAAAGAAAGAATATGAATCATGAAACCATGAAAAAAAATATTCTTTATTTATTAATTAATTAAAAAATTTTTAAAACAATTAAAAATGATACATGCATAACCCAGTGGAAGTGCTCCTCAGCTCAGGGAGGGGGGAAGGGAAGAGAAGAAGGAAAGAATATGAATCATGTATCCTTGGAAAAATATTAATTAATTAATTAATTAGAAATAAATTTTTAAAAAGACAGTTAAAAAAATGTGATCCTTACAATAGCCCTGTGAGGAAATTGCTATTATTGTCCCCATTTTATAGATGAAGAAACTAAGACAGAGAAAGTTTAAATATTTGTCAGGGTCATAACTAGTATATGGGGCAGAATTAGAACTCAAATGACTCCAAGAGTTGCACTCTATCCACTGTTCCGCCTCGCTGCTTGCCTTTGTTGTCAGGCCCTGTTTGAACATCACATCCCTGTGGGCACAGAGTATCTTGCCCCATTGAATTTGTATCCCAAGCTCTCAGCACAGTGCCTGGCACATAGTACGTATTTAATCAATACTCTTTTGTTCACTCGTAAGAATAAAAATTCACAGAATTCTTCCATAGCAGGGACACAGCCAAAAATACTCCTCTTGAGCCTAGACTAAATATAAAATGCAAAGGATCCCTGTTCATGGACATCATTCCTTTGAGAGAAAGAGGGAAAATAATGAAGAGTTCCAAGGCCCTGGGTAAATTATTTAACTTCCTTTTTCTTATCTAAAAACTGGAAGTTTGGACGAGATGATTTCTAAGACCGCATTCAGCCCTAAAACTTCATGATCCCTTGAGTTAATGAAAAACAAGCGACCCTTTGAGACTTGGATTCCAGTCTGGAATTCTCCCAGCCTGTTGTTGATAGCACTAATTCAGTGCATAGAGAGAAACTTGGAATTTCTACCTTCTCCTCAACATACCACTCACCCTTCTGGAATGTTTCCATTTCAGCCAAAACAACATCCACGTGACGACTGAAAAGTGTTGCCCTGTCAGGAGAAGAGGCAAAGCTATTAGAAAATAGACTCTCAAGGACAGGGGCCCAGCTCTGTGTGTGTGTGTGTGTGTGTGTGTGTGTGTGTGTGTGTGTGTGTTTCCAGCTCAGGTCTCTTCTGGGCTTTCAGATCTAAAGTTTTCAAGCTCCTTGTTTGACAGACAGAAGGAAGTGAGCCACCCGTTAAGAAGTGGACCTTGGCATCCTAACCTTGAAGGAGAGCACTTCTCTGTTTAACAAAATCACAGATGCTTCCTGCACTCCCATGATTCTCTGCTTACTTCCAGATACTCACAGATAGATGTCTAAAGTCACCTTACAAAAATCAATTTATCCTCTCATAATTTGAACACCAGAAATCGGGTGAGTTGTTTTCTCCTGACAAAACTCTCCCTCTGTATCGGCTCATTTGATCCTCACGATGGCTCTCGAGGCAGCAAGCGTATTATCCCATTTTATATAGAACAGGACTGGCCTGGGCATGCTCCAAAGACCTTGTACACATTTCCCTGGGCATGCTTCAAAGGCATCTTACATATAGATGAAGAAACCGGCTTTGGGGGGGGGTTCAGTAAGTGCCAGGGACACTCTGTAAGTGGAAGGACTTGAACCTGGACATTCTAAGTCCTGCGCTCCCCAATTTCTGCTCTCTAACCCACAACCAACCCTATTTTTCTCCAAACCATGATAATCAGGTTTTTGCATTATTTTTTTTAGCAAAATTTCTCTGTACCTTCAAGTGTCCTTGTAGCCTCCCCACTCCCTTCCCCATTCCTTCTATCGCCATCCCCCAGGAGAACTTCCTTCCTTTTCAGAGGCCAAATACCAACCTAATCCCCATGCCATAAAAGACGAAATCTGTCAATAAATAGTGCAGCTGCAGGCAAGGAAATGAGGAGAGTCACTTTAAATCACTATCTCTCAAAGAAAGAAATGTATGGTCCAGAAGGACATTGTATGCAACACAATCTGGAAAGGTCTTCAATCCAAGACATGTGGGAGGATGGGGGGAGGAGGGAGAGTTCCCATTGCTCTGAACACTGACATTATTGTTCATGCAGATAAATAGCTGAAATTCTCACTAATATGAAGTCCAAGAAATGGATCAATAGCCTGGAAACAGACTTGTGCCCTAAGTATAATGCACACACACACAAAAAATGAGACTACTGCCAAACTCTATGAAAAGATTAAATCTGCTGATCTATATATTCTAAAGGGAATAAACTGGTAGAGCCTACAATTATCACTGACTATTAATACTTTATGACTTTACAGCACTGTAATGTTTACAAAGTATATATTACAAAGTGCATATATTTTATTTCTTTTAAATACTGTAATACCTATATTACATAGATGCCATTATTTGGATAAAGTGCTAGACTAAAAGTCGAGAAGACTCATGTTTCTGAGTTCAAATCTGGCCTCAGACACTGAGTAACTAGCTGGTTGACTCAAGTCACTTCATCCTGTTTCCTGAGTTTCCTAATTTGTAAAATGAGCTGGAGAAGGAAATGGAAAGCCACTCTGGTATTTTTGTGAAGAAAACTCCAAATGGGATCCAGGACAGTTAGACACAACTGAAATGACTGATCAACAGCAACAACAATTATTATTATCTCTATTTTTATAGATAAGAAAACTTTCTCAGAGAGGTTAAATTACTTGCCCAGGGTCATACATTTACTGTGAAAGCTAACTAGGTCTTTCTGATTCCAAATTTAGCTTCTTTTACAATGTCACTCTATCCCAATGAAGAAAATGTAAGTCTCCTGAGTTTAAAGAAATGGCTAAATTCGACATTCAGTTTAGAGAAAGATTCCTAGAGATACATGGTTGATGGATAATTCTTAAAAAACAAAAAAAAAAACAAACAAACAAAAGTTTCCTTTTCTTCCTAAGGAATGGGAACAAAGATAAACATAGCAAATAAATACTTTGACCCTTTGATGGTAAAAATGTCCTAAACTTGGACTATATAAATAGTTTTGAAAAAGATTTTGGGACAAACAGAATGGCATATCAGCAGCATGGTTTGGTGGAAAGAGTGACGGATTTGTGGTCAAAGGATTTTGCATTCAAATTCCAGATCTGCCATCATATGACTTTACAAAACTTGCTTACGCTCTTTGGGCTTCAATTTCCTTATATGAAACACAAGAGTATGGGGTGATGTCAGATACCTTCACCTCCCTTCTACCTCTACCTTCATGATTCAATGCCTAGGATACTGAAAGAGCCAATACCTTAAAAATAACAAATCTGCTCTTGCTCACCTTGTCTCTAATTATGGAAAGGGATGTATACAATATTATGGCAATGCCCTCTGTTAATTATCTTCCATTTATCCTATAGGTAGTTTGCTTTGTAATTATTTGTTTATATGTTGTCTCCCTCATTAAACTATAAGATCCTTGAGGACAGGGGCTCTCTTTTACCTCTTTTTTATATCCAATGCTTAGTAACTAGTAGTGCTTAATAAATGTTAATTGAATGCTCACCAGAAGAATAAAAATGGCAAGTCAAAACGGAGAACTATGAAATTATAATGACCAAGCTTGGCTCCAGAGAAGAGATAGGATCAGCTACCAGTCACCCTTCTTTGCAGAGGTTAGGATATTATGAGCATTCCCCACAGGTTGGAACATTTCATGTAGGTCTGATTGTATTTGAGGTTTTGTTGAACTGATTTTTCTGCCTTTTTTGGTATTCTTTCTCATGAGAGATGGCTCTCTGGAAGAGGGCAAGTGAGTGTAATATATTTGAAGATGAAGATAATATAAAAAACTACAATTTAAATAAAAAAACAAAAAAGTGTAGCAGCTCTGTTGTTAGTATAAAAAGCAACTACAACGTTTTGCATCAGAGAATACAAAAAATTTACCTCTTTCCATTTAGTGTAATTGTGGGGAATTGGGGATACAGAATATTGCACATTCTGTTAGATGTGACATTGGTTAATTTTGCAGAATTGCTTGGGAGCAATATCTCCAAAGTTACCTCCAAAAGGGAGTACATCCTTCACAAAAAGAACGAAGAAAAATCCACTAAGAGCAGCAATTGAGACACTTAGAAATCTTCCTCTCAAACAAAAGAGCAAATAGTTAAAACTCATGGTCTTGGTTGCTCAGAAATACCCTACATTTATTCAGAGAAGTGGAAATTGGTATCTTAAAACAAGTGGGAAACAAATTGAACCTCAATGGTATTACTGAGACCTCATGAAATGAAACTCATGCCTGGACTATGGCTCTAGATGCATATACTTTATTCAAAAGAGACAAGATAGGTCAAAGGGATAGAGAGAGATGGTGTTGTCTACTCACATGAAGATAGTAAAGAACCAGAGAAGAGAAACATGATGGAGAATATTTGGATGGAGGAGAAATAAGGGAAAAGGACAAGTGATTTTGTAGTAGATATTAGAGACCATAATAATACTAGAGACCATCTAGACAGAAATAGAACAGAGATGAGTTTGGGATGTTGTCTACAAACCTGGTACAGAAATATAACACATCAGTGACAGAAACTTCAATAATCCAGTTCATGCCCAAAGGGTGAGAATTGGCCAAATGTCAAGTCCTAGCTGACAAAAGTAACTCTATGGTTGATCAATGATTGACCAATCTATACACTGGAAAGATCCTATGAGCACCCAAAACTGATCTAATCAGTTTCATTGAGTCAAGAATTCAAGGTTCTCCTAATCACAATCTTCAAACTTCACTAATCCAGATATGCAAGGTCAGAAAACTTTCCTAAACAAAAAGATCTTGTGATCCAGAAATGAGACTTCAAGATGGGTCATGTTCTGATCCACTGATCCAAGTACCCTGCTTCCACTTGGTCCCTGTCAATCTGCCCTACAACAATATATAGCAACAGAGACCTAGAATTCCTGCTCTCAACTAAAGTGCAAACCTTATGCCCATACCACCATCCAAAGGTCTAATAAGCCACACATGCCTGAATTGTGAACCTTTGAGCACTTGCATTCCCTCTTAATACTTTACTCACAATTTCCTCATACACACACAGTAAATAATCTACTGATTTGCTTTAGTGATCATATCATCTATCAAAATGTGGGGAATTAACAAGGAATAACTCTAATCTGAATGTGATTCACAGTAATAGAGAGGAACTGGCTGCTGGGTTGAAAATGATTTGAACTGAGGGCAACTAGGTGACTCAGTGGATTGAGAGTCAAACCCAGAGATGGGAGATCCTAGGCTAAAATATGATCTCAGACAATTTCTAGGTGTGTAACCCTGGTGGGGCAAGTCACAACTCCTAGTGTCTAACCCTTACCACTCTTCTACCCTGAAACCAGTACACAGGAAGGAAGGGAGAGAGGAAGAGAGGGAGGAAGGGAGGGAGGAAGAGAGGGAGGAAGGGAGAGAGAGGGAGAAAAAGAAAGGGAGGGTAGAAGAGGAGGGAAAGAAGGAAAGGAGGGAGGGAGGAGAGAAGATAAGGAAGGAAAGAAGGACAGAAGGAAGGATGGAATGAAGGAAGGAAGGAAGGAAGGAAGGAAGGAAGGAAGGAAGAAAAGAAGGAAAGAATGAAAGAGGAAATTATTTGATTATTCCCTTAAGATAGGGAATGATTCCCTTAAAGCAAAGTGACCACTCCATCCTGGAGTTTGTAATGCAGAAGAAGAAGAAAACTGAGAATAGTCAGACACACATCCTAGTGGTTAAAATTTATTTCAAGGAGTTCAGAGTTAAATAGGTATTATGTCATGGACTAAAATACTACAGGAAAAAATCAATTCAAGATAGAGATGCTTAGGAATGAAATTTTGAAAACATCGAGGAATAATTACAATGAAAAGGGAAAGTCATTTTTATCCTGACCAAAGTGGATGCTCAGTTAAATCTATCAATTTAGATTTTGATAAAGGAAAATACAGAAATTGGAAGGAAAAAAAAGGCCAGGTAAAAGAATACAAATGTAAAATCATGGCAAAGTCCTGGAAAATGGTATCAGGAATACTAACAATCAAAAAGGCTGGTGAGGGAAGCAAAGGTCAACACAATCACAATAACAAGGACTTTTGTTAAAGCTATATTGGGAGAAAAAGGAAGAAAAGAGAAGGAATAATACTTTGATATGTAAATGAGATAATGAGAATTAGCAATAGTGAGGAGTCAGATAATTTCAATTCCCATTTTCTTTCTGTTGGACAATCTAGTCAGGTTATCCAGTAGGGGAAAGTCATTTTGTATATGGATTGGACTACCTATTTATTGAGGTCCATTCCAATTACCAAATTCTGCTTTTCTATAATTCTCTTTTTTTAATACATTTGGAAACGAATATGAAAGGAACAAAACTCAACAATAAAAACAGAATAATTTTTAAAGCAAATCTACATGGTGACATGGTACAATGAGACCACCCTTCAAAAGCACTACTTTTGGGAAATATTGAGACAATCTGAATATCCTCAAAACAGACACACACCAAAACAAATCTAAGCATTCATGACCCTTCTGTGATTTGAAGAAACACAAATCTCCAAAACTCACCATTTTATTGCATGCCCCTCTTCTCCTATGAATAACAACTCATGTTAGTATTTCATTTGCACAGAGAGCCTTCTTAATGGATGACATAGAATGAAAGAGTGATATTGCCCAATTGTACTGGTCAGGAGATTCATCATCTTATGTCAGATCACTGTGGATCCCAATGATTACTGAACATTCTGTACATAGCCTTAGGAAACTGCCTAAAGCACTGACAAGTTAAATGGCTTACCCATACTTACACAATTACTAAATACTACATATATCAGATAGGAGACAAACTAAAAGCCAGTCCTTTGGATACTATCCCATCCTGACTCTCAAAAAATGATACCAAAAAACTATAATACACATTTTATCCATATATACGATAAATATAAATATACATCTATATACATAACAAAAACATTATTAAAGTCACATTCCACTTTTTAAAGCTCCATATTATTAATAGACAATTACTGCCAAAGTCCAACCTATTTGTTTTCAACAATAGGATTAATTCCAAAGGCACAGGTGAAATATAAACTATTATTTGTCAGCTTTGACTCTGAGTAGTCTAATTCTTTGAGTTTGGTTAGTATATATTTAGAGTTGACAAGGACATATTAAGTAGTAGCAGTTTGAATCAAGGACCCTATTTAGGTATTAAGTTCTAGCAATAATTAATTATTTATTTTTAGTAACCTGCCTGCTATCTTACCAAGTTGAATAGCAAATGGCTTATAGACTGAAAGGGTTGGAAATATAAATCATCACATTAATTTTTCCCAAGTGCTCATTTTTTTCCATTGAAAAAGCTCTAGGTAGTATCTTATGTAATGTTACCAACAAGTCCAAAGTTTTCAAATGTAACGAGGTCGGGATAAGTGAGGCAATGCATGGAGAATCTACTCCAGATTTAGATTCTTTAAAATCTTAGAGTACTTATCTTTCCTAGGCTTTATGATTTCACTAAAATATTCACCCCTGTTGGTCTAATTGTAGCCCCAGAGGAAAACAGAACACGGCAATAAGTGGGAGTGCTGTGCTAAAAAATTATCCACATTGAGTAAAAATGGCAAATTTGACTTTTTGCCAGCTTCATCACTGAGCAAAAAAACATGTACTTTTCACTGAGTGAAGGTTTGCAAATTTTGCCATAAGCAAAACACATTTTTATTGCATCCTGAGTAATTTCCCATGATAGAAAAATATTTTCCACCTCACTTTAGAATCTTTTCTCACAAAAATGCAAAAACTTTGTAAAGAGGTAAAATATCGAATACCCCATTGAAAAGAACAGCCGTAATAAGGCAGTCCAAAATGTGAGTTGAGGTTGGGTTGGGGGAAGGGTAGGGAAGGGGAAAAGTATATACTTTTCTGAATTCCTCTCGAATATGGCAATAACTTTCAGGATGGAAACTCCCAGCACTAATCTGATAGACCCGTATCCCTGGGCAAGTCAAACATGCTATTGCCAGAAATGGTTGGGTTTTCCACAGTTTAAAAGAAATACCAGAATCCGCTTTGAAGAAAAATGAGTACATGTACCTGTTCTCTGTCCCAGATTGAACCAAATAAAGTTCAAACTTATTTCTTTAGGGCAGGAGAATTTAAACTTGTTCATTGTGTTCAGATCCCCATTGGCAGTCTGGTAAAATCTATGGACTTCTCCAAATCCCGTTTTTAATATGTGAAAATAATTGGCAGGATTAGGGAGGAAACCGATTACGCTGAAATATCTTTATCTGAGTATTAAAAAATAAAAAGTTCACAAACGCCAGGTTAAAAATCCATGCTTTGGGGGGTGCACTTGGGTGGCTCATTGGGCTGAGAGCTAGGTCTAGAAATGGGAGGTCCTGGGTCCAAATCTGGTGGTCAGATACTTTCTAATTGGGTGACTCTGGACAAATCACTCAACCTCCATTGCCATTTACCTCCCTACTCTTCTGCTTTGGAATCAATATACTGTGTTAATTCTAAGACCGAAGGTAAGGATTTAAAAAAAAAATTCATGCTTTGAAGAAATGTTAATAAAAGTAGCAAATCCAAGAGACACTAGAAAATGGCTTAATAAATTACTGGACACACAATAGGAAATGAAAGAGGAAATGTAAGAATGATGTGAACATTCAATAAATATTGTTTGATAATGGCTTAACACACTGTGTGGGGGAAGGTTGTCCAGCAAGAACATTCCAATCCCACTGGGTCTGGCCTTCAGGTACAAAGCCAAAGAAATGGGGTCCAATCCAGTCAGAGTTCTTATCCAAGGCTATAAAGCCTGAAGGCATCCACGCAGTCTAGGAATCTGTGTGGGGCCTACTTGGGCCTAACACTCCTCAACATCTGCCCTTTAAAGAATAATTTGCTCAAAACAAAAACAAAAACAAAAAAAAACCCTCAGATCATTTTTTTGCATAGATTTTCCAGAAACAATTGACTTAAAAAAAAAGTTGATTAGGAATTCACAAGAAAACTCACAAATAACCCCAGAATCTTTTTTAGGCCTTGGCCTGCTTGAGAAACACTGAGCATCGTGGGGCCAAAGTCTTCCTGGGGTTGTGGGGAATGGAGAGACTGCACACATCCGTGCACCCAGGCCACCCAACAAGTGTTTTGGCAGGAGAGAGAGGAAGAATCTTTCCTCCCACCTGCGAGACAGCTGCATTGCTAGGAGGCCCCAAAGCACCTGTGTATACATACCTGGGGCTGTGTAGGCATCACCCACAGAAGGAATGGACAGAGCAGAGCTGAACTAAGCACTGGGCCCATTCTCCACACACACACATCTGCCCTGCCTCTAGAGTCCAAGTCCTGGGAAAGGACTGAAGAAAGCCAGAGGAACGACTCTTCCATGATCCTGTCCTCCACAGCTATGGCAGTTCTAGGCCACAACAGGAACATTTTCCAGTTCAGTCAGAAGCAAAAGCCCAATTCGCTTAAAGAAAAGAAGGAAAAGAGAAAAGGGATGCTCTCAAAGGCTCTTCAGCTAGGGGGCAGGTGAATTAAACACCAGGTCTTTGAGTTGGGAAAATCTGATGTTTTTGTTTTCTTTTGTTTTGGTAGTTGTTATTTTTTTTGAACAATTGTTCTATTTTCAAAAATAAAAAGCAAGGAAACAAGTTTTTTTGAAAAATTGTTCTATTTTCAAAAATAAAAAGCAAGGAAACAAATTTTCTGGGTGTTGGGGAATGTAGGAGCTGAAATAGAAGCCATTATAAGACAGGAAAAAAGAAGACACCAAATCACAGTACTTAATATAAGCTAGCCTTCACACATTTACTTTTTCTGTGACTCCAGGAAAGTCGTTTAAATTCTATAAGTCTCCAATTCCTCATTCATAAAAGGAGAGAACTGGACTAGATGGCATTGAGGGATCCATCCATATCCACAATTATGATTCTACAGTGCAGTTCCCCAAGGCCTATTAGTCTGGGGTTAGAATATTTACACCAGGCCCTAAGAGGATAGAAAGCCTGCTCTGAAGTAGAAAGGCCTTGCCTTCTATTGTCTCACACAACAGAATTGCTGCCAAGCTTCTTCGCCAACATCATTTACAGAGGAGTTATTACCACAAGCAGCAGGATGACCCATAATCTAAATATGTGCAAATACCCTGTCTGGCAAGGGAAGAAAATAACAGGAAAGAGCATTCGATCTATACCCTGTCTCCTTGATCCTTGTTTATGTCATTACCCATTTCTTAAAATTAAAGATGGTGCCCAAATACCTAAATCTGCTTTCTAGCATAACAACAATAAAAGGCCTCAAGACAGTTTTTTTAACTGATTTTAAAAATATGCATATTTTTTAAAACCCTTAGTATTTCCCTAGTCATTTTGAATATAATCTGTTATTTTAAAGTGGGAATCAGAAACCACTTTACGACCTCTCCCATAAAATATTGTTCAAGAAAAATATCCCTATCCAAAACCAAGATGGTAACTGTGGTGGGACCCGGTGAAATTAAGTTTTAAAAGTTGCAGTCATAACATAGGCCCAGCTATGTTGACCTCAATGACCAGTCTTGAAGAAAGGAGGGAGGGGAGAGAGATGCTAAGAAAGAATTCTTTACACACTCAAAATTCTCAATCAAAATTTGACTGGTCAGCCTCCATTTCTCCTGTGGACTAAAACCCCAGCATGAGCCATCTCTCCTCACCAGGAAGCATGGGATGTGTGTCTGTGTGTTTGTGTTGTGGATTTGGGGGTAAAGAGAAAATGGTGGGAATGGAATCTCAGTGAGGAACAATAAGTCTCTCAGCCAGAATGGGAGCAAAGGGAATGCACTCAGTTTCAAAGGCTTCCAAAGGGACATTTAAAATGCAGATTCCAAGGACAGGGAGAATATAAGTTACTTCAGAAATATGTGACTGAATACTGTGCCAAAAACCTGTCAGCAGAAGGACAAGGCAGAATCCTAGCCCAGGCCAAAGTCAGAAACAGATTTACGATGACTGGTTTTCAGAAGAAAGCCAGGGATTGGCTGGAGGTTTTGCAGTCCTGTAACTTCCAATCTTCTCAAGCCCAAGAAGAACAAGGTAAACCACTGTCATAAGGTATCCTGCTTGGCATCCGTCATAAGACCATGGAGTAGAGATGGAAAGGATGTTAGAAGTCATCTAGTCCATTCCCTCTCTCTCTCTTTACAGATGAAGAAACTTAAAGCCCAGGGAAGTTACACAAGCTCCTTGAGCTCCATTCTTTTTATCTGTATCCCCAGAACCTCACAGGGACCTGGCACAAAGTATGTCCTTGATAAATGCACTTTGATAAATGGGAAAGGACCTGTTTGTACAGAAATATTTGTGGCTGCTCTTTTTGTGGTGGCAAAGAATTGGAAAGTAAGGGATGTCCCTCAATTGGGCAATGGATCAACAAATTGTGGTATACGCTGGGAATGGAATGCCATTGTGCAATAAGGAATGATGAACAGAATGATTTCAGAAAAATCTGGAAAGACCTCCCTGAACTGCTGCAGAATGAAATGAGGAGAACCAGGAAAGCACTGTGAACAGTAACTGAGACATTGTAGGACGATCAAATGTGATACTTTGCTTCTAACAGCAGTACAATGATCCAGAACAATTATGAGGGATTTATGAAAAAGAATGCTACCCACCTCCAGAGAAATAACTGTTGGAGTAGAAATGTAGATGGAAAAATATAATTTATCCCTTGTTTATTTGGATATGTGATTTGGGATTTTGGTTTTATAAGATCATTCACTTACAAAATGAATCATATGGAAATATACTTTGTATGATAATACATGTATAACACAGAAACAAATAAATTAATACAAAAAAAAGAAAATAAATAAATGCACTTTTATTACCAAATGTGACAAAAGATGTGGTTGGTTTTCAGTTACTTCAGTTGTGTTTGATTCATTGGAGTTTTGGCAAAGATAAGGCAGCAATGTGCCATTTCCTTCTGCAGTTGACTTTGCAGATGAGGCAAGTAAGGCAAGCAAGGTTAAGTGACTTTCTCAGGATGTGTCTGAGACCAGATTTGAACTCAGAAAGAAGAATCTTCCTGATTCTGAGCTGCCTGTTCTATCCACTATCTGGCTGCCCTGTTTGTACTCTGCTGCCCTTAAAAATCTGCTTAGTGAGGCAGCAACTTGTAAAGCCTTCTGAGAACAGTGAATGCAATTGGATTTGAGTTCAGTGTTGCTCTTGGTCCATCATGCAACCATTCTAGGCTGTCGGTAAAATGAGGAAGATGATACTTTCGCTACCTACCTGACCACATTGTTATAAAGAAAGCATTCAGCAAAGCCTAAATTTGTGAAACTATGAACTATTAGCAAGTATGTAAAGCATCTCATATATTTCTAATTGCTATATAAATGTCAGTTGTTGCAATTCACATGACTTCTGTTATCCAAACATTCTATTAAAAAATACAGTAATCTAATCACAACAGAAAAATCACTGAATAAGATTTGAGCTTTTCTCCAAATCATCTGCTGACTAGTCTTGTGATCTTGGGAAAAATCATTAACTATACAGCAATGCATATTCTTTCATTTTAAAACAATTAATCCTCTTTCATATTTATTTAGATCTTCTCATAAACGAATGGTTATTGAAATTATGGATAAAATTGTCATCCTTGAAGCCAAGAAGGTCTAGTCCAAGGCCCATCTCCCTTCCCACACACATTTATATTCACCCACATACTGGCTTTGTGGGTGTTAATCTCTCAGCGTTCTGCAAGGCTGTGATGTTCAAAAAAGATAGTGACCATTGTTGGTAAGAGTGTCCTCACCTGAGAGTCCCTGATAGTAATGAAATCACAGATGTAGCCTCCATCTCTGTGGGCTCTGCTTATCACTTCCCTAAGCGATTTTCTCTCTACTATTTCCACCTCTTTGCTTACCTTTCTGTTACCTGAGTCTTCTTGTTGTTTTTTAAAGACTGTTTTTCTAACTTACATATAGAAACAATTTTTACATTCTTTTTTAAAATAATTTTTAGGTCCAAATTCTCCTCCATTTTGAAAATACAAGCACTTTGATATAGATTATACATATTGTCATATAAAATATATTTCAGTATTACCCATCTCACAAAAAAAGAACACTGACAAAAAATTAATAAGAAAAAAAAGAAAAAGAAAGTAAAAAAGCCTACTTCGATATGCATTCAAATTCCACCAGTTCTTCCTTTGGAGGTGGAGAGCATTTTTTTATGATAAATTCTTCAAAGTTGTCTCAATCACTGTGCTGTCAAGAATAGCCAAGTCATTCACAGTTGATCATCATACAATATTGCTGATACTATGTGCAGTGATCTCCTGGTTCTACTCACTTCACTTTTCATCAGTTCATGTAAATCTTCCCACATTTTTCTGAGACCTCTTGCTGTTCTTCATACACAGTATGCCATGCCTCATCTTTACAGCCTTTGCACTGACTATACCACATTTTCAAAATTTACTCTTTCCCTTCTGGCTCATAGACTCTTTCACCTTCTTCAAAACTCAAGTAAAGCAGCTCTTTCTACCTATGACCTTTCTGGATACCTCCAAATGTTAGTACCTTCTCTCCCTAAATCACTTCATATTTATTTTGTATTTATTATCCACACATTTTGTATATTCCTTCATTTTTTGGTCTGTCAGTGGCTAGCACAGAATATATATATATATAATTAGGATAGCCTTTGTTGATTTCAAATCTACTAGTGTCCCTGGCTTACACTTCTCCTTTGAGTAGCCTCTTCATTTCCACTCTCTCTGAGCAGCAATATCTCCCCCTTTCCATCTGCTAAACCATGGCCATCCCATAAGTTAGAAACTTGACTTAAATATTACTTCCCACTCAAGACACTTAATCAGACTGGGTAAATTATTTAACGAAACATGCCTTTCCCCAGTTTCCAATCAAGTTCACAAATATGAAGGTGAGAGAAGGCAGGGAAGAGGCTAAAATAATATATACTTCATCTCCAACAAAAGGAAGACTGAACCTAGAATACGGAATGGGGGAGGAAGAGAGACTGAAATTATGAAATTCTATGTACAGCATCTTTGTGTATGAAAATGATGCACTACAGGGAGAGATGAAGCATTTCAAACCAAAAAGAACTCTGCGCTTAAAGTCCTGAACCTTCTAGATTCGAGTCCCAGCTTCAATACTTAATGGTGATGTGATATAGGGCAAGTTACTTAATACCCTGACACTCAGACTCTCTATCAGTATAACAGCAATCATAATATACTAATACATTTTTGTAAGAAAACCATTTTATGAACATCAAAGTGTTATGCAAATGCTAGTTTATATTTTAATTAATTTGTTTGTTACATTTAAATATCCTCCCTCCTTACTCTCCCCACATTAGAAAAGGTTTCATTTGACAAAAAGATATGTATATTAAAACTTTGTCTTACTTTTTTCTATTTATCAGTTCTTTCTCTGGAGATACACATGCATAAGTCATTCTGCCACAATGTTTCTGTTTATGTAATATTCTCTTGGTTCTTCTCATTTCACTCTTCACAATTTCATGAAGGTCTTTCCATATTTTTCTAAAATTAACCTATTAATAATTTCTTATGACAGAGTAGTATTCTATCACAGCCATATGCCATAATTTGTTTAGTTATTCCCTAGTTAAGATCCCTTCGATCTCCAATTCTTTGACATCACAAAGAGAGCTGCTCTAAATATTTTAAAACATGGTTCCTTCTCCATTTTCTTTGATCACCTTAGGAAATAAACCTAATAGTATTGTATTGCAGGGTCAAAAGATATATATATACATATACATATGTATATATATATATATATAATGTTCTATAATTTTGAGCATAATACCAGATTGCTCTCCAAAATGGTTGAGTAAATTCACAACTCCACCAACAATGTATTAGCATCCCCATTCTTCCATGTCCCCTCCAGCATTTGTTATTTTTCCTATTGACCATTTTAGTCAATATTATAGGTATGAGCTGGTTGGTATGATATAATCAATATTATTAGGAAATATATATGTTCCCAGTGAATATGCAACAGCTGCTACCTACCAGTCAACTAACATCTAACCATTCATAATCAGTACTGTAATAAGAGTATCTTACACTAGAATTTCTACCATCAATAAATCAAAAAATGGTCATTTATGAACTATATTCAATGTGAAGGGCATTATTCTAGGTGACAGTGAATAGAATAATCTCTGCTAACAAGTAGCTGTTACCATCTTATTTCTAGTTTTGTTTTGAGTGTATAAATATACATATAAATATATGAATAAAATAAATGCAAATCAGGACAATGTAGTTTAAGTACAAAGTCATTTGGAATAAAGGGTACCAATAAATGAAGAAATCAGAAAAGGCTTTATGGAAATGATTCATAAACTGTATCTTAAAGGAAGAGAGGGATCCTACGGGGTGAAGGTGAGGAGACAGTGCATTCCAGGTTCAGAGGACAGTCAGTATAAAAGTATGGTGATCAAAGATGGGATGAGATATATGAAAAGCCAGTATGACTAACTCACAGAGTATGGAAAGGGTTGCAACACCATGAAGATGGAAAGACATCCTTGGGCTATGTTGTGAAAAGCTTTAAAAATTAAGAGAAGGTGTCAGCTAGGTAGCTCATTGAATACAGAGAGGAAGCCCAGGGTTCACATCTGGCCTCAGATATTTCCTAGCCCTGTGACACTGGACAAGTCACTTAACTCTCATTGCCTAACCCTTACTGCTCTTCTGCCTTGGAACCAATACACAGTATTAATTCTAAGATGTGAGTAAAGGGTTTTAAAAAATCAACAAAGAAGTACATATTATATCTTAGAGCAGTAAATAAAAATTAAATAGAACTAGGGACCATTAAAATCATACAAAAGAATCTCTGCTGGCTGCATGCTGACTTAGAAAAATACATATTAACATTATCTATATTTTATTGTATTTTTTATTTCTTGTTAAATTTTCCAAATTTATTTTTCATCTTGCTAGTTCGACACTCAGGAATGTTCTGGGGCTGAAGCTATGGGTTTGACACCTCAGAGAAAACAAGGATCCATTGGTTTGATGAGTAGGGGATTAACATGATCAGTTTTTTAATTCAAGGAAATCATCTTAGTAGCAGTACAAAAGATGGACTGGTTGGTTGTTGTCCTTCATACTCAAAGAGAACCAAATTGGATGATGTCTTTTCCCTGGTGAATAAATTGGATTTAAGAGAAGCAGAGTAGTATGAAGTAGTCAGCCTTACTTTTTCCAAGCCATCAAAGTCCAAGTGGAAAGATAAAGTAAGCACTAGACGGGGAGAGACTTTGAGGCAATTAGGAAGCCATTGAAATAATCCAGAAGAAAAGTGACAAGAGCCTACTAACGTGGTAATGATATGAGAATCTTATTTGACAGAGATTTTGGAATTAAAAATGGCAAGATTTGGCGATTGATTTTATTTGGGGGCAAAGGAGAGGGAGGAATTGAGAATAATGGCAAGGTTATGGATCTGGAGCCTGGAAGGATGGCGATCCCTTTCATAAAAACAGGGAAGTCTGGAAGAGAAGAAGTTTGGAGTGAAACAATGAGTTCACACAGGTTAATCTGAGATGCCTCTGGGGCACCCAGTTAGAAATGTCCAGTAGGCTATTGATGAGCTATTTTGAGGCAGGCACTGTCTTTTGCATTTCTCTGTATTGCCAGCACTTAGCACAGTGTCTGGAATATACAAGGTACTTAACAAGTGTTTAATAACTAACTTACTAATTTAGATCAGAGGATAGACTAGGGCCAAATAGATATATCCATCTAGAAGTCATCTTCATAGAGATGATAATTAAACTCATGGGAGAATGATGAAGCTATCAAGAAAGAAAATGAAGAGATAAAACGTCCTATGACAGAACCCTTTGGGAAGAGTCTCAGTTAGGGGACACGATATAGATAATGATGGTGAATTTAGCAATGAAAATAGAATGGCATTCAGCTAAGTAGAAGACAAGCAGTGTTACCAAAAAGGGGAGAGGAACAGATATACTTCAGATATACTGAAGGAGGATAGGGAAAACAGTGTCAAATGCAGCAGATAGGACACATAAGTTAGAGAGAGAGAGAGAGAGAGAGAGAGAGAGAGAGAGAGAGAGAGAGAGAGAGAGAGAGAGAGAGAGAGAGAGAAAGAGAGAGAGAGAGAGAATAGACAATAGTCTATATATATGTCTCTATTTTCACATCACTTTTTCCCATTCAATGATTTTTCTTTCCCCACCTTCTCCAAATCTAATCAAACTGTGCTAACAAAGGACAACCATGACTTCTCCAATTCCCAAACCTATATCCTTTGTTCCTTCCTTGACCTTCTGATAACATTTACCAGATTCTTTCTCTTCAACATTAGCCTTTTTTAGCTTTTTAAAATATTGTAAATTAACAAGCACTTATTTTCTCTCTCCCAACTCTGCCCCCTTCCATTCCCATATCACTGAAAAAGAAAAAATGAAAATTCTTGTAACAAATATGCATAGTTGAGGGAATCTAATTCCCATACTGGAAAACTCTTTTCTCATTTCACTTTTTCTCATTTCATGCTGCTTTCTTTTTTTTACAGTTTGCCTATTCCTTCCCTATGTTATTCACTGGATCCTTCTGTTCTCCCTGCCCCTCAGATGATGACATTCCTCAGGGTTGTGATCTTGGCATGTTTCTATCTCTACATTATCTCCTTTAGCAGTCCCATACATTTCCATGGCTTCAACTACTAAATCTGTAAGTCCAGACCTAATACATCTGCAGCTGCTTCTGGTTATCCAACTGGGAGAAAAATTGGAGTAAGAGACAAGGAACCAAGCCAGACACAAGTTCTGGGAGATAGTTATTGAAATCATAGTTTGAAGCAAGGGCTTAGTCATTGGGATATCCAATCCAATCTTATAAACATTTATTAAGCACTTACTATGTGCAAACACTGTGCTACATGCTGGTAACACTAGGAAAAAACTAAAAGCAATTTGTGCCTTCAAGGAGTTTACGATGTATTGGATGATTAAAGCCCATACATATACATAAATGCTTACATGTTTGCATATTTGTACATGCACAAATAAATAAATAAATGAGGACTGAAAGAACACTAAGTAGGGAGATCAACAAAAGTTTCCCATAGGAGGTAACATGATCTACATCTTGACATCCCCAAAAGGGAGGTTTTCAGTCAACTAGATCAACAAATATAATATTTAATTGTATCAAATAAATCAACAAATATCTATTATTTGTTGTACTTACTCTGCACTAGGCACTGAAGATTAATAAAAAAGAAACAATCTCTAACTTCAAGATGCTTAATTCAGTAAGAGAGAAAACATGCTCATAGAAAAGAAATATACATACATATATGTAAATGTATATACCAACACACAAAGTAAATATAAAATAATTTTGGCTGGGAATGAAGAGGAAGTAAGGGAAAGGAAATAAGGTTTTATTAAGTACCTAATATGTGCCAAGCAGGGATTAGATGACACTAGCCTAACTTTAGCCTTGCTAGTTGAGGATTTAGGTGGCACTGTGGATGGATCCTTGGATTTAGAATCAGAAAGTCTAGAGCTCAAAGCTGACCTCAGATCTTACTAGCTGTGACCTGGGGCAAGTCACTTAACCTTTGTTTGCCTTAGTTTCCTCATTTGTAAGATGGGGAGAATAATAGAACCTACTTCCCAGGGTTATTGTGAGGACCAAATAAAATAATATATATAAAACACTTATTAGCACACAGTGCTTGGCAAATAACAAACACTATATAAATTTTAGCTATTATCAATATGAATGTTAAAATAAATATATTTTAAAATTAGGTATTGACTAGAACTTTTTGGACACTGAATCATTTTGAAGTTATCTCAAAATTTACTCAAAGAAAGTGAAAGTATTTTGAACATTATATAATTAATATTAGATTCTTTGCAATAATTTATTTTAAACCATTGCAATTCTTTGTTACATTTGGCAAGTACACTAAACAATTAGAAATGTAACTTGATATAGCAGGTATAAATCTACTTAATAGAGATTTATTTTATTGTTGTTTTTGCTTTAGGAGAAAGTGAGAATAAACTGGGCTTGATGACACATACCTGTGATCTCAGGTACCAACCAATCAAAAAACATTTATTAAGTGCCTACAATGTGCCAAGCATGGTGCTAAATTCTACAAAGCTTACAGATACAAAAATAGGTAAACAACAATTCTTGCCTTCAATGAGCCCAATTGAGGAGGAGACAACACACAAAAAGAATCATGATAAAGATGCAGCTGGGTGAGAAATGAGAAGATAGCTGCACTGAGGTCCCTCCTTAAATGGAAGGACTGGGAAAAGTTTTCTGATATCCATCATCCACTCTCTGCAGTCAGAGGGAAGGAAAAATCATGGGGCCAAGGAGGTACTGAGAACATACTAATTTCAGAATTGATGCATTCTTATAGAAAGATGAGTTCAGAAAAAAAACAGGAAAAATTCACAAGAACAGAGAAAAAATGTTAAGTGAGAAGAACCAGGAGAACACAGTACCATGAACAACTGTGAAGGATGTAATTCTTAGCAGCAAAACAAGGTTCCAAGATAACCCCAAGGGACTCTTGATAAAAAAAAAAAAAAGAAAACCCACTATACACAGCCAAAGAAGGACCTATTGGAATCTGATTGCAGATCAAATCATGCTTTCCTTCACTTTATTTCATGGGTTTTTTACTGTATATGTGATATGTGTCTTCGGTCATGACATGGGAAATATGGGAATATTTATTGCTTGAAAGCATTGGTATAATCTATATTAGACTATTTACTATCTCAAGGAAGGAAGAGAGAGGGAGAGAATCTGAATCATAAAATGCCAGAAAACAATTGTCCAAAATTGTTTCTACATGTAATTGAAAAATATAAAATTTAATTACTTTTTTAAAAAAATGAGTTCCTAAGAGGAAATTATGAAGTCCTAGAGATTCCAGCAACTGAGGAGAGTAAAGTTGGCAGAGGAACTGGGATGAGATAAGCTGATCAGGTGCAAATCCCAAACCTGGCATCAAAACAGTGAACTCTCTGGAAAAAGGAAATGGGGTTTTAACTAAGTTGCCTAAGGAGACAGCCCAAGTAAAAAAAAAAGAGTTTTGCCAAGCAAATCTATAGTGAGATCGAGCCAATGAGTAGCCCTTGTACTTCCAGCCTAGGCAGAATCCGGAGACCAATTCTCAAAAAAAGGGGAGAGGAATCAACTAAGACTCCTACTTACTAGGATTGTTGACAAGATCAAAAGAAAGATGTCTGGGTACTAAATGAGTGAGTTCCTGTGCTAAGGTTGTTTTCTATCCACCCAAGGGAGAGATCATTGGTCCCAGAGTGGAGGGCAGGGTCTAATTTACAGGTTAGGGTCAAATGGTTCCACCTGTGCTTGGGGAAAAGAGTTTATTCAAGACTATAGATTCATTATAGGCTTTGGGGCTTGAAATAGACCTTGTGATAGGAGAAGACTCTCAAAACTGGGGACAGAAAGGCTTTCAGAACTGGGTGGAGGATAGAAACAGAGATGGGAGGAAATGTGTAATCATATTAAATCATATTTATATATCACTTTAAAGTTTGCAAATGCTTTTTACTCTCAATAGCACTGTGAGATTGATAGTGCATGCATTATTTTCAAGAGACCACAACACGCAATTAATCTGTGCTTTCATCAATGAGGAAAACTCCTAGGGAGAACTCTCTCTTCCAAGGTATATCTAAACTACTAGATTTTCGTGAATTTATCTTGGGTGACTAGAAGTCAAAGGACTTTCTCAGGGTCACCAGGAGGATTTGAACGTAGATCTTCTTGACTCCACTCTTAGTGCTCTACTATACCAGATTACCTCTGAAAGTTAATGACTTGCCACAGCTAATGGATATCAGAGACAGGATTCAAAATCTGATCTAACTCCAAGTTTAGTACTCCTTCCATCATTTAGTTTGGCAACCACAAACATATGCCTTGTCTTACTGCAAATGCGGGCTTATTGAAGGATAGCTAAGCCTGGCTTCTGACTATGGACTACACAAAACATTGAATTCAAACATCTTAAGAAATAGCATATATTTCCATGTATTAAAGGCATGTGTCAGTGAAGAACAACTCACTTGCAATGAAAGATTAGCCTGGAAAACAAAGCTGTAAGTAAAAACCCACTTCACAAATTTGCTAATCTCTTTTACTAGCTCTGAACATTAGTCTCTATTTGACCTTTTGGGTAATTACCAGAGTGTCAGTCCAGCACAAATTGATATATCTACTTTGTAGGAGTTTCCCCTCCAAGAATTTTTTTGAGACTTTTAAGCTTGATTTCTTCTCTCTGTTCCTCTCATAGACCATATCCATTCCAAGATAAGAAAGGTAGGATAGAGGGAATTGTGGTGTGCTGGAAGGCAGAAATGACTCTCCATGAACCTGAAGAAGGGGACTATGCTTAGACCAACGCTAAAATTCACCCCTAAAACTTGAGGAAAGCAGGACTTTATTTTTGATGTTTACATATTAGGCCATTTTATTTATATAGTAATTATTCCCTAGGAGAGAGAGGTTAGCAGGGAGACAGGTAGAAAAAGAGAAAGATGGAAAGACAAACAAGGAGCAAGACAGGGTCAGAAAGGTATAATTTCTTTATAGCTAGCAGTATGGATACAGAGGAGAAGCTAGGTGGTGCAAAAGATAAGAGTGCTGGGCTTCAAGATTGATCTTAAGTTCCAATTGTTTCAGATACTTACTAGCTATGTGACCCTGAGCTAGTCACTTAACTCTATTTGCCTCAGTTTTCTCATCTGTGAAATGAGCGAGAGAAGGAGAAAACCCCAAATGGGATCATGAAAAATGGAACAAACAGAAATGATTGAATAACAACTTCCTGACTCTGAATCTGGCATTCTAACCACTTACCATAGCACATAGCACAACTGCCTTAATGATTTGTACAGTCCCTCTGAGATTGTTTAGCATGGAACTTCTATAAGCTTTGATTCAGTTGTAAGAGTTTGAGTCATCTTCACAAATGTCTAATTGTGTCTTTTTAATAAATAGGTTATTTTTAAAAATCATTAAGTTCAACATTCCAAGGAAAGAAGTACTGTAGTCAAAATTGTGATTAAATAATATAATTTTTGTTTTGTTTTTGCAAACTAGATTTCAATTCACACTCAAGAAAAAACAAAAAGGTAAAAAAATTGTCTATTACCTAAACTATGGCATGCAGTTGCATAAGTAGTTTAATTATTTAACATATCAGTATGTACCGTTAGCATGGAATTAATCTTCATTTCAGTTTTTTATAACCATCCAGAATGGATAGACATAATGGGAAAGGGGGAAAGGAGAAATTTTACAGTGCTTTTGATCATATAATTAGCACACACATACATATAAACACCGACACACAAAATCCATTTTTATCAAGTCAGTGTTTTCCCAGTGAAGAATCTGTGAATGAGAATCAATGAAGGGCAAAGCAACGATTAAGCCCCCATTCTGAGCCAGGCATAGCACTAATTTGTTTCACAAATATTATCTCATTTGATCCTCACAATGACCCTGAAAGAGAAGCATTATTAATATTCCCATTTTATAGTTGAGGAAACTGAGTCAGACAGCAATTAAAGTAACTTACCCAGAGTTATACAACTAGTAAGTTTCTGAGACTAGATTTGAATTCAGGTCTTCCTGATTCCAGTCTCAGCACTCTTCGGATAACCAACAGAAGCAAAGGATCAAAACTACAAGTGGCGAAAAGAATAATGGAGAATATACATAGTGAGAATGAGTGGGCTACAGTACCTTACTACTAATAACCAATGTTCAAGTAGTAGCATAAAAGTTATCACCCAGGAAAAGTAAGATCAGAAAAGTGAACCCATAATGTAGCAAGAGAGAAGAATAACAGAGTTGTGATCCAGGTGTTATAGTAATACCCAGGTAAACTTAAAAAAAAAATAAGAAAATTCTCCTGATCATCAGAGGATCATTTATGGAGGATTTATAGAAAAAGGAGAAGAGTAGAGAGAATAGATGTCTTAGCATCTCCCTCTTCCCTCCTCCCCACATTGATGAGATCATGAATCTGAAGAAGTATTGAATTACTCAAACAGGTATGGACTAAACGATGGGAAGAACCAGAGACCAATGAAGGTAATTCTATATTTGTCCAAGTCGAAGAAGATCATAGCAAAGAAGAAAGGCTAGAATGAGCTCAGAAATATATGGGATTTGCTTATGCATTCAGGACAAAAGGGAAAAGAAAAAGAGGGATCAGAGATGCATTCAAGGTCAAAGATGTGATGGACTGATCATAAATCAAGCCCATTAAATGACAAAGTAGGATTAAGAACAAGGAGCTAAAACCACCCCAAAGGGACAGAACTGTACACAGTATGTCTGGATACATATACCTCATAGAAATATAATCCTTTGATACAAAGTGAAAATTTTATATGAAAACACAAACTATCCCAAAACTATAAAAAAAGCCATCTGCCTGTCTTCTAAAGAACAACAAAAACCTCTGTACTATTCTGTACTGTGTTTTTACTGTCGAGATATCACATAGCAAACAGATGGATTGCACATATCAGTCCCCAACCCAGTTTGCTAATCATATGTGTCCCAATCAGATCTTCAAGGCAAAAGTAAACTACATACATGTACATATGTGTGTATGTATGTATGTATATTTTACAGGCTCCATTGTCTCAAAATGTGACATTGGTTATATAGTCAGACTATTGTGTCATCAGAAACATTTTCTTTCCTTTTTTCCAAAAAAGCCATTTGTTTCCTAAAACGAGATCTTTGACTTTCTAACAATACTTTCAAATATTACCTTAGAATTCTGTACAGCAACAATTGCCATTCCCAGGACCTTATATGGCTTGATAATTAATAGATCCCTTCTCATGCCAAAAATAATTGATATAGCCTGAAAACATTGTAATTGAAAAATGAATATCTGGAGAGTTGAATTAGGATTCATATAGGGCTTCACCAATGATTCTGCTTTAAATAAATGCATGAATTGAAATCTAACTGGAATCTAAAATTTTTCTCAAGTTTTAGCAAGAATGCAAAGCAATCCTGTGGCATTAAAAAAGCAAAGTATTCATTTTAATAACTTCAAGTTTATATAATTCTTCCCTTTGTGATTTGTATTTGCATCTCCATTACTTAATACAATATATGGTGCATGGAAAGTTTATTTGTTTTCATTCAAAGCCTTTGGGGGGGGGGAATCTTAATTACTTGTAGTCTGTAACACTATGATAGTCTTATAGTATGTTATGAGAATTATCCAAAAATCCACTTTAAAATGAATTAAAATGTTTGACATCATCTTGAAACATTCATACTTTTCTTACATTAGTCATATAGTTGGTTAAAAGAGCTAACTTTTTAGGATATAATAGAGGATTGTTACTGAAAATAGTCAATATGGTAGATACTTTAAAAAGCTGATAAAAAAGAAACAAGCAAAGCATCATATCACTGGATTTAAAGTTTTGAGAAAAATAGGCAACATTCCAATATGGATTCTGAAAAATGTACATGGCAACACTGTTGATGAAGGACGTGGGTCCTATTAACATTGGAAGTAATTGCTGTAAAGTGCACACTCAGATCTTGAGAATTCTACCCCAACTTCAAGCTTGCATTTTGTCTCTCCAATTGAAAGGACAGGAAGCTTCATTCTCCATTGCCAATGTTTACTGATAGAGGGCTAGAAAGATGAAATCCAGAGCAAGATTTATGCACGTTGAGAAGGAACGACAGAGGAAAGCATAAAACGGGGCAAAAAAAAAAGTCAATGAAAAATAAATGCCAGAACAATAAGTCTTTTTCACATGGATATCAAGACTGTCAGGCTCATGGTAATCCCCAGCTTTAACACATCTGTGAGAGCTTCAGGCCGGTAATTGTAGTCCATCCCCTTGGATCTGTACATTGTCCTCATTTTAAATGTGCTCAAGGGAAAACTTCTGTAACAGTCAGATCTTTATGCTCCAAGGACAGTGTTCTTATGTTAAAAAAAGAAAAGTCTGCTCAGTTACACATCATTTTCAGATATTGAACGGTTACTAATATCAACAATTCCTGGTTGCTCTTTTTGACTGGAGGAAAAGCAATGAAAGGTTTCCATACTCCAAAGAGGAAAAGCTTTCCCTAATCAGCACAAAGAGCGTGATTCCCCAGGCCATGCTCCATATGAGACACCACACACAATGCAGGAGAGATGGAAGGGGGAAATCCTCATGCGATACCCAGTCACCAGATTTTTCATTTTGACGTTTCAGCGCCTAGAAGTTGCTGGAGTCATGACACTTGATTCTCCAACTCACAAGATAGGAAGCCAAACTCAGATGATAATAATAACTGACATTTATAGGATGCTTTATAGTTTACAGGGTACTTTACATGTTATCTTAGTAAACCTTGCTGCAATAAAGGAGAAACTAGACCTTTCTTGAGAAGGATGAAGGCAAACTTGGAAACTATAATATATACATAGTCAATATACATGGATATTTAATTGGTAGCTTTTAACCAGATAAAAATATGGTGGCAAATTTATCCCAATGGATGTGTACATTTTTCAGAGGCCAGGAAGGAAAGAATATAAAATGCATATATGCATATATATGCATATATATATACACATATACATACAAACTATCTATAAATTAACTCTCCCCTAAAGGAGGAAATTGATGGTTTAGTAGATAGAGCATTTGGTCAGGAAGATCTTAATTCAAATCTAATAATTACTACATGAACCTGGGTAAGTCATTTCTCCTGTGTTTCAGTTCCCACCATCATAAAACTGGGATAATAATAGTACTCATCTCCCAGAATTGTTCTAAGGATCAAATGAGGCATTTGTAAAGAAGTTCTAAGCACAGTGCTTGACACATAGTAGGCACTCTATAATTTTTTATTCTCTTGCTTCATCCCTTCCCAAAAAAACATGATTACATTGCTATTTTGACATTCAATCACTGCAGATCCCTAACACAAGTAGGCACTTAAATGCCTGATTCCTTCTAATTCCTCTACCAACATTAGCCCATCCTCAGATCATCTTTCTCATCTAGCTCATCTAGTGCCCCATCACTAACTCTAGCCCCAAAATGAACCCTGCCCTTCCTCTTTGCTTCTGTCAGACTCCTATGAGCATTAATTCAACTTTTAGAGAATTTGGTTAATTACTAGGAGAAACTGGTTTCTTCAGAGCCTTTGAATAAAATTCACCAAGGAGTTAATGGAAAGATGTTTTTCTTCCCTAACAGGAGCAGCATTAAATTCTATTCCCACCATAGTAGAAATTCAGCACTGTATTTTAATGTTCTACAGGCCCAGTGTGGTTTGCTGAATTTTAAGACAGCAATTATAATGTGAATGCACTAAAGTACATCAGACAGTTTACTGAGTGTGTTAATTTTGGCTAGTCAAGTTTTAATTGCAGTGAACTAGAAAGGAAATATGGAAGGGGCAACAAGGCATGCTTATTATGGGCCCAAGTTAGCAAAGGGGCAAACAATTTCCTTCAATGACCTGTCATCAGCTCTTCTCTTCCCAATAGAAATATTCCTCCCTGTTTATCCAGCCTCCACTTGACTTTCATCTGCAGAACATCCCAATTAGGAGTGGAAGAAGGATTAAAATGTGTGAGAAGAACATAAGCTCTAAGAGAAATGATGAAGGGTAAGAGCAAAAGGGATAGGAAGAGGAAGAGCATTTCCCACATGCTTTTCACCCAGAGGGCCTGAGGTTTTGCTAAACATCACATTTCACTCCATGAAATTTTAGTAAACATCAGTCCTTTTCTCATTGTACCTCAGGGGATTTCAAAGCAGAACTCTGAAATATTTGGGTAGGTGTGGAATTTCACAGGTTTACTGTAAAGGGGAATCACATATTTTCACAATAATTCACAGAGGATCCAGAATTCCATTCTGGGCTAGGTCACATTGACCCTCCATAACCACTGACATTAGAAAGATTAAGCAGGTAAAAAAAGTAGACAACAAAACTATAAGGTTCCATTTGACCCCCTTGAATCACCATTATATGTTCATGTATCATTCCTGTAACTAGGTTTGGAGGCTAGAGTATCAGGGACATCTTCATGCTTTAAAGCTTTGTATCTCCAAAAGGATGTAGCACAGATTGATCAACCACTACAAGATTCCTATTTTGATGTGTCAATGAAATACCTCAAGAAGAGACAATAAATTCTCTGATGTTCCTCCACCACCTGCTAGGATGTACATGGTATAACCAAAAACTGAGAGGTTTAAAAGGAAGAGAATATAAAACTAAGAGCTAAGAGACCTGGATTCTCATCCTCCCTCTGCCATTGACTTCCTATTTGTCCTATGTCAAGTCATTTCACCTCTGAGTCTCAATTTCTTTAGCTATAAAAAGCTGAAACTTAATTCGGTCTCTTAGCCCCTTTCTAGCTCTAGAAGTCTAGGATGCAAAAAGTCTGTAAGAACTTCTAATGGAGCAAACCTTAGGACATAGACCTCAGGATAACTGGGTTTATTGTATTTGAATGTAAAACAGTAGAGTCAAGTATCCATTTATGCTAATGGTAATCCCAGATAAAATCCTAGAATGAATCTATATATTGGTCAAATAGGCTAAAAGAGTAGTAATAACGGACACTTCCTAAAACATATACTCCCAAATATTCTAACTATACTAGAGTGTAAGGATAGAGAAAAATGGTCCACTCCAGGTTTGCAGTTTGAATAAACCATACTTCAGTTCTCCAATAGATATTAATTACATGACCATAGGCAAGTCACCACAGTCAAGGCAAAAATGAGTATATTTTTTTTCACTACATAATTCACAAGACTGATAACAAAGACAGAGACAGAGACAAAGGGAGAGGGGGAGAGAGAGAGAGAGAAAGAGAGAGAGAGAGAGAGAGAGAGAGAGAGAGAGAGAGAGAGA
>NC_058134.1:77266978-77290303 GCF_016433145.1 Gracilinanus agilis | reverse complement strand
AAAAAGGGAATTGATCTCAGGTGTTATAAGAACTCAAAAAGGAATCAAAAATCAAATAAGGCAGGTCAGAGAAAATGGGGAAAAGAAATGCAAAAAAGAAAATAACTTAAAAAGCAAAATTGGTCAAATGGAAAATTACAGATCAATTCCCTCAATAAACATTGATGCAAAAATATTAAATAAAATACTATCAAAGAGACTACAGCAATATATCACAAGGATTATTCACTTTGACCAGGTGCTATTTATACCAGGAATTAAAGGCTGGTTTAATATTAATAATAATTTAATAATTTAATATTAATATTAAAATTAAATTAAGAAATGATTACTATAATTGACCATATCAATAATCAAACTAACAGAAATCATATGATTATCTCAAAAGATGTAGAAAAAGCCTTTGAAAAATACAAATTCATTCCTATTTAAAACACTAGAAAGCACAGAAATAATGGATCACTTCTTGAAATAAGTACTATCTGCCTAAAACCTTCAGAAAGTATCATCTACAATGAGGATAAGTTAGAAGCCTTACCAATAAGATCAGGAGTAAAGAAAGGATGTCTATTATCACCACTGTTTCTTAATACTGTAGCAGAAATACTAGCTTTAGCAATTAGTGAAGAAAAAGAAACTGAAGGAATTAAAGTAGGCAATAAGGAAAACTAAACTAAAACAACCAAAACTAAATAACTCTGAGGTACCACCTCACACCTATCAGCTTGGTCAATAAGACAATAAAGGAAAATAATAAATGTTGGATGAGAACAAGGCAAAATTGGGACACTAATGTATTGTGGGAGTAATTGTGAACTGATCTAACCATTCTGGAGGACAATTTTGCATTATACCCAAAAGACTTTAAAAGAATGCATACCTTTAGATCCAGCAATTCCATTACTAGGTCTGAATCCCAAAGAGATTTTTAAAAATGGGAAAGGACATTTAGAAAAATCACAAAATTTAAGTATTTTTGTTGTATTTTTATTTATTTTGTTAAACATCTCCCAATTATATTTTTTTCCTTTTATTTTAATTTTAAACCCTTAACTTCTGTGTATTGACTTATAGGTGGAAGAGTGGTAAGGGTAGGCAATGGGGGTCAAGTGACTTGCCCAGGGTCACACAGCTTCTCCCAATTATATTTTAATCTGGTTTGGGTCACAATTAAGAAAGGTATGACACCTTCATGCATAGACGATAAATTAATTTAAATGCTTAAAATAATACATATAACAAATGATACAGAATTTGCTTAAAGAAAAATGTTAATAAGTTACGGAGAAAAACAGGTAAAACTTTATGAGGGACAGGAATATATCCCTTTCATACCTTGACAAATCTAATAAGCATGCTTGTATTCTAAATCAAAGGTACCTTGAGTTGCCTTCACTATTTTTGGCAAGAAGACTAAATATTTCCTAATAGTGTGATTTATGGCCTCTATTGGTTTCATCATTGTGGCAACTGCTTTAGAATAGTCAAATTTTTGCAAGAAATAATGTTAAATAAGGTCCAAATCATTCAGTATCAATATCAAGCCCTTGAAAAGGTCTGATTTAATTTACATTTAGGTATTCAGTATGCACCTCTTCTCTTTATTTGTCTCCTTTTGTGTTATTTACTTTCAATTCCAGACTTAATTAGTACATAAAAAACTAGCTAATTATTATGACTGCCACATAAATACTTGGTTAATATCTTTACTGATTCTTTAGCTATTACTGTTCTCTCAGTACTCCATTTATCATATATAAACTTATCCATTTACATAGTGTATATACACAATGAGATATTATTCCTACAGAAAAGCAACTATTTTTTTTATCTTAGCTTTGTTTGCCCAGTGCAGTGTATTAGGTGCTTACTAAGTGTTAGTTGGATTGGCTTGGACCTTGGTCAAACAACTCAATCTGTCTGAGACTCACATTTCTTATTTGCAAATTCAAGAGTGAGACTTGAAGAGCTCTAAAATCCTTACCAATGCTAAATCTGTCATTTTACAAAATCCTATTCCCAAAACTTTCCAAGAATAGTTGAATATGCATTGTTTTCCCAGCATAGCCTTCTAGCACCCATGGTCACCTCCAGACCATGATGAAGCATTGCAGCAGGATTTTGTAAAAGATTAATGATACACCTCAAAATAATTATATGTCTTGTCTATGCTTATTAGTCATAGAAAGCATGAGGCCAAGTTTCTTTTGAGTTTAATGAAACTGTTTTTCCCCAGTACTGGAATGGTATAACTCATGAAATATTATCCTTTAAAAAGGTGTTGTGATTCTAGGACCTGTGATTTTTAAGTGTATTTTACATATAATTCTGGGTACTTTATTTTATACGTTTAAAAACATTATTGAGAAGGAGTCCATAGGCTTCACCAGATTGCAAAAAAGGTCCATGACATACACAAACATAGATTAACAACAGCTACTCTAAACCCACTTCTCCTAATTTATCTATTTCTTTGGAGAAATTATTACCTATTACATTTTTCAGGAACAACCCTGAAATTATCAGTGACTTTAACATCTCCCTTATGTTCCTTATCCAATCAGTTGCCAAGCATTATATATTTAACTTCCAAAATATCTCTTGTCCTATTTCCTCCTCAACCCATTCATCTTCCTAATTTCATTCTTATTCTCTAGGGTACCAACATTCTTTTGGTACCTGTTGTCAAGTGTCGATTTTGATTCCTCAGTCTCTCTTATGACCACCCCCCATCATCAATCTGTTGCTAAGGCTATTCATTTTACCTTTACATGAAATTATGAAGTGAAATGAACAGAACCAAGAGAAAATTACATTGAGCAATAAATATAGTGTTTGAAGAATGACTTGTACATGTCTACCTCCAGATAAAGAACTGATAAATATAAACCTATATCTTTTCTGTCAAATAATGCTTTCTGAAATACAGGGAGGGGAATGAGGGAGAGAGGGATACATCTGGGAATTTCAATGTAACAAACATTTTTAATGTTTTTAATTACTTTAACATCTCTGTTAAGGTTCCCTTCTCTCGTCTGACACTGGCACCCTGATTCAGGACCTTATCTCTTCATGTCTGGATTATTGTAATAACCTGCTGGTTGGTCTCTGGGCCACAATTTTTTCCCCACTCAAATTCTTCATCCACTCAGCTGCCACAGTGATCTTCTTAAAGGATAGGAAGGACCATGTCACCTTTCTAATCAAACAACTCCAGAATCAAATATAAACTGCTCTGTTTATCAATAAAAGACCTTTATATCCTGCTTCATCCCCCAACTTTCCATTCTCCTTACAGTGTACTCATTCCAACATATTCTGCAATCCAGTGACAAGGATGTACTTGTCTCTCCTCACACACAAGCACTCCTCCTCCCAATACTGCATTTTCACGAGCTGACCCATGCCAAGAATTCTTTCTTTTCTCATATCTGCCTCCTGGGTTCCTTCAAGTCCCAGCTAAAATTCCACCCTCTATAGGAAGCTTTCCTGAATCCCTCTAAATTCTAGTGCCTGCCCTCTGCTGTGCTGTCTCCACATTATCCTATATAGACTTTGTTTGTATGTAGTTATTTGCATATCATTTCCCCTATTTGACTGAGCTCTTTCAGATCTGAGACTGGCTCTTGCCTTTAATTGTATCCCCAGGACTAAGAACTTCATAAATGTTTGTTGAGTGACAATTCCCTTCCTCTAGGTTCTTATCCACTATATCCACATTGTTTTCTTGCCTTCTGTTATAAAATGAATTTTATGATGTAGGCTTTTTTCCATATCTAGCATTTCACACATATTTCAATAATCCTACTTTCTCAGTGTAAAACACAGGCTGATCCATTCACAGACAAAAATGCAAAGTAGGAAGTTGCAATCCATGACCCTCCGTCTTAATCTATATACTCCCTTTACCCTACCATGTCTCCCTTGTCTTCTAGTGCCTTTTTTTTTTGATTCATACTGGCTATCCAGGTCTCCTACATGAACTCTAATGAAGTCAGCATTCTGGATGCCACCATATGTAATCCTCAGTCCTCCCCTGTCACTCCTTTAAAACAGTCTTAGCCTTTGAGCTAAAAAATGTCCTAATACGCAATTAAACAACTAATATGATGGACTAAATTCAGCCTTTGGTAGGGGCTTTTTGGGGTTGTTAATACCTTTGTTTATGTGGTAAAACCTATGGATACTTTCACAGAATAATCATGTTATTACCTACATTTATAATAGAGGAAAATGCTAAATTTTAGAATATAAAGATAACTTTTTCCCATCCAAGTTCACATTCCACCTGCAATCTATGGGAATTCTGGAGGTCCCAGCCCAAGTTAAGAAATCCTGACTGAAGGTATTAAAGGTTGGACATGGGCTAAATCAGATAACAGTTTTACTTCAAAGGAATTCTTTTTTCCTCTTAAGTTAAGACGTTTATTAGGTAGGACAAGGGAATACAGTCAATATTATCCTCTCCCATCCAGACATCTCCTAATGTGGGTGGTGTCATTCTGCTGATCTCTCAATAACCTCATTAGATAGCACCATATCAGGGTCTCCTAGGAAGAACTTATTCCTCAGAGGGTTTGGGGGATTGTTAAGCATGTGGCTGTAGTGGACATCCTAGTCTTCCAGTAGGCTGTGGTAGGTAGCAATTTCAAGCTCCATTTGACCTTGATATCCATGAAGAACAGGGACTCCTGATTCTGGAACTCCATGTCAACTCAGATGTTCCTTTACTGAGGTCAAGACCTAGATCTGTGTTAACTGGACCTCACAATGGGCCTCCATTTCTGCCAGTATACCTTCAAGGACAGCATTAATGCTGAACTGCCACTGCAACTCAATTCCTAGCATCTGTAGGTCCTACTTTGTTTGGCGGTCTTGCTGGTCTGGAGTTATCCACCTAGTACTCTCTTTTTAGCTCCCCCATCTCACTGCTGACTCCTAAGCTTCAGCATCCTTCCTCCTTTTTCACCTAAGACCTCAGGTTGATTTCTAATATTACTCAGAATCTATATGAATATTTGTTCTCAGTGAAAAACGTATCAGTGTCCCCATAGACCACCACTCAAAAGCTGTTGTTGCTGCTGCTCTCTTCTTTACTCCTACCAAGCCCAGCCTGTCTGGCACATGGATACTGGGTCCTCAGAACATAGTCCCACCTCCAAAAGAGTGTTGCTACCCCAGCCCTAGTGTAGAAGTAGAAAATAATTAGTGGTAGCTGTAGGAAGTCATAGTGATGGCCTGGAATGCTCAAGGCTGCATATCTGGAGACCAAATGGGCACTTGAAGTCAATGCCAGAAGTCATCTTCATTGTTTTTAAGCCAAACAAACAAGTAAATACAAGTCTGCGTTGGCAGAAGGGATGGGTGAGGTATTTGAAGATCAGGGAACCTTTCCTACAGCCTCTCAAATTACACAAAGAATTGGCTGCCTCTTTTAAAGACTGAGTTATAAATATAGAAACCCAAAGAAGATTGCCCCTTGAAACTGTTGTCACATCTTCTCCTTCTGAGGTATTTATGCTATATTCGCTTTTTGCCAAATGCATCAACAGTTCTACTGATAACATTAGAAACCGAAAATCATCATTGCCTTTTAACATATCTCTAATCAAGAATACCACTGTTTTAATGCACATTTGCTAGGAGAAATTTTCAGTATCACAAGATACATCTCCCTTGGATTAATTAACAATTTAGCATAAGTAGAGAAAAAAAGTTCACTCCAGGCACTTTTGCAGATGAAGACAAAGTACAAAGTTATTTCACATGTCTTAGCACATTTCTAAAAGAATGAAACCGAATACCTGGAATGGTATCATGGAGGCTGTAATTTAATTCTTAAGTTTTCACATGTTTTTATAATTTGAAGATTCTTAATACCTAGGATCACAGGTTTTTAGATGGAACTTACAGGAAGAAGCTTTGGAGAAAAACTAGTTCAAACTTGAACATTTTATAAATGAGGAAACTGAGGTAAAAAGAAATGATCTGATTTTTCCACAGTTATAGATAGGAAATTAAAAGACCTGGAATTTAGCCTGAAGATACCTTATCCAGAATCCACTGCTCTTTTCTGAAAGATCTCTTTTAATATCAGAAATAATAAATGTATACTGTGTCCACTATAAAAATTTAGAAAAAGTAATATTTGAATTACATTTTGAGTTACAAATTTTGCAAAATATTTTCTCATATCTCAGCCATGTGAAATAGTAAAAAATATTATTATTCCCATTTTTATAGGTGAGGAAACTGAGCCTTAACATGCCCAACTAAGATCACAAAGCAGAGTCACACATCTATTGGTTACAAGACTCATGGTCTTTATGTTACTTCTTTATTCTTGAGCCTACTAGGTGGAATTGAACCAAAATGAATTATACTAGCATATCATTAATATCATCTGGGTATTTAAGATAATTAATTAAATTACATAATATCACATGAATTATAGAATTTTTGTTAAATTATATAATATTGTTTGTAATTATTCACTTATTAACACTATCAAAATAATCTAAATTTTTAAAAAATAACTTTTTCTCTCAATGAATATATTTTAATTTATGGGCCCATGTGTCAGGAACCCAATCACATCTACTTCCTCGGACTTCAATGACTAATGAAGACAAAGGTAGTCCCTCACCACCACCACCACCACCACTCCTTCCTTAACTCCCTAAGATAGTTCAGCACAGACACTATAATTTGAAAGACCTAGAAATCAATCCAACAGAGTATTATTCTCCAAGAAGCTTGATTCCATCTCTAGCAATAGAGGTTACATAAAACATCCTTCTGTGTCTCCCACAGGAGTGCTCCTGTTTTCTCCACCAAGGAAGATAATCTCTGAAATGGAAATGAAAGTAGAAAAATGGCCAGTGGAGAGTTGGTGGCAGAGAAAAAATAAACAAACACTGAGAACACCTAGTTAGCCTTGAAGCATTCAAGTCACCTGGTTCAGTTAAACTACATCCTTCCCTATGAAAGAACTGGCATTTATGATTGCTAAGCTCCTCTGTGATGATATGTGAAAGGCATGGAAAATAAGAAAGGAATATCAGAACTGATGGAGAGCAAAAAGGGTCCTGATTTTTGAGAGTCATGAGTTTTGGAAAAGACTTAATAATTAAGTTGTTGAAAAGTTGGAATGGGCTCCCTTTGGAAGGGATATGTTCCCCTTCAAGTGGAGTCTTGGATGATTATCATTGAATATGATATAGTAGAGATTCCTTTTGGGTACGGGTTGAACTGGGTGATGCCTATGATTTGTTCCAAATCCAAAATTCTAGAATTCTGTGAAAAGCATGTGGGCAGATTTGGAACTCTGTTAGATACTCCTCAGAGTTACTTTCCATTATGTCTCATTTCCATAAATGAATGTTTTTAACATGATCATAATATTTTTTAAGTCTAAAAGCCAACTGACAGGCTCCCTCTCCCACCCACCCAGAAGGAGAATACCAAGAGATATTTCATCACCAAAGAGTCTTAATCTATGCACCCTATCCTTCCCAGTTTCTGTTATTTGGGAGTCTTGAATATATAATGGTACATTGGATGCCTCAGCAAACAGCTGAATCACTGCCAAGATGAAAAGTCAGGAGAGGAAGGGATTCAATAATATTAGAACCTGTAGTTAATCAGGGTAAGAAAGGGCAGCAAGACAAGGGTCTTAGTAAGCAAAGCAAAATTCAAAGTACAGTTTACCATAGATTCGAGAGGAGGGTCTCTAGATTGATTAATGGGTAAATAGGTTCAAGAGGTTAAGATAGAAAACATGGTTTGGAGATAAAAGCTGCAGATTTGGAGTCAGACACTCCAATTTTGAGCCATTCTGTGTGACCTAGGGCAAGTCATTTCACTACTTTGTGCCCTGCTTTCTATACATGCCAGAGGAAGAAGCAGGAAAAGATGATTTGTAAGGTTCTACTAGAAGACCTAAAACCAAGAAGATAGATAAGATGATCCAAGGTCTCAATATGACTCTGATCCTAAGATGAGTTTCATCTTACCCAAAGTCTTCTTAAATATTTGCTACCCAGGGAGAGATTAATTTTAATGCATAGGAAGACATAGATCCACTGGTATATTTGGATAAATACATACACTTGGCTGGAAAGAGAATTGATTGAAAGGGTAAGCAATTGACAAGAAGGCCACTAAAGAGAAAAATAAAGATTTAATGAATTGTTTTGAGGAAACCAAAGAGCACAGTTCAATTTAATTCAATAAACATGAACTGGGTTCAGGTAATCCCTATATTCACACACCAAGTCTCACGCCTCTCCTAGCCTGAGTAGAGCTAGGAGCTTGAGGCAATCCACAACTCGAAGTTTTTCAAAAGTAGAAGAAATAATCTCCAGAAACTCTAAAAGAGTGGGGAGGAGGGGGAGACCCCTCTCTCCATACACAGCACAATGCATTATGAGTGATTTCCAAGACTCAGACCACAGGGACTAGAATCCATTATCAATAGGCAAAACAAAGGTGAACATTCCTCAAAGTACAGTGTTCAAGAAATTTTGACATTGCCTGGTAATAAAGTGCAACTATCCTAGAAAATGCCGACTAAATAATTACCCACCAAACCTGTTGTCAAATCCAATTAAAGAAAAAGAAAATCAAAGGGATTAACCTGTGGAATCTCATGTGTGATGTGTTTCCAGATGCCACAAAGAAAGGATCCCCAAAGTGACTAAGTGTATCCAATAGCCTTTTATTTTTGAAGATGAGTCTTTCAAAAACACCAGTTTGCATCTTTAGCTCTTCAGTCCTTCCACAAAAACCATCCCCCAATCAAAGGGGGACTCCCTGAGCTGATCAAAATGCAAAACAGGATGGTTCTCACTCCCCCACCCCCACCCCTTCCTTTGATAGTTGGAATAAAGTATGTTAATCTCAGTACACCTTTAACTTTATCATCCATTTAATTATAAGGATGTCAGACACTTCCCTTTATTGAGAGGAGTGTGGAACCCTCCAATCCACCCTGGGCACACCATGCTCCTAAATTACAGCACAAAACACAGCATCTTGGTGAACAAAAGCAATTAGAAAAAGGAATTGTTGCCAAGTTTTCTGAAGACTCTTGGACTCCTCCCATTCTCCTAACCTGGATGTGCACATAGAAGAGGCTAAGGCACAACTTATTTGCATTACAATATCTCCAAAACTCTATGTTTGGATCTAATCATATGTTTGGTATTTTGCTATTCAACACAAGTCAGGTAAAATGATAAGAATAAATTTAAGTTTGGAACTTTACTGGGATCTTCTTAGCTTTTCTAAGAGTCAAGCCCAAAACAATAAATAAATCACCAGATATTTGATTTAGGGACACCTTTAGATCCACCTTCTCCTGGGATCTTTGAAAGACAGGTCAAACCTTTGTCTGCATCATCAGTTGTTCACTACATTCAACCAAAGCAATGAGTAAAATAAACAAATGAAAAACAAATCTAGATGTATTACAACATAATAGGAAACTGAGGAGTCCCAAAATTCACCTAAGCGTAGCGATGCCTAAAACATCCTTTGCAACACAGAAATGTTTCATAAATATCAGTAAAGGAGGTAAATGATAACAGCCCAAAGATTTAGAGTTCCAAGGTATTTTTAAAAACATTATATATCAGAAAGGTTAATTTCCTCAGGTTATCACAACTCAAATGACTTTTAGGCTATAACATAGCTCACAATTTAATAAATGATGTGTCATTTAAAAAAATTCTTTCCTAGGTTGTGAAAGTAACATAAAAATAAACCAGGGGTGGGGGGAGGGAGTGCCAGGAAAGTCTCAAAGAACTAGTTTCGCATCCAATCACAAATGACAGATCTCTTATTCCAATTCACTAGCTTGTACTTGTATAACTAGATGCTAAAATGTGCCAGCAAACAGCTACCCTGTCCTCATTTTCCTAGTGAGGGGTGAGTCAAATCACACTGTGAAATGGGGTCAGCTGCTTTGCTAGGGATTGGAAATCATGACAGAGAACTATCTGGATGTGAAGCAATTAAGTCTGTCCAGTCATGATGGCCATTTAATGAGCTTCCTTGAGGCAGAAGGGAGTTCACTGTACCTGTCTCAAATAGGTTCTGATTCGCCATAAAGCTAACGTAATAAATAATTTAAATGCTGAAATATTCCAGCACAGAGACTTTCTTGCTGACTGTGTAGTACCTGACTATGCTGTCATAAGTGGAGACAGCAGTTAGGAAGTCAACCTGTGATTGGTTCATTCAGAGAAAGAAAACACACCAGCCCCTGACACTGTGAAAGAGTTAAAAAAAAAAACTTGGAGGATCTGTCTAAGATACAGGTTAAGAGTTGAGGCTACTTGGGCTTGTACTTAACACCCATTTATTGGGCACAATGGACAGGTCCTGTCTCCTGTGTCATGCTACTAGCAGGCATGGCCCTGGGATTGAATTAATGGTAGGAAGGAGAATGTCCTATAATTGCATGAGAAATCACATATTGCAGTATTTAACCAGCAAAGCCAAGTGGTTTCTGTAAGACGTTAAATTAACCCAGTGGGGATTTGTGACTATTCTGTAAGAAAGATTTCTTTATTCATGAGAATAATTGGGTATTGAAAAACCATCATGTATCTATCTAGATTTGAAACTGCCAACTGATAGGTAAAGATCGTCCCCCACTCCCACCTCCACCTCCTTTGCTTGGGTCCTTTGGGTTTTATCTAGCCAATTATTCAGTTGTCTTGCTATAGAGATGCCCCAAATCCTAACTTTAGGGCCCATGGAGGACCCTGAGCCGGCAAAGGCAGATACATGCCCTGTTTTGTCCATTGCCTTCCAGGCATCAGAATTACCCCAAGAGAAAGGGTATCACAATATTGGGAGAAAAGAAGGATAAAAGAACCGTTCACCTTTAAGGCCAAAATTAGAAAATTAGTTTCTACTCCGAATCTTCTAGGAATTAAGGAAAGTGCACATTCTACATGGCTGTATTTTTTTAAACATTTCTTTCTTTTCTTCTTCTTCTTCTTTTTTTTTTCCACCATTAAATCTATAATTTAAAGGGTAGGGGAAAACACCAGGCAAATGCAAGGAAAGTTCACCAGTTATGAGGTAATTGCATTAACACAGAGAGAAAAGGGAAAGTATGCAAGAAATCCTGATTGGCATTTCTCTGTTTAAAAGGAATTATTTTCCAATACCTGAGCATGCCCAGAGGAGCTGTCTATGAGCAGCTGTGAAACAGAACCTTTTTTACTTCAGGGTTAGTGCAGGGAGCTCATTAGCACGGGCTCTCCCCTCAGCTAAACAGCCTTGTTTGCATATTGAAGCAATAGAATATGAAGGTGTTAGAAAGGAAGAATTGCTCAGCTACTCCTGACTGACATGTCTATCTGGGCTCTTGTGTTTACAAGAGAATAACGAAGCTGCCCCAAAGCCCCTACTGGGCCTGATTATTATGCAGAGGCTTCTTAGATTATGTATAATTGATATCCCTTTTCCCTCCAGCTAACCAATGGCACCTCTCAAGAGTAATGCTAATTCTCCAGCATCTTACCATCCAAGCAAACACTGGAAATTGCTAGCTTTCTCTCTGCTTAATAATTTTTAAAGACCCAAAAGTGACATTTACATTTTTTTTAGAAGCGCAAATGCCTGCACGGGTGATGTGGCTTTACTGCTTAATAACAATCATGGAATCAAACAGTCGAGAGATGGTATTCAAGGGCTCACTTTAGCCTGTGCAATTTTGTGAGAGTGTGTGTGTGTGTGTGTGTGCATGCTCGCACGCGCACATGTGTTCCTATATGAATGTGTATTATGAGCTAGATTGAAATAGACTGGAAAAACACAGTCACATCTTTTCCCTCAAGTACAATAGTGCCATTTCTATAAGAGCCCCTCTGTTGGTGGGGGGGTTTGTGAGAAACAAACTTTGAATTATGTTCCAGATTTTGTAATAGTTAGTGGGTAACATTTGACCAACATGTTCAAGTACATCATCGAAAATAGTATATAACTTTAAACTGGGTCACAGTATATTAGAACTAACAGGGACCTGAGAGCAAGGGCTCCTAACCTTTTCTGTGTCTTTTACCCATTGTCATTCTGGGGAGGTCTACTGACCCCTTCTCATATGTATAAAATAAAATGCATAGGATTACAAGGAAAACAAATCATTGAACTACAGTTATATATATATATATATATATATATATATATATATATATATTTAATTTCATGGTTCCAGGTTAAGAAACTTTGTCTTAGAGATAGCCTGGTGTAACCATTTCATTTTACCAATAAGGAAACTAATATTCATAGAGATTAAGTGATTTACCCAAGATCAGATAAGTTTTGAGAACAGTTAGGACTTGAACCAGTCTCCTAAAACCCCAAAATCCTTGTCTTTTTGCTATACTTCATCACGTAGTAGAGAACTGGAATGGGAATCAAGAAGACAAGAGTTCAAATCCTAACTGTGTGAGAATGAGCAAGTCATTATTAACTTCCTTCAGCCTCATCTTTAAAATGAAGGGGTTGGACTCAATGATTCCTAAGGTCTTTTTCAGGTCTAAATTTACAATCCAATATTCTTCATTGGTTTGCTCCCAACTCATGACAAGCCAAAAGATTTTAAAAGCCTCCCAGTGGCAGACTGGCTCAGAATAACCAGTTGGAAAGGGCTGTCATACACAGAATCCCATCTGATCTATTCAATACCTCTGTGAAACATCATTACCATACCTACTTTATAGATGCTATGGAAAGCATTTCTGCCTATCGAGAGAGCTTAAGTCTTCGTACTATTAACAATCAGCTGATTCAAGCCTCAAATCCAGGTTTCCTGACTCAAAATCAGATGTTATTAATCTTTGGGAGTGATAGATCCCCTTCACAGTCTGGTAAAGCATATGGACCCAATCTCAGAATAATATTTTCAAATGTACAAAAAGCAATGCATAGCATTACAAAGTAAACCAGTTATGTTGAAATACAGTGATCAAAAAGTGTAAAAAACCAAGTTCCCATATTCCAGATTAAGAACCCTAGCTCTAAATCCATTTTTTCCTTCTACTATTCCACAGCACATAAGAATTTCAATGTTGGGTTAAACCTAGGGTCTATCCAACCAAATAACTGTTGACCTTCTGAGAAGTTCTAAAATTTTTGTTTTATGGAAAAGTCATTGTTTTAATTAACAATAACCTTATATGATTAGAATTGTATCTCATACTATTTTTTGGTAATGACTTATTACAGTTACCTTGACTTATTCTGATTTTTAAAAATATGTATATATGTTCAATGTCTCAGAGCATAAAATAATTCTCTCAGCATTCAGTTTGAGAAGTGCTAAGCAACTACACCATGCAAGGCACAGTAGTAAGAGATGCGAATAAACAAACAAAACTAAAGCAGGCCTTTCCCTAAGGAACTTACATTTTAGTGTGGTGGGGAAGGTGGTACCACTAAGATTCAACTTGATGGAAAGAGAAAGAGATAGATATTTAACTTCTTTTGTTCTCTGACCATCCAAAGCTATGTTTCTAATGTTTCCTCAGAAAAGAGTAGGGATCACAAATTACCTAAACTGGGACAAACGTGGTGGCTTTCAGCGAAAAAATGAGACTCTAAAAGACACAATAGTATTTTCATTCAAAATTGCACAGACTCCAACCTTTGTTTTGGTTCAGACAAACATCCCTCAACTTCTGATGCTTCTCCAAACCTTTGAAGTTGAAAACACTGATTTTTTTTTAAAAGGGAGAAGTCTCAATTATATACACAAACACACATGTTCAACTTGAGGAGATGTTGAACACTTTGAGCTTTGGGTTGAAACAAGAAGAAAACAGCTATTTGCAAGGTGTCGTAATAATTCTATTTCCAAGGCAGAAACATATAATCACCCTAGTAGTATAATCACTAGTCTGTGCCTGATCTATGGGTGATGAGGTGAAGGCAGGGAGTACTACTTTTTCAAAGCATAAGAAGTGGGTCAAGGCTGGCCTAGGTTAGGTCATAGAGCCCTCTTTTTTCCCATGCTACTCTTGGAAATGAAAAAAGAAAAAAGAAAAAAAAGAAAAACCCAAAAGGGATAAATAACTCTGTTGACAGGTTTTAACCTATCCTCCTTCTTCCCCAAAGTGACTCCTCCTTTTTTTCTACAAATGTAGAAAAATATAGAAAGAAGAAAAATGGAATTCACTGTGGTGACATGGAAATAGCTTTGAAATCCAGGGAGCCAGGACTGAGTTCCACTTCCACTGCTTACTATCTATATGACTTCATCTAAATTATTTACTCTCTCTGGAACTCATTTGCTTCACTTATAAAATGAGAAGACTGGACCAGATGACCTCCATGGTCTCTTACAACTCTAAATGATGCTAAACTATGCTAAATATGCTAAAACTATGATGCTAAAATTGAGAAAAATAGAGAAACTACAAAGTAGATGCTCATCAATTGGAATATGGTTAAACAAATTGTGGTAGATACATGGCATGGACTATTACTCTCCTCTGAGTAATGCAAAATATCATGAATATAAGGAAGTATAGAAAGATTTGCATGAACTGATACAATTAAGCAGAGAAGAAATTAACATATAGCATGAATGTAAATGGAAAGAATAATCATGACACAATTGAATTAAACATCATACAATTACAACAACAACAACAACAACAACAAAATGGACCCAAGGAAGAAATATGAGAAGATCCCTAACCCTATTGCTTTGTAGAAATATGTGATACACATATGTGTAACATTTCAGATATTTTGAGATTTTTCCAGATTGATTGGTTTTGCTGATTTTTCTATTCTTTCCTTTTTTCCATTAAAACTTAATTTGATTTATGGAATGGCTCTCTGGGAAAAAGAAAGGGAGAGATACAGGAAGAAATTTATGAGATGGAAAGACAAGAGATATCAATAAAAATTTATTTTTAAAACGACGAGATAGCCTTCGAGAAAACAGTTTGGTTTCCACATCTGTTAGCTTGTTGCCTTTAAACCATAAGATCATAGAGAGGTAGCCATGTTACTTCCATCTGGGGATATAATACTTGCAGTGTTTTTCTTGGACATCCAAAATTAAACTCTTTGAATGACCTTCTTCAGGGCTGAGGTCACTAGACATACCATTGTGTAAGGTATTCTCTCTCTCTCTCTCTCTCTCTCTCTCTCTCTCTCTCTCTCTCTCTCTCTCTCTCTCTCTCCCAGAGAAAGCAAAATGCCACAGCTAAATGCAACATGTATCAATTCATTTTGATTATTGATTATTAAGGGTAAGAACATATTCAAGTTACTGGACACTATGAGCCCTATAGACAATGTATTATATCGATAAGAATATTCCTTTCTATGTTTGGCAAATATGATGGTCTAATATATACTAATCAGTGCTAGCAATACTTGTGGATGCTGGAATTTCTCCATGGCCCCTCTTCCTCCTCCAGAAAGTAACCTCTGGCAAGGAAATTCATAATCTTCCTCCATTAATCTCACAAAAGAATATTAAGCACTTCCTTTTTTCATTCACTGTATATATTACCCAAGGAGGAGCATTTCCTAAGGGGCAAAGGAAATGAAACAAGTTCTCTCAACAATGGAAAAAAAAACAAAGACAGGTGTTATTTCAGTAACAAGGGATCTCTACTATGAAGCATCTGAGGTTGGTATTACATGCATAATTGAGTGTTGGACTTGGGGTTAAAAGTACTGCTTTTGAATACTGGCTCTGATATTTACAACCTATGTGGCCCTGAGCAAATCACTTTACCTCTGTGGACCTCAGTTTCCAAATCTGTAAAATAAAGAGGTTGGACTTTTCCAACTCTAAATCAATGATATTATAAATAAAATTATTTCCCATCCTTTATAGGGAATATATAGAGAAGTTATTTTCCCAAAAAAGGCCAAACCAAACCAACATGTATATTCCAATTTCAGCCATGCATATCAAATGATAACCTAAATCATGAAAAAGAATAATAGAATATTCAAAAGAACTGGGATTTTATTGACATTATTAGCTCCCACCATCAATACTGACCTACAGTGGTAGTAAAGTCCTGGGGGTGTGGGAAGGATAATTTTAATATAATTAAATAATTTTCTCAGGGATACCCAACTAGTAAATGTCAGGAACAGGATTTAAACCCAACACATGTTTGGGGATTCCAGAAATTCAATACAGAATTCTACTACACTGCCCTTACATCACAAAAACAGCTTCAGGAAAATTAGCATATGTACAGTTATTAGAAAGTGTGCCATATCTCACCCAAGGGCGAATTTCCTGAAGTCTTTATTGTGATAAATGGGAGATGGGTGTATGATCAAAGTACTGACCCCTCTACATGTCAACTTCTTCCTAGCATGATTCTCTCACCAGAGACTTCTACTGAAGAAGACCTGGAACCACACACATGTTTCTTTTCTCAAAACCAAAAGCCCAAAGTCTAAGATCTCATTTCTCTCAAGCTTTCTCCAGTTCCATTCCTCATACAGGCATGGAGGCATCAATCTCTGCCAGTGAGGAGAGTCTTATATGAATGAGCATGAGTCCCTGGTTACATGAATATGAGTGAAAACTAAAGGTTTTAATTTGCTATTGCCATGAAATTCAGCCAAAAGAAAATCTTGGCTGGATTCAGAGCACTAGTCAATATGAAAAAATGTCAGCCCTGGGATTTGAATTCAGAGACAGTTTTCTTTCCACTGTACAATGAGTACTGTGTCCAAATACCAATGTATAGCTGGAGGAAGGAGAGAAGGAAAATATTCTACCAAGATGTAGGCATAAGAACTCAAAAAGCATTAGCATTCTGGGGCTGTTTAGTAAAGAAGCAAATAGTTCTACCTCCTCAAAAACTATGGTGTTGCCATTATATTATAACACAGAAATGTTCAGCATCATCTCTTTAAGAAACCAGAAAACTTCATTTTAGAAATTATTTTGGAAACATTCTCATCAAAAAGATTTAAGATTACAAAAGATTTTTTATGTTAATATCTAGCAACATCCATTTCTGTGGAATATCTTATCTTATCCCCTGGTTGTAATGGATAAATGAGATAGATAAAATTCCACTCTTTGCATCCCAAAGGAAGCCTGGAACTCCATGGGGATGCTGAGTGTAGAGAAGCAGAAAGCTTTCAAATAGAATGAACTACCAACTGAGGAAACTGTTCCATTCCACAAAATCACAGGATGTGGGAGCCATTTGGGGCTTTAAAGATGATTGAGCCCAATCTAGAATCTTACAGATAGAAAAACTTAGGTCTAGAAAGGTGAAGAAGCTTACCCAAAGTCACACAGTCCATAAGTTGCAAAATCATTATTTAAATCTACATATGACTCAAGTCCCAGGGTCTTTAGATCACACTGCAACTTGTCATCCCCTTTAAACAGGATAAGATTTAGAGCTGAAAAATGTCTTAAGGATAGCCTAGCCCAATTCCCTCATTTTACAGATGAAGAAAGATGCTTAAGAATCTAAGGGACTTTGGCAAGGTCATATGGGTGACCTTCAACCTGGATCTTTTAACTCAAAATGCCACATTTTTTATACTTTTTTATACAGCCTTAAATTATGGGAAGTCAGTGAACTTGGGGAAATTCCTACTTTCCTGGGAGAGACAGGGAATGACCACTGTCAGCATCCAATTGCCATTGTTTGTGGGGAGTAATGGGGTCAGCCAGCTGGAAGAAGGAAAAGGAGCAGGAGACATGCCAGGAATACCAAAGTTCAGTGCCAAGAATTGAGGAGTAAGGAGGGAAGCCAGTAAAAAAAACACAGAGCAGAGAAAGAACTGGTGTCAGAGCTAACTAGGAATTCTCAGGAGACAACTAGCTCTGTGGTAAGCTAGCAAGAGGGTGTAGCCAAGTTCTGAAAGGCCATTTCAGCCACTCAGGCTCATTCCTCTGGATCCCCAACAGATTAGGCACTGAAGCACATTCTGGTATCCATGCTATCTTCTTAGCATATAACCAGGCACCAGAGACTGTCCCCAACATTCCTGAAAAAATTGGTCCTTTGTGAATAATGATAAAGTCATTTTCCTTGTTTATAAAGTATGGTTTTAGAGTTATATGTACATATCTACACAGGTATCTTATGTTGTCTTAAAAAAATTCTACAAGTCCAGAGTTTCTTTTCCTTGTAAAAAAAAAAAAAACAGAACAAAAGAAAATGCAAGCCAGGGTCTTCCAGGCAGCCTTACACTGACAAGTCAGAGGATACATGGGTTGGGAAAGGCAAGTGGTAAAGAGATGGATTTTGTCTGTTATCTTCCAAGAGATTTGTCAAATGAGTTGAGAGTAAAACATGAAGAGTTTTACACACACACGCAGGCTCAAAAGGCTTCTTTCATGAGATGCACACATCAGTTAATAGTCACCCACATTTACTAAGTGTGCTATTTACTTAACCCATCTTCTGCAGAGAACTGTAAGGGCTGTATACACCGTTGCTATTATGTGAATACTAATAATGCATCATAAAAACACAGAATAGTAGAAATAGATGGGACCTTAGAGATCTGAAAGAAAAACAAACCTATCAAGGCATTAATCATGCTATTTGGTATATCCCCCAGGAGGAAAAACACTGGAAGATGCTAGAGACAGCCAAGTTGTTTCTTTGAATATCTTTCTCACTTTAAAAGGGATGAAAAGATTCTGAAGACTCTGGTGGCGATGCAGGCTCTACACACTCCTATAAATTACAATGTGAGAACCCAGTAAAGCTCCACAGCTGCCCAGTACACCAGTCAAAGGCAGAGCCCCCAGAAGACCCTAGGACAGCCACTCTCCCAGCCTCCAGGTGCTTCCCCAACTGACATCACTTCCATCCTGTTGGAACTGAGTTTCTGCCAGTATTATCAGGCAAGACTCAGCCTTCATCAAACACCAAGTAAGCCACATGCCAGAAAGAGAAGAATGATGGAGTTTCATCCCTGGGCTACAAATTTATGACTTTCAATGACTCAAGAGCTTCCAGTTCAGTTTGGACAGCTCTCTGAAGTCCTCAGTTCTGCCTTATTGTTGATGGCATTATTATTGTTAATATAATAGAAGTTTACTTCTTACAATTATTATTAATATTCATATTAATTATATTTATATGGAAATGTAAAGTTTGCAAAGCATTTTATCTGGATTATCTCACTTGATTCTCACAACTGTAGGGGTAGCTCCTTTTTGTTATTGTTCAGTCTTTTAAGTTTTGTCTGATTCTTTGCGACCTCATTTAGAGTTTTCTTTTTTTTTTATTATTATTATTTTTTTAAACCCTTAACTTCTGTGTATTGGCTCCTAAGTGGAAGAGTGGTAAGGGTGGGCAATGGGGGTCAAGTGACTTGCCCAGGGTCACACAGCTGGGAAGTGTCTGAGGCCGGGTTTGAACCTAGGACCTCCAGTCTTTAGGCCTGACTCTCAATCCACTGAGCTACCCAGCTGCCCCTATTTAGAGTTTTCTTGACAAAAGTACTGGACTAATTTGTCATTTCCAAACTCATTTTACAAATGAAGAAACTGAGGCAAATAGATCCAAATGAATTGATCAGAGTCACACAGCTAGTAGATGTCTGAGGCCTGATTTGGACTCAAGTCTTCCTAAATCCAGACCCAGTGCTTTATATACTGTGTCACATTTTACAGATGAAGAAACTGAAGCTAAGAAAGAAAGATTTGTGCAGGGTCACAAAGCTAGTGAATGCAGAATTTTAATTCAGTTCTTTCTGACTCCAAGGTAAACATTCTATTCATTACACCATCCAACCAAAAGAATCCATGTCTTTCTATTAATAAAGCAAGAGTGATTTTTAATCCATGAGTCACTTACCTTCCAAGTCACTGTAAAAACACAAAATAAAGGATTGTAATGCTTTCATGTTGTTATTGAGGTCCTCATCTTCCAAAACACACATATGACATTTAGATGGAATACTGAACTTGGGCTTTAATTCTACCTTGTCTTGTGTTTATATAGGCAAGTCATTAACTTCTCTGATCCTCATTTTCTACATATGAAAAATTGATTTATTAATTCCTGCAATTACTTCATCTAAAGTTTGTTATGAGTCTTAAATAAAATCATCTATATAAAGATATTTTCCAACTTTAAAGTACTATTTAAATTTTAGTTATTAATAATAGATACATAAATAAAATCATGATATATTCATTAGAACTGACTCTCCACAACAGACATATTCTCCCACAGAACTCCAAGAGGGAATATCTAAACAAAACTTAAGCATTCAAGGAATTTTTCATATTTTTTTGTTCAAAAATCCTTCGATAGAGTTAATTTTTTCTAATAGTTATATAGCATTTCTTATATGTATATGTATATTTCAGTTTGCATGTTCTCTTTCCCATTAGATTTTGATCTCCTTGAGGTCAGGGACTATTTTTGCCTTTTTTTGTAGTTCTCTAAGTGTTCAGCACAGGACTTGGCACATAGAAAACAATAAATGCTTCCTTCCTGACTTGACTGTGGAATAAGTGAATGACGTTTTTCTTTCAAGCCATGATGTATCATCTGAAACTTGATAGCCATTCCATCCATGTCTTTATACAAGTCATTAATAATATGTTAAACAGAAAATGAACTAAGCATAAATTACTGGGAAACTAAACTAGAAATGTCCTTGCAACTGGATATTCTTTAGGGTCAATAACAAAACCCTTAATTGCACCATCATGCAGCCCATATACAGAATTATGAACTAAGAACTAATGTTCATCTGGGCCAACAATAGTGAATGGGGTAAGGCAGGTTGCTGAACCATACAAAAGACAGACTGTCCACTGGTTCAGTAACGCTAGAAGAGAGAATGGTCTGGCCCTTACCACTAAAAAAGGAGTAAAGAGAAGGCTATTATTATGAAATGGTTTGCTCTTTCCGAAGTTACCAATGACTCCTTCATCACCAAAACTAATTTTCTCAATCCTTAACCTTCTCGGCTTCTCTGCAAGAATTAATAAAGTTAATAACTCTCTTCTCTGGCTTTTCTTGACATTACTCTAGCCTATCTATCTCCTCCTTTCATCTGATAGTTCCTTCTCAATATCCTATACAGGATCTTCATCTATGTCATGGTCTATCCTTTTCCCTTTTTTCTTCTTTCTCTATATGATTTCATTTGGAGAACTAGTAAGCTCCCATAGATTCAATTATCTCTGTGATGATTCTCAAACCTACCAAATCCCGTCACACATCGGAAGAATTTTAAAGAAGCAAAGAAGAATTTTAAAAATAAAACTATAAGGGAGGATTCCGGTTAAGATGGCAGCAGAGTAAGGAACAGCTGCTCGATCTCTCCTAACCGAAGAATACAGGACTCCTCAAGGGGACATAAAAATGAATCCAGACGAATGAAGGAACCCCACAACTGGGTGCATCATTGAAGGTACGTGGAATCGGGGCATTTCCATGCTATAAAGGGGTGAAACAGCTCTCACTAAAAAGCAAGAGGAAGAAGCCCATCCACCCCCCATGCACACCATGCTCAGCTCCAAGGCCAATGCACAAGAGTGAAAACAGGATTGGGGCAACCAGTAAATCACTAGCAGCCCCAGGGCTTGTACCTGAGAGCTGCAAGACATGGGACCCCAAGTGGCTGGGGGGCACGCATGGACTTTCCTGGGTGTCTACTCGGGTGAAAACATTGCCCTAGGCATGGACAAAGATCTATAATGCAGAGTCTGGGGGGGGGTGTGAAGACATTGCCCTAGGCGAGGACGAAGATCTCTAGCTCACGGACTTTCCCGAGTGTCTGCGAGGGTGAAGGCAGTGCCCTAGGAGGGGACAAAGATCTCCAGCCCAGGCTTGGACCTCGAGTGGGGACCCGGTGCAGATGGGAGAGAGGCTGTGGAAACAGCCCCTAAGACTGCTGAAGGAGCCTCGGGCAGAGGGGCAGACCAGGGACTACCAGGAGGCTTGACCCCAAGGACAAGGAGACCAGAGCCCTTGGGAGATTAGAAAGCACAGCCAGACCCTGAGTGTGAAGACAAAGCTGAAAAGGGGCGGGGCTAACAATGGCAAGCCGAGAACCCCAGAAGAAAAAGATTATCAAGAATAACTCTGGAACAGTCGACAACTTTTACACTGAGAAAATTCAGACAACAGAGGAGGACAAACAAGTATCCAAACATTCCCAAAACAATGAAAACTGGTCACAAGCTATTGAAGAGTTCAAAAATGAGATGTTGGGGAAGATGGAAGAGATCTGGCAAAAAAATAACAGCTTAAAAGGCAGAATTTCACAATTGGAAAGTGAGGCAAGTCAACTGAAGACCAGAAATGACCAGATTGAAAAGGAAGACCAAAAGATTATAACCGAAAACCAGTCCCTAAACACTATAATTGATCAATTAGAAGCCAATGATCTCTCAAGACAACAAGAACAAATAAAACAAAGTCAAAAGACTGTTAAAATAGAAAGAAACATGAAATATCTCAATGAGAAAGTGACAGACCAAGAAAACCAGTCTAGAAGAGACAATTTGAGAATCATTGGTCTTCCTGAAAAAGCAGAAATTAATAGAAACTTAGACTCCATACTTAAAGAAATTATTCAGCAAAATTGTCCTGAAGTCCTACAACAAGAAGGCAATATAGACACTGAAAGGATCCATAGATCACCCTCTATACTAGACCCAGAAAAGTCAACACCTAGGAATATAATAGCCAAATTTAAGAGCTTTCAAGTAAAAGAAAAAATCTTACAAGAAGCCAGAAAGAGACAAATCAAATATCAAGGGGCACCAATCAAGATCACACAGGATCTGGCAGCCACCACGCTAAAAGACCACAAGGCTTGGAATACGATATTCAGAAAGGCAAGAGAACTGGGCCTTCAGCCACAGATCACCTACCCATAGAAACTGACTATATACTTCCAGGGGAAAGTATAGGCATTCAACAAAATTAAAGATTTCCAAGTTTTTGCACAAAAGAGACCAGGACTAAATGGAAAGTTTAATACCCAACCACAAAAATCAAGAGAAACATGAAAAGGTAAATAAGAAACAGAGGGAAAAGAAAGAAAACTCATAATTTTTTTTTAATTTGACTCTTTAAGGGCTTAAATGAGATCTAATTATCTGTATTACTATGTGGAGAAATGCTATGTATAATTCTCTGTAGTGAACTCTATTCACTATTATAATATTCACTATTATAGCAACCAGAAGAATAATTCATAGGGAGAGGACAGGATACTAAATGGTCTAAGATAACATGGGGGATGGGAAAGAGGGGGAGAATAGAAGGGGACACCAAGAAAAATCTGAGTAAATAAGAAAAATAGGATATT